>NC_139010.1:9362162-9776644 GCF_964374135.1 Grampus griseus
CAGAGGGGAGAAGGTTGCTAATGTTCATGCATTTTTGGATAATTTTCTGTCATATTTTCATGTTTAATACCATTTATAATTTTTGTTGATATGTCAAGCAGGTTATATTTAGAATTCTGATGGATGTTAAATATTAATCTGAACTTTTCTTCAGGATTTAAGAAGTAGCCAAGCATCTACTCTGGAATGGACAAAGATAAGTGAAGAAAATGTAAATATTAAATCTCTTAATCAACCACCAGTTTAAAAATGTTTTTTTAGTTGCCATGTAAATTAGGTGGCAGGCAGGCTGAGTTTTAAAAAAACTATGTTTTTAATATGAAAACTTACATTTTTAGTAATTAACAGGCTGGAAGTAATCGTTCGAAAATTGAGGCATATACTTCAGGGTGCCAGGTGCTATAAGTTTTGCTGTTTAGACTCTCAGTGGATCTGACCACTACCCACCAATCTTCTGTACAAAGAACTCTCTGAACTGCTGAATAGGCCTATCCGGAGGTGTTTATAAATAGTGAGCACAGCCAGTGCATGGGCAAACGAACTTCCACGTGTATCTTCTCCCCCTGTGGAAACAACTGCAGTTCAGACATTTTTTGCTGTTATTAGTGTGGAGAAAGTGAGGCCTTACTGATCTCAGCACGTTCCTAGACAGACTAGAATCTCAGCATTTGGGGAGCACCCTGGCAAGAACAAGGAAAATGTGTTTGAAGCCCACGTGTGGCCTTCGGGAAAGGCTCAGCTTGTGGCGGAGGCTATAGGATTCAGATGAACAGGACAGTCAGTCTGTTCCCAGCCTGAGTGGCACTCTGCAGCTCCAAAGCACTTGGTCAGGAAGCACTGGCCACCTGCATGTCCCCCCACCGGAGTGGAGCAGGCACTACCGGCCCAGGCTCTGGGTGGTACAGCCAGTAAGATCCAACTGCTCATGTTATAAAACGTATTTCTTCCCTGTCAATCATCTGTATTTTGTCTTTCTCTTCCAATAGGTACAGAAGTCTGGCATGTCACAGTTTGTAAGTATTTTTGCTATAACCTGTGGAACCTTTTATAAGATTGCCCAGGAAATGAATAGTTGAAGCCTTGGAAGACAGGTTCATTCATTCCATACCTTATTGCAGAACTGTTTCCCTACAGCCTAGTAATAGAGGAGACATTTCTAAAATCGTCCCCAGAACTGTCTACACCAAGAGCAAAGGTTCGCCAGCCAATCACACTTTGACTTGCTCCAAAATACTACCTACCGACTGTTTGTCAAAGGTTTGAAGAGCCAAAATTTTCTTAATTCTGTCTAACAAGTATTTAATGTTAGTTAGCTGATATGCGTAACTGCTACCCTCAGTACAAGCCCAAAGCAGCCACTCTGTGTTTGCACTGGTGTCCTGGACGGCTATCAGTCAACCGGACATCAGGTCCCTGAGCCGTTAGTGTGTTTCTGTAGCTCCCCCTACCTCAGCTGCTTCCCCTCCGGGCTGAAGGCAGTGCACGCTTCAGGCCAGCCGAGGTGACTTTCTCAGAGGGCATTTCACTCAGGCAGAGGATGTCAGGTCCCTCCCCACATCCATTCATTTCATTGTCTGAAAAATGGAGTGTTTGCTGTGAGCCAGGGACCCACCTGGGACCAAGGCAGACTTGGTCTGTCCCTTCATGGGGTTCATGGCCTTGAAACATTTCCCAGTGTCTTCTGGCAGTTTTCCCTCAAGATCCCTTTTTGCAGGCTTCCTGATGCTAACTGGGATTTCTTTGCAGACTCTGCCATTCGTAGCGAGGTTGAACTCCTCAATGGGCCCTGGACGGACTGTTGTCATAAAAGGAGAAGTAAATACAAACGCCAAAGGGTCAGTATCAGTAAGTGGCCGTAATAACGCGGCTGCTGCTGCGTGTCTCTTACAGCTGTAACCCTGTCAACAATCTCGTGAGGTGTAAGTCGGGCTAATGTCATAAGCTCATTTGAAAAGTGAGACTGTTAAAGCCAGATGAAGTTAGACTGCTGACAACTAGCAGCTGGCGGCACCTCGGCTTTTTGTGGCCAGACAGGAGGGTGGCATTTTTGTCCACGAGGCCCACCCTTGTAGAACTGCAGGGCAGCTCTGTGAGAGCAGATCACTTTTATTAGGGCTTGTTCCCCTTGCCATGGGTCTTATAAGATTCCTGCTTTTAGAACCTTTTCCAGAGGTGTTCAGAGTTCTGAAAGCTTGAAATGAGAGCTATTTCCTAGCAAGTAGTACACTTTGAAGAACAGGGCATTGTAAATGCTGAGACTTCCTGCTTGGAAGGACCCTGTTCTTGCAGCAGACGTGATCCTTTGGGTCGCTTGCTCTAACCGTTTAATTTCTTCCTGTAGCCTTAAATGTGGATTTTAAAGCTTTTCATATTTTTATTTTGCAAATAACATACTTATACCAACGGTGTGCTGACTCGGAATTTTAAATTTCACCTTCATCGGCATTCTGGGTCCTTGTGTGTACATGTTTTGTGTAATCATTCTGATTGTTAAAATTGCAGAAACTCGACTCCTCTCTTCTACTTGGCTAATAGTGTTTTAAAATTCTCTCAAAAGCTTTGCTGTTGATCTACTATCAGGAAAATCCAGGGATATTGCTCTCCACCTGAACCCACGCCTGAATGTTAAAGCATTTGTAAGAAATTCTTTTCTTCAGGAGTCCTGGGGAGAAGAAGAGAGAAATATTACCTGTTTCCCTTTTAGTCCTGGGATGTACTTTGAGGTGAGATGATTATCTTTTTTGAAAATGGGACAGGAAAAAGAATCCTGCGGGCAGGGGTAAGATGTAAGATAAATGGTCCATTTAAATTGAGTCCAACTTAATATGTGGAGGTTGTGTGTGGTTTTTGTTTATTTGGAGATTGTATTTTGAATGCCGTCTTTTATAACGCAAATAATCAGCATAAATGGCCAAGCCAGTCGAGTGCCACGTTATTTGCATTGGAATTATCTGACATGTTTTCATAATGACAATTTCTGTGTAACTCCATATTAGTTAATAGGAATTTGAACAGGAACCTTGTCTCAGGGCGGGAGTAGCACGTTTAATCCTAAGTGAACGTGAGGACGTAGGAGCCATGAGACTGCCGGCACTATCCGTCGTCTCGGTGACACACAGCTTAGGTGGCAGTACTCTGTTCCAGGCGGTCCTGTTTGTATATATTCAAAGAAAGACATTTAGACTACCGGGACTTGAAGGCATGTAGTCCTGAGCCCCCAAAGGTGCGAATGTTCTAACACAGCCTCTCCCCAGATGTGCTTCCGGGGAGTCTCGCCACGTGGTGCTGCAGGGTTGGCTGGGTGCCCTCACCAGCTTACGTGGCTCACTGCTCACGTGGTCATTCAGGGTCACTGATTTCGGTCGTGGCTTCTCCAGCATTTTAAACTGTCACATGCTCTGGACGGTTGGAGCTCGCAAGACTCCTCAGAGTTGTTAGAAGTGTGAACATCAGGCTGAACAGAAGGTGGTGATTTGGCATTAATATTTATCCGTAAGTTCCTGTCTAATGCAGTGCCCTGGTTTGGGGAGTGATAGACAGGAGTGAGCTCATCACAGGTTCCCTGGAAGTGGTGGGTACTCGTTTGGAATTCAGAAGGAGGTGGGGGTGTGAAGGTAATCTGGGTTTTACAGATTTCGGGGATGATATGGACAAGTCGCTGGAGGTCGGAAGGGCGGCACAGGGGTTGCTGACTAGGCGGCAGTCAGGGTGTGAAGGGTGACGTGGGTTCACTGGAGGGAGAGGTGGCTGCTCCGGCAGGAAGCTGATCCTTGTGGTTGGTGACTGGAAACTCGTGACCTGTTTTCTGGCCTATTTGAGCCCCAAGTTTGCGACTACTGTATCAAAATAAAAGAGGAAAATAACACATTCTCTTAAATAATCTTTTCCTTTTGTTAGTTTTCTACTTCAGCAAGAGTAGTTGTCCTCGTGTGGGATCACTGTTGTCAGTTTTTTTGTAGTGATAGCTTTAAACTCCTGCCTTTTTAATAGGCTTTCATTGAGATTCTCAGATCTTTCCATTAAAGCCATTGCTTTGCTTTTAAACAGTATCTTCTGTTCCGTGGCATTTCAGACTCACTTGTTAGTTCCAGCTGGAATCATTTAAAAACTATCTTTCGGTTTTGTAATGTCATCTGTGAGCTCTTTATCAAATTAATGTTCTTAGGAGCTGTTCAGGTGGTTGAGGGATCTTGGTGTTCCATGTTTGCATGTATGTACTTTGTTTTGCAACAGTGTGTCCACTAGGCTTCCTGCCATTTCTCTTCCATTTGTAACATAAGGTGCTGGCTCTGCACTTGCTCTGACTTAGTCTAGAGAACTCTTTTCCCACTGCATCCGTCTAATGCCAGTTTGTTTTCCCTTCTGAGCATAAGGCTGTGTGTTTTGTGTTCTCTTGAGATTTTGTTAAATGTCCATCACCAAAGGTCCCTTCCACCTGGTTGAAACTGGGATTTCCACCATTGTTGTGGGCATATAATCCCCAGTTATGGCTATTTTCCCCAGTTCTCTGTATAGCCCTGCGCCTTCATCTGTGTCAGTTATTGCTGTTATCCATGGAATTTCCCCCTCTTCCTAATCTCCCCCAGCAGCCATTTCCACTAGTCCTAGCAAAAGAAAAAAAGACACTCCGTTGGCTGCTTTGCAGATCCAGATTTTGTGCCTCAGTCTGGCCTCCGGGGATGGAGGCGGGGAGTGCCGGGGAGAGCACAGTGTGGGTTCACCCAACTGGCCTCTGCAGTGTGGGTGGGAAACAAATGGTAGTCAGTGGCCAGACTGGCACGGGGAACATGGTAGCAGAAGTAAGAGGTTTAGGTGTACGAGCAATTTAAAAGGATCGCAGTTAACGCTGAAGGGCTAACACCAGTGAGGACTCTGAACTGAATCTCTTCCAAAACTCAGAGGTTCATAGAACAGTGAGCTTTGAAGAGCTTTGGAGAAACAGACAAGAGGTGCTGAGCTAGGATGGGAATCAGGGTCACCAAGCAGCTCTGCAATCCCTAGCAAGTGACCTAAACTTCTGAGATTTCATATTGTCCGAGTTGCCCAAGACCCTAGAGTTTGAGGCAGCAAAGTGAGGATCCAAGCCCCTTGGTACCAGCCTGTGACTGGGAACCAGCTCTTCTGTGAACGAGTGTCACGGTCAGCCACTTTCTCCTTCCCAAGTGTCGGCGAGGAGGGCGGCTTGCCACTTCCCCAGGAGCACAGGGCAGGAGAGGGCGTGTGCTGAGGACAGGAAGCCAGCAGGCCCTGGGGACAGTGTGAGGGTCCAGGCACATGAGAGCCACTTCCTGGAGTGGGACAAGGCAGAAAGTGCCACTACAGATACACGTTAGTCAGATCCTGGAAACTGCAGCAGGGAGTCGGCGCTGGCAGGCTGGGAGAGGAAACCAAATGGTTTACTTGACACGCCTGTTCGTGTGCGGGAAACAAACTCTTAAGCCCAGGGGCACCACTAATGTTGTGTATACTTTCCTTCCAGATGATAATTTATTGTGATGTTAGAGAATTCAAGGTTGCAGTAAACGGTGTACACAGCCTGGAGTACAGACACAGATTTAAAGACCTGAGTCATATCGACACGCTGGAAATCGATGGCGATATCCACTTACTGGAAGTAAGGAGCTGGTAGCTGACAGGTGTGCTACAAAAACTGAAATACAGGTGACTTCTGTAACACTGGCCTTGTTAAAATGCATCTTACTCTCATGATACAGTTTATATATATTGTTAAAATGAGCTGTAAGTCCTACTGGGTGTCCTCAGTCCATGTCACGCAGTGAGACTTTGTCAAGCAAAAAGTGAGGACATTTGAGGCAACAGCAGCTTATAGCCATTATTATAACAGGCCTTTCTGCTCTCTCTCCTGTACCCTGGCCGCCTCTTTTTTAAACCTACTTCACATTCAACAAGTGTTTATTAAGAGCCTGCTGTAACACAGTAGCCACCCTGCATGGAGCGCTTGTCTTTTGCCAGCACTGTGCTGGGAGCTGCGAGGGCACAGTGAGGCACGTACATTCCCTGTTCTGTTCAGCTCAGAACCTTCCGTGCTTTGCCACTGTGCCGTTGTTTCTCCTTCACGCACTACATAAACTCACCAGGCACTTAAAAGAATTATTCTGTTAGATCACCTGAGGACACTATAGGCGACACCACTCTTCCTGCAGTGCTGCCTTTCATACCCAGTGTTTGATCGTATCCTGTAATTGAGAGGATTGATGTTGACCTACATCTGGCAATTTTCTTTAGCATAATATTTATATCTTCTAGCTGTAAGCATTACCAAATAATTATCATTATGAGATCGGAACACAGCACAAGATAGAGGCAAAAAACAAAGCAAAACGAACAAAACCAAATGGTACTGAAATTAACTTGATGTCAATCTCCAGGCCACTGATCTTCTGTACCAGTAAATGGTTATTTTAGAATATTGGAATTTAGGGTGAGTCAGAGGTCTCCTCTGAAAGTTTAAGGTAGACGAGAGATGGATTCAATTTGTAAAATGTTTGTGGGTAACAAAGCAATGTCAAGATTAGACTTAATGATTGATTATAGAACAGGCCCTATCAGAAAGTAAAATACACCAGCAGAGACCAGTGAAGTAGAGAGAGGCCGTGTGTGCCTGTTGCTTGTCTGCACGCAGACCAGCACTGCCTCTCTTCTTCTAAGACGACCCCGTCATCGTTAGTGACTGAGATCAAAACGCTGTTCTCCCTTCAGTGATTAAAATCAAACCTGTATCAGCAAGTTAAACTGTTGTTGCATTTCTGTAATTTTTTCTGTTATTCTTTGAAGAGAGTTGGCAGAAGTTCTTTGTAGAATTCTTACAGGTCAGATCTTGTCACAGGGAATTTCAGAGCCTTGGGAGTGGGGAGGTAAAAAGCTAAATCAGTCAGATCATTTTATATTAAATCGCTGGGCTGAATTCTGCCAGGATTTGGGAATATTTTCATAACAGCTTTTGGTTAGGTATTATTTGTATCCCTATAGTGGAAAAAATACTGTTACCAGTCTTACTTTTAAAAAGTACTCAGTGTAGCACTTAATTCTTTTCCACCTTGTCATATTAATTTATTATGCCCAGTCTTGCCAAGCTAAAACAAACAAAAAAACACTGGTGGAGGAGAGGATGTTGGGAAAGCTGTAGAAGGCAAGAAGGGTCTAGTATCCCCCAAGGTTTTTTTTCCCTCCAGAAAAGAACATCAGAGGGCCTGGCAGATGGTGGAAACGGTGGACCACTTAGGAAAAAAGAAAAGCCCACTTACCTTGTTTCCTGTAAGTCTTAAACATAGTTCATTTTCATTTTATGTGGATGATACTAAGAAGGCTGACCATTTCTTTGATAGAATAAATATAAAATCTTAAGATTTTTTTTGAAAAGAAGCCATTAGCATTTATTAATGAATCCTGTTGAGATGTTTCATAAAGAGAAATATGTGTTCCTAGCAAACTCCGTCTCCAGACTGCAAATCAGCCTTTGCTTGTCACGATGCCACACTAAGTTTCTGTATTAAATTAGATCAAGGGCTTTCAGACTTGATTTGAACACCTATGGAACAGTGCTTAGAGGCCTTAAATTTTAAAAAGGCATAAATAAATAAAATGCCTTAAACAAAATAAAGGCAGATTTGTTTACTTTTATTTGCACCCTCACTTTGCAGCTTCACCATGACATTGTATAGAGATTGGAGAACTTCAAAGCTTTGAAAAAAAATCTGTTGTTTACTTTTTTCCTCATAAAAGTAATCCTTGGTTAACCACCGATAGAAATGTGAGCATTTCTAGCCCTGAAGGGGCTCCCTCTTACCACCTGGTGTTTCTGAGCCCTCGTTATTTGTGGGAGCAGTGAGGTGTGGCTGTTTTATAAACAGCCTACTGCTTCCACCCCCTGCCCCCCAAAAGACTGAAGGATAAAGGAGAGACGATCATATTCCAGAGCAGAAAATGCATCCCACAACTACTCCCCTCCATGAGCACACGCAAAAATTAAGACTGAAGTGTCATCTACCCAAAATGAAAAGTAAAAGTCCAAATGGCTTTACAGTTGAAAGCATTCTTGTTGGGTGCTGAATAACTCTCATTTTCTTGAAGTAAAGAGCTGCTTTGAGTGAAATCTCTGACACCGATGCTACGTACAAAAGACAGTCCTTTACCAGGAAAGTTAAGGCTTTACAGTCTAAATGGGGGTTAGCTTTGGGTGCTAAAATTAATCATGTATGTAATGGTAATAACATCACTCAGAAAAGACCATCATCGACGGTCTTAATTAAACAAACAGCAGTCTGTATAAAAATACCATGTATCATTTACTCTTTTTCTATATTCTGTACAACTGGCAGGAGAGGCTTATGTGGTAGCACAAACCAGGTGGGAATTTTGTAAAGAAGTCCAAGTAGGTGTTAGCGGCACCAAAAGTAATATGGTCCTAAACACCCAAGATAAAAATATGAGAAGTCAGTCTGACCTCTGAACAGCATGAAATACCAGAGATCAGGGCTTTAGAAGTAGCTCTGGAGCGGCTCTCCCAGGATCGTTTCCAGCCGCTGAACAGTCTTCTGGCACTGATGCTCCACCTCTTCACATTCATCTAAAAACAAAATCAAAATGAGTCAGTCTTCCTGCCTCAGTTCTCAGAGCCTGGTTCCTCACATCTCGCATTCGCTGGCCGTCAGTCAGAAGAGAGAAATGAAGCACAGTCCTGAGGCGGAAGCCATCCTGGAAACCCCTCCTCTGCCTTCCTCCTTCCTGCCTTCATTCCCTTCTTTCGGTCTAGGACTGGGGAAGCAGAGTAAGACAGACCCCAAAAGAGTGGTGCACAAACGAAAATTCCAGATGCCTAGCGATGCCACTCTTAGTAGTTCACACAGCCCCTCTCCAGGAGGGAGGAAACAAAGGTGCAGGCACCTGGTTTTGGATCAGCAGTGAATCGCTAACGTGAAGGCATCTGTCTACTCGCCTCCACCACCCCGCTAATAAGCTGCACTGTTATTTCTTGGGCTGCGTGGTGGCACAGTGCTCGTTCTGCCGTCGGTCCAGAACTGCGCAAACCTGGACTTAAACCCCAGTTCCACCTGTCACACATTTTTATCAGCTAGATTACTTAATCTCTTAAAGCCTCTAGTTTTTTCCTTTATAAAAGGGGGATGACGGCATATGCCTTGTGAGGATTAACGACATCATCCACGTGGAGCACAGAGTAAGTGCTGGTCATTAACAGGCAGCCACCCCATTGCAGCCTTAGTGGCACTGGATGTTTTGGTATAATAACCCTATATCTGTGGACCAAAACATTCAATCACAGACATGCGTGAGGTTAAAGAAAAACAGTATCATAGTCTGCACCGTCAGCAAAAAAACACAAAAGTAAAGATAGTGAGATTATGCTATAAACAAATCTCAAATGACAATGAGGCAGCCCGTGCACCCCACTCAAACCAGGAGCTCAGCCTCTGCACAGAGGGCTGGAGACACGAGCTCATCACAGGCTATCCAAATGTGCATTCTCATTGGGCACATTCCCACAGAAGTTCACTCTAATTATTGCTTAATAGTTTGGGAATTACCTTCCATCAATTCAGCTAAGAAAGGAATGGATTCTGGTAACAAGACGATATAATTCTCTCTTAGTTTTTCAGCCAGTGCCAGCACCGTAATCAGAGCAGCAAATCGAACCTGAAAGGGATAAAAAAGGTGAAGAATAATTAAAAAAAAAAAAAAAAACTAGTATTCTTGTATTACTTTATGATCTAACTTGAGATCAGCTCCGAATTTTAAACTGTTAGCCTCACGTGAGTTTATTTCACTTTCTGGCCAACTTTCATCTTGGAATACCAGTTTGTTTAACAATTCGGGATCCATCTATAATATGGGCAACCTTATATATCAGTGCTTTTCAATCTGTGTTCTAGAATTACAAGCCTTTCATGTGAATGTCTTTTTATAACATTTTTCTTAAAACAAACCAGTAAAAATGCCACCTGCAAATTCAAGTGTGTCATCAAATGTGACTGCACTGGAGCCGCCAGCTGGCCTGGCCGCTGGTGATGCTGACCTGGCAGGACCGCGTCCCCGGCCACTGCAGGCAGGACTCTCGTCCTCAGGACCCTGACTGGGGTCACAGTGTGGTTGTGTGAGGGGCCAGGCGCCGGCTCTGGCCACACCCTCACCTCAGCCTGACTAAAAAACACACTCATTGTGTCATAAATGTCCTAGTTTTGGAACTTAAAAGATTGGAGTGTTGCTCACGACTTGTCTCTGACAAGGAATGCAACCAGTTGTTTGTTTTGTTAGTGATTCACTTTGAAACAAAAGCTATGTTAGTCTTCTTTCTGGTTTTGGGTAATTCTGGTAAAGAATATTTGGAAAGAGCAAAGTGAGTTGTTGAAAAAACGTTTGTTACTGCCTATGTTCAATCAGGATTTTCTTGATATTGTACTATCAAAACAACATATTACAAAACAACAAATTTAATGCTGCAACTTTGTTAAGATCCTACAATTTAAAATTTGGGGGTTCCCATCCATACATCTGTGAAGAAGAATTAGCATAATAAGAAGAAAAATACATTTTGTTAATTACATTTTACTTCCAAGACCTTTCAAGCCAATGTAGAAAAAGAAAACTTTGGGCACTGTGATCCTTTCATGTGTAAGAAGGAAACTGAACTAGAAAAAATTAAAGTAATAAAAACATTAATCTGAAAAATAATAAGTAAATAAAATAAAATTTGGGGGTTCATCGAAACAGCCTCATTGTTTTCATTACTTCCTAATAAATGCTGTGAATTTCAACTAATAAATTTATTAACAAAATTCTGCTTCAGTCTGTTTTATCCCCTGAGGTTCTAGTGTGATAATTAGCTTGAGGAATGGCGATTCATTGCTAGAACAGTTTGAAAACTTCCAAACTTCCGCTCATTCCCCCCCCCCCACGTTAATGGGCATCAACCGCTAGCCCTTACCGTGCGTTACTCCACCAAGTCCTATGCCTGAGATCGATACACAACAGGGACTCTGCTCTAACTCAAAGGAATGTTCTGTAGACAAAGCATGCTGTCTCTGGGAGCACACTGACATTTAAATGGTGCATAAGAAACATGAGGAATTCAAGTCTTTTCAATATTTAAAAGTGTAAAGTATTTTAGTGCTCGTGCCTAGCACACCATGGGGGTGGGGGAGGACTGCCATTATTTGTAAATGGCCTGTAAGAGAAAACCAAGTTTCCCAGGCTTAACCTTCTGCCTGACACAGCCAAACCCTGGTGCTAGAAGACACGCAGCAGTGCAGACCGGTGAGGCCCCAGGGAGAGCGCACAGCATCCCTGCTGGCCCTGCGGCTCCTAACCTTGGGTGAGGAGTCCCTCATCTTCAGCAGGATCTGGTAGTTCAGTGGTTTCCAAAGCGAGTCGTCTGCCATGGCCACTGCGAATTGTGCAAGGCACGGGATCAGGTGCTTCGTCACCCGTTCCTGGAACGTCTCTTCTCCTCCAAGCCTGTTTTCCAGCTGTTAACAGTGAGACAAGGACTGAGCAATGGGTCTCACTGCTGTTTGAGAAAATACTCAATGTATATAGTACTTTACTACCCTTCCTGGTATCAGCAGGCTCAAAAACCAAGGTGCTGTTTAGTCTCAAAAACCAGGTACTATTTGCTCTCAAGAGGAAGAGAGCAAATTTACTACCTTATAAGAACTCAAATGGAATCACAGCCCTTAGCATCATCCCTTTCCCCCTGCA
Source organism: Grampus griseus (assembly GCF_964374135.1). NCBI lineage: Eukaryota > Metazoa > Chordata > Mammalia > Artiodactyla > Delphinidae > Grampus > Grampus griseus. The sequence continues at coordinate 9,373,896 of NC_139010.1, forward strand.
GAACCTCTGAGAGGAGGGCAGCCAGACCCTGACACATTCTCAATGAACCCAGTTTTTAAGAATTAAAAACTTAATACACCTTACATCATATCTCTTATTTGAAAAAATTTAAAGTAAAACTCGGTAAATGCCACTACAAAGATAAATTATTAATATATCCATGAAAAATGAGAAATCAATTTTGAAATAAAAATTTCATGAAAAGGAAAAAAAACACCAGCAAACTGTGGTTCTGGTTGATATAAACCCCGCAGGCATGTAACACTGATGGCTTCCTTATCTTTTAACAAAAGATGATTCCACTGGTTACCTGATCCACCAGGGGCATCATCAAGGCTTCTGCTCTCTCTCTACTTAGAAAATGCTGGGTGTCAAAGAGGAAGATTTTATATAAACAGTTCAGAATAAACTGCAGTAGCAAGCAGCACTTTTCAGGGTCACTTTCAGAGTCAAAAAATGCTTCATCTGTAGATAGGGGCGAGAAACAAATGGAAACAAAAATAACAAAAAACTGAATTTCACAATTTGATCTCCAGTGTTTAACTTCAAATCGCTATTAACAGATAACCAGAAGGTTATTTCTAAAATGATCTAGAAATCACAATCAGGATGAAGGCAGAGCACAAATTAAATGGACGGTCTCTCGGGGTAGTGATCTGTTCTTTCAGAGTTGTTAAGATTTTTGGTTATTAAGGGCTTCCCTGGAGGTGCAGCGGTTAAGAGTCCACCTGCCGATGCGGGGGACGCAGGTTCGTGCCCCGGTCTGGGAGGATCCCACATGCCGCGGAGCGGCTGGGCCCGTGAGCCATGGCCGCTGAGCCTGCGCGCCCGGAGCCTGTGCTCCGCAACGGGAGAGGCCACAACAGTGAGAGGCCCGCGTACCGCAAAAAAAAAAAAAGATTCTTGGTTATTAAGATTGCTTAGTTTGGCAAGTGGACTGCTTATTAGCATTAAAAAATAAACCAATCTTAATGTTTTAGAGTTACTTCCAATAACACAGGACTGCCCATTTATTCTTCCTCCCAAGTGAGTCAGTTAATAACATTAATTAACTGCTAAAGGAAAAGTGCTACAACACTTCAGTGTCTGACAACTGACTATAAAGAATTCACCTTCCTTACACTTACTGCATCTCGCTAAGGTGCACAGAGCAAGGGCACCAGCTGACCTGGAGTCAGCTACCTACCTGTTTTGGAGATGTTCACCTGGTTCAAGGTGTCAGCGAAAGGCTTCACTAAGTGGCCAGCAAACAGGGTAAAAAGCCCTTTCAGTTTTTCAGCAATGCAATCTGCCAAGTTGTAAAATGTCAACAGTCTGTCCTTTGGGGCGTCCTCTGTTTTAGCCCAATCAAACAGCTAAAAGACAAAGTAGCATTAGTTTCTTCTTCAGATCTTATAACTGATACGTGAGTAAAAGGAGAAGTAGAGGAAAAGAGCTCACCTTGAAGAACAGGGGTCTGAATGTGACCTCAGAAAGTTTTACAACCATGGCCATGAGACAGTCAATGATGTAATTTTCCGTTTTTCCAATTTCCTCCAGATCATTCTGAAAACAGAAAAGCTGATTTGTTAGCCAGAGTAGTGACATCTAGCCCTAACTTTGACAAGTACAACAGATCTGAGTCAGGTGAGAAGTTTAGGACGGGGGGTCGGGGGCGGGGAACACGCCTACCTCAGAGTGCTGGGCGCGGAAGTCGAGGGCCTCCAGGAAGAACGTGGTGAGCTGGGGCTGGTGGGAGGCGAGCTCCTCCTTCCTCATCACCCCGATGTGCTCGCACAAGATGCTCATAAATGGGCCCATGAGATTCTGAAAACACAGTCAAGAGACATGCCAACTGTTAATATTCCTCTAGTTCATTAATGCATTTATAATGGAATTAAACCACCATATTCTTTTTTAAGTGAAAATCTAAACATTTCAGTACCACATCTCCCTCCTCCAAAGTCTAATAATACCCAGTACGGTCTAACCTTCCAATTCTTCTCAATCTGCTTGTATGTCTTGTTGATGGCTGGCAGTAAGACTCGGGGTGACAGCGTGGTAGCCAGGGTCTTTTTAAGGGACATGAGATGGACATTAGCCTGGGAGGCAGGAGCTATTTCACTAGTGACTTTCTCCAAGTGAATCACCTGTAGGAATATAACAACAACGATCAAGGCCACCACGGGTCCTCGCCGGGAGCATCTGTCTACACACTTACAGAAAGTCCTGGTAAGGATGGAAAAGCCAGTCCAAACGCTGGTGACTGGGAAAGCTCAGTGCACTCAGCATCAACACAGGATTCCTTTTAATGCCAACCCCGAATGTTAAAATAAATAAAAATAAATATTTATTTGTAGTATTTAATATAAATTAAATAGATAAAAATGGACAGATGCCTCTTTCGAAGAGGGAGTCAGGGATGCAGGCAGATGATGGAAGGCAGGACACAGAGCTCTCAGAACGACCATCTTAGAGAACAGGAATCCGGGGCCCGTGAGGTGAGACAGTCACGTTCTCCTTTGCTGAAGAATCTAGAAAGCTCCTCAGATGCAGAGGTCCCTTTCTATAAGAAGTCTACCTTCAAGGCCTGGCTGGAGAGTATGTGAATTGGTTAAGTCATCTGCATCACGGCACTTAAGGCTCCTAACCTCATAAACGGCCAGGGATCAATGCAACAGCACGGGGCGGGGCGGGAGGCCACTCTCGGGCGTTTGCATTCAGTTGGAAATGCCATTAGCCCGCCATCGCCTTAGGGTGGTGAAGAACTAAGTGGGCATGCCTGTTTCTACAAGAAGCTCTACCAGACCAAGGCCAAGGAGCTCACGGGGGGGGGGGGGGGGGGGGGAAGCAATGAAATACATCCTGCAAAGTCAAAAAAGAGAAGAGCCTCATGACAGAGTGACACCCATACCAACGTCACGACTAAACAGGAGGGATGATGGCAGTGAAAAAAGGGACACATTCACTAAAAACAAGCACCTCTTCTCAGAAATAAGAATCTTCCTGCCAAACGAAAGACGTCAAGCACAAATAAAACGATCAAATCTGTAAGCTTTCCCCTTCCCCCCCGTGGTCACCAGCTCACCTGCAACAAGACATCTTCCAGGTAGGGGCTGATGAAGTGCGGCAGGGTCCCAGCCACCTTCTGCAGGGCCACCAGGGCGCTGAGCAGGTAGACCTCGCCCGAGGCCAGGTCGCGGGCGCGCCTCATGGTTGTCAGTAATGGCGGCATCAGGCTGGAAAGAAAGGGCACAAGTTTCTTTGAGGAGAATGGAGCAGAAGTCACTCTGAAAAAATCCAAATAACCGTGTCCGTTACATCTCTGACGTCCCACAAAACGTCTACACGGTTTACGTGACCGAGAGCGAGAGCTCTCCCAGTGCCCACAGTACTGACACAACATCACAAATAACACCACCACCTTGCAGTTTAACACTTGCTGTGTGTCGGGCAAAAAAGCCCTGCACGCACTGCCCCACGGGCAACCTGTGAGGTTGGTGCTGCCTCGATTTGTAGACGGCAAAGCTCTAACAGGCTGCGTAACCCTGGCCAGCTGGCGAGGCTGCACGCTGGCAAACACCAGAGCCGACGAGAGAGCCAGCACCTGGCAGCTGTGGCCCAACCGGCTGGGCCCCTCTACGAAGCAGTGTTGTCACCTACTGCTTCCGAGGAACGCTGGTCAAAGGGGAGCAAAAACTGGGGGACAATACACATCAGGTAAACGAGAATGTTATTATTTTCCGGTTTGAAGAAAAGGTCACTTCTCTAACAAATCTAACTTTATGAAACTTCTACTGACACTCGGGAAAAAGTCACTAAGGTTTTATTTTCCAGCTGATACCAGAAACCTCGTGCGGTGGTCTTGTGTCCGGTCCCCTCGACATACCTGGGGAGCTGAGGGATGGCCAGGGCTTCCAGCGTGGAGACCACCTCGGCCACACACAGCAGGGCACCCCCCAGGACGTTCTTCTCCTCCTTTGTTCCTAGAGCAATCAGCCTCACGGCAGTGTTCAGCACAGGGACAAAAGGCTCTGGATTTTCTGCACCAAAATTCTTGCATAAAAGCTTTAAGGTGTATAAAGCTGTCTGTCTGTTGATTGGTTGTTCTTCTAATGTCTTTCTTTTATGCTTCACCATGGCCACAAGGACTGGGACCAGTTCCAGGAAGTGGTAAACCTGAAAAAGACAGCCCACCGTCCCACATAACTAAAGCTACAAACAAAATGCTAGTCCTTTTCTCCAGTTTTACTGCTTGAGACTCTGCCTAAATGGAGATCAGACCAAGACGTCCTGCGCCACACGATTAAACACAAGCGACCTTTTCTCCATCTGCTTTATTTACTGATAAATGGACGCATGTGCTTGTGACCGATTCTGTATTTATATAAAGCACCCTACCCGTGTGGAGTGAAAGAGGATTAGAATCGTGCTAAAGTTAAGGCAACATATGGTCCATATTAAGCAAGAATACTGCTAGGGTGCAATTCCACTCTAAGAGCTCTTATAACACGTATATACGTGGCTCCTATCAAAATTAGCATCACATTTTAAACACACACGCATCACAGCATTGTATTTGGATAATAATACACTTATTTAAATTGTACCGCTGGAGAAACTTCAAGCAGTTAAATGCAGCTCTGATAAAGCAAAGAATGGGAAATGGGTCTGTAGCACAGTCTTCACTTACAATTTTCTTCTTCCAGGAGGTTTTCTGCTGTAATTTGTTGTTCAAAAGATCCAAAGCTTTCCGGCGAACAGAAGGCAGTGGGTTCTCCAGCAGCCCTCTGATCACAGGGATGAAGGTTTCTGTGGGCAGCAAGGCATTGACCTACACAGCAGTTTTACATTTAACAAAAAAGGAAAATAAAAAATACAAAAGGGAAGATGACTCATTTAAGACAGACTTCCATTCGCTGCACACCTTCTAGGTGCGAGGCATTTTCACCACTATCTAGTTGTTAGACTAACCTTTTAGGGAGGCATTACTAACCACATTTATCAAACAACAACAAAAGGATGCTCACACTAAGTGAACTGCTCAATGCCGTGGAGCTAAGCAATTCAGCTAGACCTTAAACAGTGGTCTTGGCCAGTGACTTTACTGATGAACTAGAAACTCCACTGAATAGGTATCTTTTATTCCACTTGAATAAAGCGAACATTATACAGCGGGACATGAATCAATATTTAAAGCATCATATTTATTGAGGCACATGTTCTCATAATTGGTAGGGAAACAACTGTTTTCCAGATAAAGTGATCTCCAGTCATCAAGAGATTCTTTTCCAAGAAAAATCTGGGCTGCCTTCTGTTAAGCCATTGCTAAGTTTACTCTTAAAGTAAAACTTTCTGTTAAATAACTTTACGGTGACATAGAACAGCAACAAAACACAGAAGACAGGGAGAAATAAACACCCACCTTGTCCAGCATGTCGTACGCTTTGCTGAGGAGTGCTCGCCAAAACTTCCCGGTGAGCTTGTCTGCGTTTCTTTCCATGGACTGTGCTACAGCATTAATGTAGCCAAGAACCATTTCTAGCAACCTGAAACACAGGACACTCATAAGAGAGTCCTGTGTACTATTCTTCCAGCTTTTTGATTAAAAGTTTGAAATTATTTCCAAATACGAATTTTAAAAAGTAACATACCTCTGTTCAAGGCCTGTCAACACCTGAGGACCGCCACTTTCAACTACCTAATTTTTAAAGAAGGCATCATTAGAAAAATAAGACAGCCGATGATGAAAAATCATTTGAAGTGCAATGAAACATCAGAGACCGACCAACTCACTCCCCAGTGTTTTCTGACATTACAATTTAATCAGGTCCAGATCACCCCGTCATACTGTAATAACTCCATTTCCCTTAATTTAATTAGTCTTTTCACTTATTTTGATTACATTCTATAGATATTCAAACTATCTGTAAAGTACTACAAAGATTCAGAAAAATACAGCAAACGATTAACACCTATTAGTTTTCTAAAGTGCTAATCTTTCGTTAGCCCATATCTAATTTTAAGATATTAAACTTAAGGACACAGCTGTAGTCCCCTCTGTATCGTTCCCTAATCCCAATCTCCTTCCACCCCAAGCCCCACAAACTGGAATCTGTGGCTGAATGTTATCAAAGAGTACGTATCAGCCGGCAACATGCTTTCTTGATTATATTAGATTTTTGAGATCTATCTATGGTAACTTACGTTGTTCTAGTTCATTCGTTTTAACTGCACACAGTATTCCTCTCCATGTACCACGACTTATTTATTCATTCACCTCTCTTGGTAGATATTTAGTTTTATGGCCCTTTTTCCCCCCCTTTAGTAACAGTGCTAAAAAAGAACCTTTCTCCTTGAGCATCTAGGCAAGTTTTCATAGAGAAAGGAAACTGCTAGATAGCAGGGGTGAGCATCTTCACTTTGAATGGACACTGCCCCGCACTTTCTGAAGTGGCTGTACCAACTCCTGCTACCCACCACTGTACAAAAATGACCGTGTCCCCCCAGCCTTGCCACTTCTTGTATTAACAACTTTAAACTTCCTGCCAGTTTGATAACATCGTGGTATCCTCTATAATCTGAATTTTCCTTCTTACTAGGGAGGTTGTTTTTGTCACATTGGCCATTTGTGATTCCTCTTCAATGAATTCATATTCTTTGCCAGTTGTCCTAACAGAAACGGATACTTCTTGATTTATAAACAGCAATACCCTTCTTTTAGTCTGTGGCTTTCTTTTCATTGTTTATGGTGGCTTTTGGTTCAAGTTCTTAAGAAATTCTTTTCCACTCTCCAGGTACAACGATGTTTTCCCTTGGTTTTCTTCTCAAAGTGCTAAGTAATTCTTTTCACACTGAAGTTTTTAATCCACCTAAAACTGTCTTTTGTTTATATGTAAGATCAGTCTTTCTTCCTCCCACCTGGAAAACAGACCGTGCCAGCTCTAGTTTTTGGACCTTTTTCTCGCCCCACTGCCATGTGGTGCTACCAGCCACGGAGCACGTTTCTTACATCGCATGGGTGTGTCCGCCTGATGTCCAGTCACACTGACCCGCCTGCGAGCTTGGGAAGCACCGCCGTCCTCGGCAAGCCTGCTGGACACAGAGCAATGTCTACGCTGATCACTCTCTAGTCCAATCACACTGACCCGCCCGCGTGCTTGGGAAGCACCGCCGTCCTCGGCAAGCCTGCTGGACACAGAGCAATGTCTACGCTGATCACTCTCAAGTGAGCTTGCTGAGCTAATTACCAGTTCTACAAGTTCATCAAGTCTCTTTTTTTCTGATTCTTACACTTCATTTCTTTTGCTGAGTAGGAATAGTGACAGAGGGCACTTTTGTTCCAGACTTTAACAGGCACATGTTAATGTCTCATCATGAAGTGTGCTGTAAACCACAGGCTTCTGACAGATGTCTTTATCAGGCTGAGGAGTTCTGTCCATCTCACAGTGGTGAGGATTATTTTTCTGAAATCACGAATAAACGCTAGATTCACTAAATTCTTTCTCTAAATATTTCAATGATCATAGGTTTCCCCCCGGATCTGTTCATGCATTATAACAGAAACAGAATACAGATATTTGAATGCTCAGCCATTCTTACGTTCCTGGTCATGACCCTGGATCCTCCTTTCTGTTTCTTTATTTCTTCATTTTGTTTCTGTATTTCCTCCTTTCTAATTTAAAGTTTAGCACACAAACAGAAAGGTGCACGAACCATGTGTGTAGAGCTCACTATATTTGGGTAAAGAAACAGCATGTTATCAGCACCTCAGAATCCTTCCGCTACTTGACCCTGCCCTTTCCTCCTTCCCAAAGAGAGACACTGTTGTTACGTCTAAAACCACAGGTGTGCTTTGCCTGTTTCTGAACTTCATACAACCGGAATCATAGGATGCATTCCTGTGCGTCTGCCTTCTCTCCTTCGATGTTATGCTGATGAGTCACCAGATAGCTGTGTGTCACTGAGGTTCACCCACGTCCAGCTATGACGAGACGCTCTGTCCACTCCATGATGATGGACACTTGGGTTGTGGCCAGTTCTGGGCACCATGAACAATGCTACCACGAACATTCTTGTCGATGTCTTTTGGTGCACATGTTCACACACTTCTGCGGGTATATACTACTGGAGAACAGAACTGCTGAGCCACAGGGTTTACGTATATACAGTCTTAGTAGATCGTGCCCAACGGGTGTTCATGTTGAGGTGAAGAGCACTACCTGTTTCTATTACAGGCATGCCTCACGTTTTCATGAGAGACTTGCCGAGCTGTTTTTACTAGCCTAAAACACAGTTCCTTCAGAAAAAGCAAACACATTGAAAGAACATCTCACCTTTCTGATAAAATTATTGGAGGCCAGGAGCTGAGACATGAAGGACACTGACAAAAATTTAAAATGCCGCAGTTGCTTGCTAGTGTGAGCATCTATGTTAAAAACCTGGAGCATTTCTTCTTGTGATTCGCTCTTGTAAGATACTGATATGGGAAGGGTTTCTGAAAAAGAGCAACAAAACAAGTGACCTCACTCATCTTCGACCTGATTCTTTGGTATATAGATACAGACATAATGAGCAGGGTAATTTGAATCTGAATTCAAATTTGAATCCCACATTCAAATGCATACAATTTTTAGAGAGAAATCTGTTACTCTGTTATACACATAATATACAATATGTATATTATTACACATATGCATGTGTATATATAATTTGTTATACCCAGTTTTTCCTCTTCTAAATAAGTGAAAGATAGGAGTATATTTACCAAGAAAGTACCCAAACAGCCCTGAGAATATAGAGTATGTAAGACAAAACCAACCAAACAAAAAATAAGGTAACTGAGACAAATAAATAGAAGACAAAGATACTGCAAAAGGAGTCTGAACTGGCTTCATGCCCCATTTCCAAAGCTGAAGAGACATTTACTTTGATGGCCCACAACAGACTAAAGGAGGGTCATCCCTTGCCTTCAACATTTAACCCTAAAAGCTGCAGATGTCTGTCCTAAAACTCTGTAGAATCCCACATTCAAATGTATCAAATATGAAAGGGGTTGGGGTGCCATGGCTGGGGGTCCGTGGTGGGCCACTTAAAAACCACTGTCCTAGAGAGTGACTCAGAATGAAGGCTTCGTCCTCAGCACGTCACCACACACAGCTCACCAGCGCCTCCCAGCTCTGTCCCTCCCAAACCCGGCCAAGCAGGGCAGACAAGGTAAACGGCCGGTCACCCAGACAACAGTCCCTGCGGAGTCTTCAGACCCTTCTTTCTAATGTACCTCACTGTTCTCCAAAGGGCAGAGAACTAAGAACAGTCAACACGTCAGCCCTTTCTTAAGCCAACCTCATTGGTGCTGTAATTAGCGGAATTTTCTTCAAGACCCCTACGTGATAAAATTTTCATATTTAGTTACCACTGCTGTGGTACCTGCTTTATTTTTCTTCTTATAAAGGTCTTCACGGGAACTCCCTGGCGGGCCAGTGGTTAGGACTCCGCACTTTCACTGCCGTGGCCCAGGTTCAATCCTGGTTGGGGAACTAAGATCCCTCAAGCCACACGGCGAAGACAAAAAACAAAAAAAAAAGCTTCACATTTTAAGGGGAAACTAAGATACAGCTAATAAGATGCTGCTAACTTGCTGTCACTTTACCATCAATTCATCCCAGACACTTGGAACACTCCACAGCCCAGAGGCACAGAGGTCTGAAAGTCAACATGTGAGGAACAGCAAGCAGAAACCCCACTTACTGTTTTCCATAAACATTTGAGAAGGTAACAACCGTATACTCGAATAAAAATTACTAACTTTAAAAAATCCTTCTAAGGACGCACCATGGGTTCTGAAGACAAGCTGCATTACCTTCTGCCTCTCTCAAGCTTCCAGATTAAACAGTAATTAACATCGGACTTAATGCCCACCTTCTTTTTCCTCTGGCAGCTTCATTAAGTACTCAAGGATATTCATCAAGCTTTGGATCTGATGCTGCACAGTAAATTCACAACAGACTGAAATCCAAAATTCAGTGTCTGCCTCTAAAACAGCATCCTGTGTAGAGGAGAGAAACAGGTCGTAAACTGTACCTCTCCAATTTATGTTACTTAGTAAGTACAAATAAGGGAAACGTTTTAAAAGTACTTCTTCGCACAGAAAGCCACTCCACGCTGTTCCTTATGGTCACGTGTATGACCAGAGGAATCAGATACTGAGCTTCTTACATAAAAAAGCCAATTTATGAGAATTATGAGGCATAATTCCAGGATAAACTGCATTATGGTATCTGGCAGAAATGAACATATTACTTTACTTGGAGTAGGCTCTAGATCTATTCCTGGATCCCACGTCTAAGAAGCCATTTAAAAACAGCCCTGGACGTGTAACTTCTGCCCTCATCTCTCTTCAAAACAGGGCTCTTCAAAACTGTCACCTGCATCTCACTGACTTCAGTGACACCGACCCTCCTCCCCTGCCCCCTAAAAGGCCTTCAACACCATGTTCAGGACACAGCTTAATTCCTGTACAGCTGTACTCTTTGGGGCTTAATTAAAATACACCCACCCAGCACGGCACCAGCCTAGTTTCTTAGAAAAGTCAAGTCGCCCTCAGGAGAAGCCCTGTTGCTCCTGGGGGTATTCAGTGCCTCAGGCTCTGGAAGCAATGTCAGAGAATGCTAGAAACACCTTTAAGAGCCCTTCTGAGCACACACCGTTAAGTAGTGCACACTAAGCACCACCAGCCCCACGTTTAAAGTGGAAAGTAACACAAAATCTGTGTGAAACACCCCCCGTTTTTTCTTGTCACCGCGCCCTACGCTCTGACCTTTTCTCCAAAGGCAGCCACCAGCACTGTTTTGGTGACATACTGTTCAAACAGCAGGAGGAGGAGAACCCAGAGGAATCTCTCTGCGCCCAGGGTGCCAACAAGCTGGACGAGGACAGGCAGGCGCCTGTGCTCGGGCACGTGGGGCAGCGCGTCTACAAACACGCTCACGATCTTGACCACGATGCCCTCCACGTTCCTCGTGACTTCTGCAGAGTCGCCACCATCAGACTGCAGGACAGCAAGCAGGGACACTGAGTAGAAGCAAATAACCCTCCGAGAGACAAGCTATAAGCAGACACGAAAAGGCCTTCAGATGTGCCCCCAAAAAGTTATCAAAGGAATTCTAATAATCAAAGACCAATCGGTAAGTATCCAAGGAGCATATATAGATTATGTCCTCGGCACTCTGTGGCCCTGAGGGGACTACAAAGTGCACGGCGTGAGCACTTCCCCAAAGGAGATGTATCATCTCCACGAGACACAATACACTTGTGAAAAGGTTAACAGGAGGCACTAGATGGCAGATGCCAAAGACGGGCCCTGAGAGCAAGGCTGCTCTCGGGCCGTCCTGCAAAAACCAAGCAGGATTTGAGTTGTGCCTCGAGAAGAACGGTTTAATCTGAAGAGCAGAGTGTGGCAAGGCCATCAGCTCCCTGCTGCTTTCAGAATAAAGTTCAAACCACCTGGTGTGGGTACTCAGAAGATAACAGCCTAATGGATGAAAGGATGAAGGAACAGACACCTGCACGAACGGCTAGCCCGGTGCCCCTACTTCCACCCCCTTCGGCTCTCCACGTCCCTCACACACACTGCACACACCACCCCCAGGCCGGGACTGCCTGCCCTGTCAGGGGGCAAATCCTATCTCCTCTTCAGACCCATTCAAAGTCCACTTCTTAATAAAGTCTGTGTGGTCATCCTGGCCCACGTGGACCTTCCCCTATCCTGAACTCTTCAGTGTTTATCATATACCACTGGCATATACCATATTAACGCATATCGTTATTTTCCTTTTTATATACGTCTCCTGTAGTGGCTAACTTGCTGGACAGAGAATACCAACCTTGTACCAAGATTAAAAGGAGGAGGTGCTGGATATGGTCATCGCTGAAATGGTCAATAGCATGAGGAAAGACAGTGACAACAGTGGGGGTAGACAGAAAACGCAAGCCGACAGCCATGCCCATTCATGTGCAAGGCTACTTTTTAGTTTCAAACTCTTCACTCCTTGCCGAGACTAGTCTGGCAGAGACCAGGTCTCACTCTTCTCTTTGCGTACTGAGCTCTCAAGGGAATGCTTGGTAAATGTTTGTTGAATTGTATGTTAACACATTTGCTCGAAAACTTCCTATTTCATCGACCTACACAGGGGTCTTGTCAAACTGACGCAATGTCCTGAGATACACAGTAAATGTAAATGCACTTTGTCAGAGCAATGTTAAGGCACTTGTATAGTTATACTGGCAGTACAGCAGAACCAGCTCGGCATGTTTATAGGTATTTCCGCAAAAGACATTATTTCCAAGAGTACTCCTTAGCTTCACCACTTTAAAATTTAAGGGGCATAAATAACTGAGCATTTCAGAAAGGCTTTTCATGTCATGTATTTACCACTACTTGAATTTCATGCTATGTAAAATCTTAAAAATCAGAAAAATAACACCCATGATGGTGGAAAGACAGCTTACCTGCATAAGTGCTGGAATTACCATTTTCACTGTCTTGTTAATAACTTGAAAACTGTAAGTATCATCTAGACGCATCACACTGGCTCCCATAAATGTAAAAATAGACATGATGTTGTGTAGAACTTTATCCTGAAAGAAAACACATTTTTCCATATTTTCCATTTTAAGCACATCAAGTATCAAGATTCATTAAAATCAGCAATAAAAAGAAATAACTCAAAGTAAAAATAGGCAAAGGATTTGCAAAGACATTTCTCCACAAATAAACGGTCAATAAGCACATGAAAAGATGATCAGTATCAATTATTAAGAAAATGCAAAATCCAAATCAGAAGACACCACTTCATACCCACTAGGATGACTATTATAAGACAATAACAGCTGTGAGGGAGTGGGGACATAGAACCTCAGACACTATTTGGTGGGTACAAAATGGTACAGAGGCTCTGGCAAATAGTCTGACAGTTTCTCAGAAAGTTAAGTTGGCATATGACCCAGCAATTCCACTCCTATTGAAAATACTGAAAACATATTCACATAAAATCTCCTATACGAGTGTTCACAGCAGCGTAACTGTTAACAGCCAAAAAGTGGAAACAACTTAAATGTCTGTAAACTAATGATAAACAAAATATGGTATACACGTACAATGGTATATTATACAGCCGTAAAAAGAATACTGATTCAAGCTTCAACGGATGAACCTTGGAAACGTTACATGAAGTGCAAAACAGACACAAAAACGGCCACGTATTATAAGATTCCATTACAGGAAACGTCTAGGATAGGGAAGGTAGATCAGGGTTGCTGGTGGTAAAGGAAACAGGCAGTGAATGCTAATGCATACGGCATTTCTTTCTGGGGTTGATGAAAACGTTTAGGAAGTACATAATGGTGATGAGTGTACAATTCTGTGAATGAAGTAAAACCACTGAATCGTATACTTTAAATGGGCGGCATTTAACTATATATTCTTATGGCATACGAACTATATTTCAATGAAAACAAAAGAAAAATAGCAATGATTCTTAATTTTTTCTGGAATATCTACCCCTTTGAGATCTACTGACTCTACACCAAGGGGAAAAAAACCCATACACATTAAATCTTGTATATGATTTTAGTAGATTAAGAGACCCGCTAAAGGTCATGGAGAACGAACTCCAGGTTAAGTACATCTGACCTAAATCCCCTACATGAAAATACTTTCAATCTCTTCAAAATTTTTTAAATGACGTATTTCTATAAGGAACACAATTTCTTTAACTGAGGTACTTTATAATCAAATTAATTTTAAGTCACTGGTTGAAAGCTGTGTGAGGATTACCTGAGGATTCACGGGATTTTTTCCAAATAACACTAATACCACCACTTATTGGATAGCTACATTGCACCTAGCACCGTGCTAAGTGCTAACAATAAATTATCCAATCCCGTTCTCACAACAATCCTACGAAGAAGGTTACTATTATTCTCCACTTCACAAAAAGGGGAACCAAAGCTTAGCAAGATCAACCAGCTTACGGTCTCAGCTATCAAAGAAGCAGGGCCGAGAGTCCCATCAGCGCTGTAAGACCCAGAATGTCCACTGAGTTCAGAACAGTGCAGGCCTACGCATTTCCACGGGAAAAGTATCTGCTTAAGTCTTAAATCATTAACACTTACAGGAAACATTCCAGCAACAGCACCCAAAAGTAAAAGGGCATGGTGATGGGTCTGAGGCATCTCGGAAACGCGGATGCACTGAACTATCAATTCCACGTTGAACTTCTCCTCATCAAGAACATCTACAGGGCGAGAAATAAAAAGTCTCTAAGTGGTAGGTACATTCATACTCAGAGTAGATAATCCTTCCCCCCTTTCCTTCCAACAAATTACACACCTTTTGGTATTTTGCCGCCATCTGGAGAGAGTTTTTGGCAGATGTTAAGCAAACAACTTAGAATTAACTGTTTGGTGTATTCCATACTTCCCTGCTCCGGTGGCAAAGGCTCTAAACACCTTCAGGATGCCCGGAAGAGAAATGATGGGAAATGAAAGAGTTGTACAATTTCAGTGCTGCATTAATGACCACTGTCCAGAACATATATTAAATAAACATTTAATTTAAAATAAAACATTAACATTAAACATTTAATGTTAATAAAATATTAACATTATTTAAACATCAAGTCTAGGGCTTCCCTGGTGGCGGAGTGGTTGAGAGTCCGCCTGCTGATGCAGGGGACACGGGTTCGTGCCCCGATCCGGGAAGATCCCACATGCCGTGGAGCAGCTAGGCCCGTGAGCCATGGCCGCTGAGCCTACGCGTCCAGAGCCTGTGCTCTGCAACGGGAGAGGCCACAACAGTGAGAGGCCCGCAGACCGCAAAAAAAAAACAGAACAAAATCAAGTCTAGAGCCTGCGCTCTAAAGCCCACAAGCCACAGCTACTGAGCCCGTATGCTACAACTACTGAAGCTCACGTGCCTAGAGCCCCTGCTAGACACATCTACAGAAAGCCTGCGAGCAGCAACAAAGACCAAACGCAGCCAAAAATAAATAAATAAACTTATTAAAAAAACCAAAAAACATCAAGTCTATAAACATGATGTAAGATTTCTAACTCTGATTCTTCTAGTGCAGGCAGGCGCTTATGTCACATTACCTCTCCTCTCTATCACACCTTCCATCAACCTATTTTAAATCTCCTTAGAGGACAACCTTGGGAATTACTTTCTTTTTGGACGAGAGCACACATCCACGATGCAACGCATACACTATAGCTATCTAATAACGCACACCTAAAAAATACAGCGGGTGTCACACTATATCCTTAAATACAAGTAATGATGCCCCCGGGGACATGGTGTTGAAAGTGAGGAAGGAAAGTAGGCCGGAGAAAGCGCTCATTTATTACGTGATACAGGATGAAGGTTAGTTTCGGGCCCTGGCAACGGGTTCCTATAATCATTCTTTAAATCTTTCAACTATAGTATTCAACTTGCTCTATTTTACAGACTAGCTAAGCAAGAAGTGAATGTGAAAAGAGAATGTTAAATAAGATGGGCAAGAATTAGAATCTCATTCTCTCACAGATCAAAGGCAAGTGTCATTACCTTGACAGCAGGTTAAAAAGAGTCGGTATCAATATCTGAGGACTTTTGAGTTTCTTTTTGTGCTGCAGTAATTCTAGGATGAGGGTTGCTCTTTGCCAGTAAGAACCGCCAACTTCCTGAACAGATTCTAGATCTTGTGATTTTCTGGGAAACAGACAAGACAAAAAGTTAGAAGAGTAAACATTATCAACGCTAATAAGTAAAAATGACTGTATCCGATTATGCCCAATTGATGGGTATCAAAAAATCACAATGGTTCCAAAACATCCAAGGCCTAGGGGACAACAGTGTTCTCACTGCATTCATGACTCTTACTTCTGCTGCATTTTCTGCCTCCTTGTTTGCTGAATTGTGCCTAAGGACTTAGTTTTATCTGGTGGCTCCAGTTCTATTCTGACTTGTTCAGCATTAACGGAAATCTGGAATAGGAAGGAAGAATGGGTGATGACAGGATTCCATGGGTTAAAATTAGAGCAGTTTACGTTTATTCAAACAGATACAATGAACATGTTTCTGTCCACTTTGTCCCCCTACAACCCTACAGCCCAGTCCAATGCCCAAAGGCAAATATCACTGACAATTTCTTATGTATTGTTTGGGAAATTTTCCATATACCAACAGCTCTATAACGATTAAACACAGACAGACAGACAAACAGACAGACAGACAGACACACACACACTCACAGAGGAGCATATTATGTACACTGCTCTGTGCCTTAATTTGTTCCACTTAACTCATCTTAGAAATCTAAGTAATTATGTTAAAATTCTGAAAACTGCAGAATCTGGATACTAAGACTTTACCACACTATTATCTATTTTTGTGAAAGTATTTTCCTAAAAAAGCACAACAAAACAAAACACTAAGTAACTAGGTGGTTATTCTGATCTACAGCTAGGTTTCAATATACATATAAACCAATGAGCAGATTCTCAATTCCATTCTGTATGTCATTAAACAGCTATTTAAATCAAGCAGAATAATCCACGACCCAGCTGAACATGAAGCCACCATTCATTCCTGTTCTTGCATAAGAGGGAGATCCTCCCTAATATGAGTAAGATCCAAACTAACATACACCCTACGTGTTCAAAACTATAATTATTTCATACAATAAAAATAATGATGGGGCTTCCCTGGTGGCGCAGTTGAGAGTCCGCCTGCCGATGCTGGGGACACGGGTTCGTGCCCCGGTCCGGGAAGATCCCACATGCCGCGGAGCGGCTGGGCCCGTGAGCCGTGGCCGCTGAGCTTGCGCGTCCGGAGCCCGTGCTCCGCAACGGGAAAGGCCACAACAGTGAGAGGCCCGCGTACCGCAAAAAATAATAATAATAAAATAATGATGAAGACTTATAACATTGATTTTGCACTTTCTCTATGACTTCCTTTTCCATGATTCTGGTTAATGGGAACATCTGACTTCCTAAAAGCATTATAAAATGGAGGAAACTTAAACATGGTATTACTTGGAAGAGAGTAAACATCAATAAACAAATGGCAGGAAGTTTGCAACTTACCCCTTTAAAAACACTGCTAACAGTCTGAGCACAATGTGAGTTTTTACAGTTCACCAATAAATCAAACAATGTGCACAAAAGCTTCTGCTGAACCCTTTCATCCGAAATAGCTGCAAAAAGTGGCTTCGTAATCTAGAGGCAGAAAAAAGGGCAATTGAGATAAATGAACAAACTTCAATTCCAAACATGATCTTTCTATCATTTTCTTTTACAATGTGAAACTGGTCTCCATTTTGTCAGTTTAAATGACTCATGTACATCATTCAGTTTTGCAAAATGGGTCAAATATATCATATTCCTTTAAGGTATGCCCAGTCTATTTTCTTGAAGTAAGACATTACAGATCTTTGAAACCCTGAACATGTTTTAGTTTCTGACAGAAATCACTGACCTTTTCGAGGGCTGTAATCTGAATGGTTGGCATTCCTGTGCAAAGTTCCTTTGTTGTGTGCACAGCTTTTATAAATATATCTAGACTCTTCGGGTCCTTATGTAAAAGGGAAGCTGAATATTCATTATATTTTCCCAGAATGAGATGCAGAGCAATGACCTCATCTTTCAGGACAACTGTGGGCTCCTTCTGGATCTTTTCTAACAGTTGCTCTATCACAGGCAACAGCTGAGAAAGTACCATCTAAAGTTTGGAAAATTTATTAGTAAATAGTTATCTATATGGATACAAGTCTTTGCTAGCTGTACAAAGACATCCGAAGATATGCTGCAAGACTGGAAGCTTAGCCTGGAGAAAAAAACCCAATAAAATAATGACCTCTTAAGACACAGGGATAGCTATTAATCCAACTAAGGCACCCAGGTCCCCTCTGACAGTTCAGTCTGTAACAGTCAAAAGCTCCAAACCCTTTAGAGATGACAAGAAAAATAATCTGTGAGCATCCTAACACTTTCTGAAAATAGGAAATACAAACTCAAGTTTTGGACTATAAAAATAAATTGTACTTTTTCTACACTACATTTCCAATGCTGTGTAATTAATATTAATTCAAATTATGTATCTGAAGTCTTTAATAACTCAACCAGGAGTCAGCAAATTACGGCTTGCAGGCCAAGTCCAGAGGACCATCTGTTTTTGTCAATTTTGTTTACTGAAACACAGGCACGCTCATTTGTTTACATACTGTCTGAGGCTGCTTTCGCAATACAATGGCAGAACTAAGTGGCTGCAACACATTCTGTATGGCCCACAGAGCCTAAAATATTTACTACTTGGTTTTTTACAGACCAAGACTGTCAATTCCTTATTTATACCAGGCTGATAAAGGCCATCTGTTTGCTTACAACAAGACAATATAATCAAATGGCTTTTACTCCATTTGATTCCTCTTTTAGTTCAAGTTGCAGTCAGTCCAAGAATGGTAAGGTCCATGGGCGTTTTTGGAACACAAGGATGAGAAGCAGTTTTTCTGTACCAGCACAAACCACCACACAAACATGTGATTCACAACCTCTTTCTTTTGAATCACAGGCTTCCTTGACAACATAATGAAAGCTTTGGATTCTCCCCACAGAAAAATGTACAGCCACATACATTTTAAAAATGAGTAAATGATTTTGGAATGTGCACAGACTTTTATGTTCAAATATATTATTTTGTGGAGGATTTTCACCTGAAGAACAAACAAAAACTGACAGTTTTTCAGCAGTGCATCGCCAGTGTTTTTCCCTGTGTAACTGTAAAATTCATTTAAAATCACATCAGTGATGAGACAGAGATAACACACAATTTTAAAATGGAAAGAAACTCACTAATATTTGCTTTTTGTATCCTGTATCTCTTTTCTCCACCTCAACTCTTCCCCCTCCCAAATTAATAAAATGTTCACATCTGAGTGTATACATGCAACTCTCACAAAGTCTTACGCACATGTGAGCAGTTACAATAATCTTTAGTAACATCACATGGATTGGACAGCCCACTTAAACTGCACATACCTCACTGCTGACGTCCTGAAGTACTTTCATCAAATCTTTTGCAATATAAGATGGGCAACTATATACACAATAAAGTAGGTTTTTCAAAGTTTCAGACAACTTCTGATGAGATTTCAGCTTCTTTTCTCTCTGTAGTTCCTCAAATAAAGTAGCCAAATCCTAGTATACAAAAAAAGAAAACCGGATTGGAAAAAAAAAAGTTACATGTACTACTTATGGAAGATTCTTTGCCAAATGATGCGACACTGCTCATGATTTTCAATACCCTTAATAGGAAAGGGTATCACTACCCATCAGGTAGCTTACTATCAAAAGCTAAACACTGGCCTTTTAGCCAGTAAAAAGATAGCAGAAATGAAACATGGCATTGCTATCTTTTTAAAATGGGGGAAGAAAGACGTGCAGACATTGACATATCAATTTCTAAATTCAATGACTTAGTCAATAAAAATCCCTGCAGGGCTTCCCTGGTGGCACAGTGGTTGAGAGTCCACCTGCCGATGCAGGGGACACGGGTTCGTGCCCCGGTCCGGGAAGATCCCACGTGCCGCGGAGCGGCTGGGCCCGTGAGCCATGGCCGCTGAGCCTGCGCGTCCGGAGCCTGTGCTCCGCAACGGGAGAGACCACAACAGTAAGAGGCCCGCGTACCGCAAAAAAAAAAAAAAAAAAAAAAAAAAAAAAAAATCCCTGCAAAGCAGAATGTCAAGAAAGGAGAAAAAGGTTCATGTGTCCACACGGGCATACACACTCTCAATCTTCTTTGCTACTGAGTTTACCTGAGCAACATAGGTGGCATCTGAGGTGATCTCCTCTGCTTTAGGAACCACATGATCTATGATCAGATGAAACTGGGATGCCACTCCGCTGAGGGCCTGGAGACAATGAATGGCAGCCCTACGTACTTCTTTTATGGGGCTTCCCAGATTAACGAGTAGAGATGTCACCACTAAAACCAAAGGGAAAAAAATTTAAGTAACAATTCAAAACATTGAAACAGTGTAAAACTTCAATAGTACCAAAGGGTGCATGATGCAAGTTTTCCTCTCAACTCCAGCTCCCTCTCTGAAGACCAGTCACTGTTTGTTTTCTATTCTAGAGAAGTGTTAGACATTTTCTGTTATATTCTTTTGAAAACACACAAACGAGACCACAGCATACATACCCTGTTCTGCACCAACTGCTATCACATCTCAATGTATACTGGAAAGGTTTTCCATGTAAGTACATACATATCTGCGTTAAGTATCCTTTTAAAACCGTACACAAATGCTCCATTGTATTTTACTTTACTGGTTACTGTATTTTACCTTACTGGTAAAAGTTTAGATTGTTTCTAGTCTTTTGGCATTAAAACTGCTGCAACAAACACCCTGTACATACATCCTTGCACAAGAGTGCAGAGGAAATAACCCATCTGTGCATGACACTTTGCAGATATTTTGTCCTGAATAGATGTTTGTTTTCACTTTCTTTTTGATGCGGAAATTTTATAGCTTTATAGAAGAATTTTTCTTCCAGTTTTACATGCTGCTTTGAAAGGTGCTCCCCACTCTAAAAGAGTTTTAAAAGTATCTACCTCTAGTATTCCATATTTTCTTCTAACACTAAAACTAAGTGTTTTTTAATATGAAATCTTTAGTTCATGTGAAATTTTTGTCTAAAGAATAAGGTTGGAGTCAAGCTTCTTTAATGTTTGCAAATGGCTAGCAGATGTCCTATGTAACAGTCAACCTAAGAACCCCACAGATCTGGGATATCAGCTTTGTCATTCACACATCTCATCAGTATCTGAAACGTATCTATTTTTGCCAACTATACTTCTAGAACCATGTTCAGTAAAAATGATGCACTTAACAGGAATGCTTCTGTTTCACCAATTACGTGGCAAAAATACTAGCTTTTGATTTGAGAAGTATTTTCATCATGTTACTCCTACTCTGCTGTCACTTAATTAGGAGTAATTACTGATTTTTATCTCATGCCTTTTCAGATCTTTGGACATGATTAT
Organism: Grampus griseus; assembly: GCF_964374135.1. Lineage (NCBI taxonomy): Eukaryota > Metazoa > Chordata > Mammalia > Artiodactyla > Delphinidae > Grampus > Grampus griseus. The sequence continues at coordinate 9,394,960 of NC_139010.1, forward strand.
ATGGGTTTTCTCTAGCCAGTTATATAATAGAATACCTTGTTTTGAACCAACTTTGTATTTTGGAATGAACTCTGGGGAAATGTTTATTTTCTAAAATAATGTTGCTGGACCCAGCAAGTATTTTATTTAGAATTTTTGCATCATTATTAAATACAGCGATCGCCTTTTATCTGTAAGGATGTTGTGCTGGTTTTAGACAAAGAATCTGGAAGTTTTCCTTGGTTCTATGCCCTGCCCACTTCAATAACACTGAAATAACCGGCTTCAAGGACCTGGTAGAAATCAAGTGAATCAGGGTTTTTTGAAGAAAAGTCTCCAGGATAAAGAGACATCTAAAATCCTTTTATGGTAATTAGTTATTTAAGCTTTATTCCATACTACTTACTGGGGCAAATTTTGGTGATTTTTATCTTGCTGGAAATGATCCATTCTACATACACTACTTCTGGAATGCTAAGGAAGAGTGTGATAAGCTTTCATACTCTTCCAAGAAGGTCATATGAAAGCTGGAAATCCTTCCTGGTCTCCATGACATTAATTTATAAAGTAAAGCCAAATATGAACAGCTGAGAAGTTGAATTCATACAAAGGGCAGCATCAGGCCAAGGTATCTGTTTGCTAAAATTCCCAGTAGAGTGGGGCAGAGCTTTCAGAAAAAGCCAAATTCAAAAACAAAGTACTAACTACTATGGTTACTATGCTCAAGTCAGTAACTGGAACCCAAGGTGGGTTAAACTACATTATTTAAGCAATCAGCTGTTAAGTATGTCCTCCACTTAAAAGTCTATGTGACTTCATTCTCCCAACTAATTTTTTTCAGATTTGAAATAGCATATTTTACATAAAAGCTGAAAAAAATACTTGAGTTTTGCTTTTAAACATGTAGATAAACTTACTATATTGATAAGGCATAACAAACCAACAGCAGCCTCCAGCTTACAAACGTTAAACTCTTATTCATTTAGCAAAGACTTGCTCTATGCAAGCCTGAGCTGGAATACATATTTGCAAAGAAAGTGAAAAAACTGGTTAGATTCCCAAGCCACTGACAAAAAGTTAACTCATACAATTATATTAATATTGCAAACCCTTTTTCTTTTGCACAGCATAATATTTTCTTGTAAATATATGAAAACAAATACCAGCCAACACTTCCTAGACTCCTAAGGGAAAAGGTATGGCTAGAAGCTCACTGTGGATTCACAGTGGAGTGCTCTGAGGACAGGTGCAATGAGGAAGCAGCCCTCTGCTTGAGGCCCTGGGGGACTCTAGTGGTCCTTGAGCTTCCATGAAGAACAGAGTGCATCTCTCCTGTTTTCAGTGGAGTAACTGTGACATATCTAGGCAGCATAAATGCAAAAGTACTTCAGGAAGTGGGGAGGTGACAGAAGGCAAGACAGCAGGGGTAGAAAGGGAGCCCATCTTGCAGCAATACCAGAGGAAAAGTTAGGTCCTTTGGTCATGCTATGTACAAAGAGGCATATATTCCTCAAAAGCCACTGCCTTTGATGCCAAAGGATAGCACATTTCACACCTAATTAGAAAATCTAACTACTTATGACTTCGTTTTTTTGAAAACTCGTAAGTTTAACAGTAGATAACTATTTTAATAAACTATGGTATCTTCACACAAAATATTCTGCAGACATTTAAAAAATATATATAATTCTATATTTATTAATATAGAAAGATGCTTACAATGTATTCATTCAAAAAGTTTAAAAAATGCCCAGGACATATACCCTGAGAAAACCATAATTCAAAAAGAGTCATGTACCACAATGTTCACTGCAGCACTATTTACAATATCCAGGACATGGAAGCAACCTAAGTGTCCATCAACAGATGAACGGATAAAGAAGATATGGCACATATATATAATGGAATACTCAGCCATAAAAAGAAACAAAATTGAGTTATTTGTAGTGAGGTGGATGGACCTAGAGTCTGTCATACAGAGTGAAGTAAGTCAGAAAGAGAAAAACAAATACCGTATGCTAACACATATATATGGAATCTAAAAAACAAAAAGAAAAGGTTCTGATGAACCTAAGGGCAGGACAGGAATAAAGACACAGACGTAGAGAATGGACTTGAGGACACAGGGAGGGGGAAGGGCAAGCTGGGACGAAGCGAGAGAGTAGCCTGGACATATATACACTACCAAATGTAAAATAGATAGCTAGTGGGAAGCGGCTGCATAGCACAGGGAGATCAGCTCGGTGCTTTGCAACCACCTAGAGAGGTGGGATAAGGAGGGTGGGAGAGAGACGCAAGAGGGAGTGGATATGGGGATATATGTATACATATAGCTGATTCACTTTGCTTTACAGCAGAAACTAACACAACACTGTAAAGCAATTATAGTCCAATAAAGATGTTAAAAAAAAAAAGTCCAGGAAATTCACATCCGAAAAACCTGAATAAACCTTCTTAAAAGTAAATCCACCTTAAAAAGGGACTGCAATATTTCAGTAAGTAGTGGAGAAAAAATTACATTCGTGGGATTTTATTGTGTAAGTAAAACTTAAAATTGTATATCTATCTCACATATAACAAAATTTTGGTTACAACTGTAATTATGTGCTCTTTCAAGGAGCTAATAAAAGATAAATATTGAGAAATTGTTCTGGGGAAAATGTATGATCATTCACTTTGCTTTCATAGAAAATTTATAACAAGTGATTTGGGAATAAAAACCTTAATCAAGAGCATGTTCAAATTCTCCACAGGCCACTCTCATTTCTCTGATACTTAAATGATTCCATCATCCTCATCAACTTTCTCATCGTCAATCACTATAGGGTCTAATTCTGACAGATCCTCTCATTTGTCAATAGCTTTGCAAGTCAATCCACTTCTCAACAGCATATTTATCAACTTTATGAAATTCTGCATCTTTTGCAAAATTTACAATTTACTTTATAAAAACAGAAGTTTTATTTTTGGGTGTTTCATTAGTGAGCGTCCAACCTGATAAAAGAGATACCTGATAAAAGAGATAAATCCAGGAGGGCTGCTTGAATGGAGACCAATTTAATAATTAATCAGTTGAATGCTGAATTGTATTATGATGGTTTGGCTTCCCTAGACAGCCCAGTTACTATTCAAAAAATGAACAGATGGATATTAAAAACCCATGATTAACCACCTGCCATTTTTATTATCTGTTTTGGTGAGATTTTGCCACTGACGTTTAGAACTTAAAAGCAATACTCAGAAGTAACCAAAAACAGTCTACAAATACACAAAAATAGATACGCACACAAATACATACATACACAGACAGAAAGAGTATCCACCCACACTAATAAAAAAATAAAAAGAAATTCTCCAAACTACGACCTTCACACACCACACGTGGAGAAAGAATTACCATCTGGTCACGACAGAACGGAACGATGCTACTTGTAGTACCTGGAGAAGATGCGGATGCCAGCTGATGTTTACACTGAGCTTTCTGAGAAGAGAGCATTGCAAAGCCCACATAAAGAGCTTGAGTCTGCAGCACTGTTGTCACCCTGCAGTTAAGTGGATTTGAAAGGCTAGAACCATAGGTCCATAAAACAGAAAAGAACTTGAATAACTGGAAAACATCTTCTAGATGTACCTAAATTAAAAACAAAACACAGTGAAGTTTAATTTAATTTTTACTCACATAAGCTGGTTCCAAATCCTCTTTCCACTAGTGTACAATTACAGAAGACAATTTATCGCAACGTTTTGCTTTGTCTAGTCACTTAAAATTATTCTCTGCTTGGTACTTTAACCGACTGGGAAGGGTGTGAAAGAATTCAGGCGACTCACTATAATTTTGCACTTGAACACATTTAACAACAATGGAAAGCATGAGGTTGCCAGGCAGAAAACCAAGACAAAAGTGATGTCGGGAAGCCTCACTAAGAAAGTACCGTGAGGGTGGAGTGAGCAGTGTCAACTGTGTCAAATGCTGTCGAGAGGGCAGGTAAGACAAGAGCAAAGAACTGACCACTGGGCGTGGCAGCACAGAGGTCACGGTGCCGTGATGAAATCTCTTCACCGAGCGACTGCATATCCTAAATCACCTCTCTGAACTGCAGTTTCTCATTGGTAATGACAGTAGTCAACCGAACATATCTGGCCATTGTGATTACTAAACACCTGAGCAGGCCTAACGCATGAGGAGGCCGGCAGCAATGTCAGTCTCCGTCCAACCTACCGACAGGTGTCACGAATCAGCACTGCTTTACAGGGTCTGCATCCATCACCACACGCTCGTCTAAAAGTCTACTTTCATGTTCATTAAAAACTGTCATAACTCAAAGAATCTACAACATCTTCTTCAAGGGGAGAGTCTGCCTGAAAAAGGTGAGCTAGTACCTTCATGAAAAGTTTCATCAGAACCCGAAAATGGACGGTGTCAGCACCACTGAGAACCAGCTCGAAGAGCCCAATGAGCAAGCACAAGTAGTCTCTGCTGTCTTCTTTCAGCTGCTCAGGGTTCCACCAGGTATCGTCTATGGGGACGTTAAGAGAAGGAGAAACGGTGCATAAACTTATGCAAATACACCGCTGAGAACTTCTCATTCAAGACAAAGAACAAGTTGTGGAATCAATAACTCAGTTTTCCACAGTATCACATTCAAAGGATTCACAGCTTGTCCTACCTTTAGGAAAAGATTTAGGAGCCTTTAGTGCATGAATAAAATTTTTCAGTGAAAACACGAGTAAAACTGAGTCCTCCACAGCAATCCTCCGGGCAGTCTTGAGCTGTTCTACATAATGTGCCCACAGCTCCAATGGTATCCCTCTGTCCATCATCAGCTCAAAATTCCATTCTGAGGGGATCTCCTGAAATGTTAAAGGAAGCAAAAAAAGCACAAGTTTAAAGGGGTTCTGAACATGGGTTATACAGATGGACTGCAATGGCTATATGACTGGGTAATTTGCAAAATCTTGTCTATATGTGTATTTGGGTGGGGAGAGGAATAATAGTTTTAATCAGATTTTTAAAGAGATCTAACCATCACTAGCCACAAGACACAAATAAGTTCATCATGGCTTCATTTTATCTATGTTTTCTTAAAACATCATCCCTAAAAACAAATGTTATTCATGTAATTTATCCTTGTCAAATAAAGGGTAGGCACGTTTCTAAACAGAAAAATAAGGTACTGGATTTCCAAGAGATCCTTAAGGGGACTTTTCTCATTTCATACTTTTCCTGCTTATCTGAAGAAGGTACATGGTCAAATCCCCAAACTTGCAGATGATTCTAAACAAGAAGCAAAACGTTAAGGTGTTTAGATGTTACACTACAAGCGCCAAAAGGAAGCATGAGAAATGGTGCAGGAAAACAACAAACGAGACTCCATGTAGGTGAGCGCAGAATAATAACTTGGTAGTAAAATAACCCAAAGCCAGACTTTTAAGATAATATCTCTAGTGAGGGATTTCATTGGCTCAAAGTGCTGCTACTGCCGAAAAGATGCTCGGGTCTCTCAGAAAGGGCATCAAATATAAAACCACCTGTTATCTACGTGTGTATAAAACACTCGATTTGTCCACACTTTACCACTGAGAACAAACACAGTCCGGGTCACCACACTTTCAAAAAATAAAGAAAGAAGTTAAGAAGGGCTCATCTGGGTATGTGGGTGTGTACGTATGTATTTACTTGCCACGCTACGTGGCTTGCAGGATCTTAGTTCCCCGACCAGAGATCAAACCTGGGCCCTGGCAGTAAAAGAGTGCCGAGTCCTAACCCCTGGACTGCCAGGGAATTCCCTGGGCTATTTTTTAAAATATGAAGATTCAGTCTCTTAAAGTTTACATAAATTTAGCTATAATGGCTATGACCAGAACTTATAAAATCCTGAGAGTATAAGTGAACGTTAAAAAGATGGGATTTGTTGAGCATCTCCTACAACAAGGAACCCTCTGAAGTCTGGAAAACAAATAAAAACAAGACACTATTAAATACAAGACACTATTCCATGGCAGGTATTAAAAGAAATAATCTATAACCCCAAGGTGTGGTGTTTCGTAAAAATATCAACAACTGAAACATGTTCCTTAGTAAGACTGTCAAAGATAATAGTATGCTGGCAAAATCCAAATTAAAATAATACAAAAGATCTATTCTAGTAAACAACAGAATGAAACAATACTTTATTCAAGCACTAATATATCTAGTGAATTCCTCACCACTAGACGTAGTTAAGTATAGCTTGGATACTTACCCAATAAAGATGATACAGGGGAGAGTCAACTCTCAGACACAAACACCACAAACGCGAAATTCCATGATTCAATTAAATTTCTTGCAAAAGGAAGACAGCACCTAATCCACTATCTACTGCTACCCAAGGCTGACTCACATCTCACCCCTAGAATCCAAAGACTCAGCATCTCAGCCCCCGATTTTCAGTTCTGCTGCGATTAACAGGCCAGGCAGTCACTTTTCTAACATTCAACTTTCCAGAGAGTTTGCACTCCTTACCACTGTAGTAATGACACTTTCGAGCTTCTTTATTTTTTTCTGCAACAAATTGAAGACTCTTGTCGCAAATGGAAAATGAGTTTCTTTTAAAGACGAACAGCAGGAGACAAGTACAGCCATGATCACGTGAAAAGTCACTTTCTGCTTCAGGCTAAAGGACTCCTTTTCTCCAACACTTATTAAATCCTCCACCTTGAAAAATAGACAGACTCCGTGAATGGTAGCTCTTGGTTTGCATAAAAACTATTTTTTCTACCTCTGGTATCTAGGTATCATGTATTTCATATTTAGAGTGAGATGATATATATAAAACCTTAAAAAAGTAGTAAGCATTGATTTCTGGGTAACCATAAAAATAAATAATTTCAGAAATTATAACAAACACAACTGCACTTGCCAACTGGATGTTTTTATGCCTTTAAAAGATTTACTAAGGCAAAAGAAAATTTCTCCTCTTTTAGATATTTTGCTATTTTAACAAAAAATATGACTTTCATATTTTAAATGAGAGGAAAAAAGGTTAAAAAGTAGACATTATATTCCTACTGGTCCAATATACAACCAGGATGAAATAAATTACATAAAATGTTAAGGATTTCAAACAATCTACAAAATATACTAAACACTATGTTTTTAAAACAAAACAAAGTACTCAAGAATGGAAAAGTTATTTTAAAATAACTAGAAGAATCTAGTAAAGCAATCACTGAGGATCCAATAAGATTATGAGAAGGAAACCCAGGGGGTTGACTTCGACAACATACCTACCATCTTTAACATTGAAGAGGGATCCCCTGAATTTATATTGTCAGCCAGCAACTCAATCATCTTCTGATTTGCTACACCAATTAGTTCTCCTGACTTTGTGCTTTTAATCACATTTTCAAGAGCTGTTTAAAAAAGAAAAAGGAATTGAACACCAGAGGGCCCTTATGTTACTAACACTCACCTAAATATCATGTCAAGTAATGAATTTAGGCCAAAGTTTTACAATTTTCTTACGAAGGTTTGCTTTTTATTTTTCTTTTCATAAAATTACGAATTCTTCAGTGGGTCAGTGTCCTTTTCACTGTATACTTTCCATATTAGCAAAAATTTTAAAATATCTTGCTGGCATGTAACACAATGAACAATTTCAAATAACAATCACTGCCAATTTTTAATTATGGTTATCTTTTTTTAAAGTGTCACCTGTTCACTTTTTCTAAAAAGCAACTGAATTTCTTACCTTCTTTCCAGCCTCTTAATAAAGGATGCAGAGAGCAAATTCCTGATTTTGATAAATATATAGCCATTTTCATCTCAGCAGATTCCATATCATCATTGTTGATGACCATAAATGGCAGCAGGTGCACCACCACCTGATTCGACAACTGATCATTTTCACTCAGTATCTCTGCTTTAATTAGTATGTCTGCTGCTATCTCAAGCACATTGTACCTAAAAGATACATAAACACATTTGGTTGAGACACATTAGAGACTTCAGTTCAGCAAAAAGTCATCGTTACATTTTTCCAGCTCAACTGACACCATCCTAGTCTCTTTACCAAACACATTATTGAGAAACATCAAGATAACACTTAAAATCCATGCTAACAAAGGAGTTGTTTGGGACATTAATTTTAAACCAACTCTGTCAAATCTTTCTTTTTGAGAAATCATTAGGTTAACTATAACATAAAACGTATCACACTATACATCTCAACTCCACTAGAAAGCAGAGATTCACTCATCAGTTCAAAAAATATTATCTGAACACATACTATATGCTAAGAACTAAATAGGACACAAAAACCTGTAAGACATGCTCTCATCCTCTAAGGAGCTTAGTCACTTTTCCATGCAAAAAGCTTAGGTGCCAAAAATGAAATAACAAAAGCTCATCAAAACATTACAGAAGGTATCATGTGATTCTGAGCTTATTTTTTACTTAATATATTTGTAACTGTTTTAATTATAAAGTATAATATATTATCCTTGTAAAATAGAAATACATTATATGAAGTAAAAAATTAAAGCTCCTTCCCATCCTACTTCCCAGATCTCAGTATTATATCATACATTATACACTTCTTTTTCCATTTTATTAAGAAAAATTTCAAACACAGAGAATGTTACAACAAATCCATACAAACCCAAATAAAAGTGAACTTAATATAAGAATTTCAGGCACTTCCCTAGTGGCGCAGTGCTTAAGAATCCACCTGCCAATGCAGGGGACACGGGTTCAATCCCTGGTCCGGGAAGATCCCATGTGCCGTGAAGCAACTAAGCCCGTGCGCCACAGCTACTGAGCCTGCGCTCTAGAGCCCGTGAGCCACAACGAGTGAGTCCGTGCGCCCAGAGCCCGTGCTCCGCAACAAAACAAGCCACCGCAATGAGAAGCCCACTCGCTAAAACTAGAGAAAGCCTGCGCCCATCAACGAAGACCCAACGCAGGCAAATATAAATAAATAAATAAATATATTAAAAAGAAAAGAATTTCATTAATTTATTTGTATGAGGAGATACAAATACATACCATCCCTTATTTTTTGAAAGTTCTGCTCTTTGAAAGAGATTCAGGAGATTTGAAACTGTCACTTCTGAACTAAACCGTTGTTTGAAAATCTAGAGAGAAAAAAATACCCGTAAGTAAATTTTTGCTTGCTTCAAATATGGTGCTTGTTAAACGAACTTAAAAAAATTATGAATTATAAAGAATTTATCTCCCAAGAATTCCAGTATAATTTAAAAGTTCTATGAGAGCAATTTCGCAAAAGTGCCATTCAGGATCCAATTTCCCAGGATCCCTACGTGTTTACTACTGGTAAAAACTCACAAAGCACTTTTCCTTTTTAAAAGAACTTCCAAATATATAAAGTTGTATGACCTAATTACTCCCATGTGCTTTCCCCAACCAGGCTTAAGTCTGTGCGCTCAACAGAACAAATTTCCAGTGAAAGAATAATTTCCAAATACGCTGCTGCCTAGAGCAGAGATTCATGTGAGAAGGGTAAGTAAAAATTTACAAACAAAACATGCATATCAATGAACAACAAATTCACTCACCTCAAATGCACTTATAGCTGACAAGACAACATCTATGTTATCATCACCTAATCGGGTTAAAATAGCTTCTTTAATGAAAGACTCATCGATACTCTCCTGAGCAATAGAAAAAAATATTAATTTAGTTGTTGCTAAAACCTCTGAAGACTTTACATTAGAAAGAAAGTATGGTTTTGTGAAAAGCACTCCAAAATTCCAGTTAAGGAACACAGGTTCTGCTGCCCCAGATGCGCATTCAAAACTAAGCACACTTGCGTTGAACTAGGCAAACTCTAGAAGTCCTTTTTAGATGAATAATTGTTTGGTACAAACTCTTTCCAGTTTCCATTGAAAATATAATAAGATGTGCAATTAAAATACAATTCTGCATTAAAGAGTTCATCTTGTTAAAATGAGAACCTAGATTTTGGGAGAGCACAAACTAAAGAACCAGAATGTCTAAGTTTAAATCCCAGTTCCACCACTTACTAGCTGTGCGACCTTGAGCAAGTTACATAACCTTCCTAGGTCTCATTATTCTCATCTATAAAATAGGGCTAATAATAATACCTACCTCAAAGGGTTGTTACAGGATCAAATAATACGTATCAATACTTAAAACAGTACTTTAGACATAATAAGCAGTGTTAAAAGTTAGCTTTTAATTTTCAAGGTTTTTACAAGGATGATGACAAGTGCTGATGACAGTGCAGTCTGCCCCCAAAAGTTCATATTTTTCTTTTAAGTAACAAAGAAAATAAAGCATAAAATCATTCACAATAACAGAAAAATAAGACTGCTAACCAAACTGAATATATCCCTACCTGTAGGTGGTGAAAAGAAAAAAAAACAAGTAAATAATCCCACAGAAATAATTTATGTCGGAACATTGGGAGACAAAAAGTAAAATCCCTAAAATTCATAAAACTGAAGTCAAAGTTTAATGCCAAATGCCAAAATTTTCTCAAAAGCTAACAAGTAGCCAAATAGCTCAATCTGGAATTTGAGAACAGAACAGAACCTATGTCCAGACATTAACAGTGAAGGGAAAAGGAAATCAAAGCATGCAAAGACAGACATTAACTGCAATTACAATACTAAAGCCTGTAAGTTGAATGTATACACTGCCCTTCACTGAAAAAACTAACAAATCCAGAGGAGGACAGGGTAGGACGGGATTAAGAGTAAAAGCAGGAAGGCTAAGAATGGCTTCAAGAATATTAAGAGATTCCAGGAATCTCGCTTTTTATTCTAGGCGCTGAAATCTTCCTATTACAACAAAGAACAGTATTCACTGAGTTTAATTATCCAACAAATAAATGAGACAAACCTACCAGCAATCTATGAAAGAAACATAATTTGTACCAGATCAGAAATGAATCAAGCCAAGCAATATTTTTCAAATTTGAATACGTCTACCATTTTAAAAATTATGTATAACTCTTTAAAAATATAAGAGAACAAAAATATTTTAAAATTACCAATTGAAAAGTAAAAAAACTAAAGAAAAAACAGTAAAATTTAAAATTAAATAAACTTAACATGGTAATTATGATTAGCTGAAATTAAATTCTACTTGTAATATGAATCTGGTTTTAATGGTCATGACACAAGTTTAGAGTTCAGTGTGTTTATACTACTATGTGCTATGGAGAAACTAAACTCTGGTAGCATTTTTATCTAGTCTAGAAATTTTCCAAATATGCAAACGGTAGTACATGAGATGATTTTAGATATTAACAGATGAACATTCTTATTTCAAACTGTATTACCTACAGTAAAATGTACATACAATTAGCACTTCAAACGCATGATTTAAAAGCTATGAAAAAGACGAAGAGGATAAAGAAGTATAAACTACTAGGTATAAATTAAGTTACAAGGATATAATGCATAGCACAGGGAATATAGTCAAAATTTTGTATTTACTTTGTATGAAGTATATAATCTATAAAAATACTGAATTACTATGTTGTACACTTGAAATATAATATTGTAAATCAACCATACCTCAATTTAAAAAAAAGAAAGCTATGTGAAAAAATGAGTCCATTTAAAAGAAACTAAAGAGAAATTTAAAAAAATAATAACATCAGTGGTCAGCTAATACAGCAAAATATTTGCTTGAATGACTAAAGTTTGGAAAATACTGCTCTATTTGAATCACTGCAAAGTCTTTGTAAAATATCATTTTGTTCTAAAGGCTTTATTTACAAATTAAGTCAGCTTCTGTACTTACTATTAGGAGCCACCAAAATTTTAAAGCCAAATGCAACTGGCAGGTACCGAAATCATGAACAGGGCTCCAAAAGCTATCACGCTCCAAAAGCTATCACGCTATCACGCTCATGTTAAACTTAAGACTATCAAATTCAAATTTCAAAACTAAAAAATTCTCAGATAATTTATGACCCTCTGTAAATTAATCTATAAATCCCAGGTTGAAAAACTCTCAACTAAAGCTAACCTAATCATCTGCAACGTGGAAACATATAGAGGTTAAAATGGTGGCTTCTGGCATGTATGGTCCTAAATCTTTGTCCAGTGAATGCCCATATTCTTTATTAGGCTTATCTCTATAATTAAACAGTATTGATTCTAGGTGGTAACTTCAATTTCTTATTCTAGAATTACACTGCTCATCATAAGGGTAAAAACATCACAAATGAAGGCTATCTGACACAAACCTTTGATGTTGTCATGACATTTTTCAGATGATTAACGGCCAGAAGTCTCACAGGAGCAAGTGGATGATTCAGACTGAGCATCAAGGAGGTATCAGAATCTGCTAAAAACTACAGGATTCAGCACAATTACCACATGATCTCGCCATTCAATCTGAGCAGCACATGATCAAGAAGAACCAGAGAAAACCACCCCGAGCTGCCCAACTTATTCAGTAACAACCATCTAATTTCAGAAACCAAAAAGTACACCAAACTGAAAGTAAAAAGTAAAGCAAAAATCTTTGTCTCCAGAACATAGTATGAGTAACAGCAGATAAAAATTTGTTTTGTGAATGTTGCGATTTCATGTATACTTGTGTCTACATGTAAGTTTAAATTAGTGAAGTAATTCTATGAAGTAATTTTGTATTCGGCATATATCTGATTCCAAGGTGAAAAGCACCTAAGATAAATCACTGTATTAGCGCCTAAATGAAAATATAAATCAAAAAAATTGATCACTGAAGAGAATGCAATTCATCTAAATGATGTAACAGTGACACTCAAATTAGTGACTACTTTATTTATGTATTGATAATTAGACTACGAAGGAAGTCTATCAACATATGGTTTTGGAAATGAAATACCATGAAAGACGAAAGTCTAATTATGGAAGAGAAAAACCCAAACAATCATATTTCTCTTCCTAACATTTATTTTCAAGGCTAATTATAAGAACTACTTAAATGTCTAACTTCTAGTATAAAGACTTAGGGCGAATCACCAGAAAATTTCTGAAGTTCTAACATAATCATGAAACAAAATCCACTTCTCTTTTCCTAATCAATGACTTAAAAAGCCACACGTGGCTGGTGGGTTCTGCACTGGGAAGATAAGGGTACAGGAGAAAGATAAGGAACACTAGAAACTTATGTTAGGCCATCTTTTGGTGATTGCTGATGGGCATCATATACAAAATTTCCAAACGCTTTTCCAGAAATAAGTATCAGGTTCACAGTTATCTAAAACTCACTGTACCCTTCTCCAATTATTTAATTCCTGCCTCAGAGTCTTACTTCAGCTAACTAGGCAAACTGTATAAAATCTTCTCTCTCTATGAAACTTCCCAAACAAAAGTGAAGTAGCAAATTTCCTTCCAGAGCTTTTCAACTAACCACACAAATACCCGTAAGTGTCATAATTCCCCTGAAAAAAGTTACCTGATACTTTCCACCACTTGCAGAAAGAGAGATAAATTGGTGAAAAAGCTCCTGTTTTTTTAGGTCTGTAATTTCCTTTAGGCGTTCCTCTAATACGGCATCTAATGTTTTGGGATATCTGGGATGAAATTAAAGAGTTAGTTCATTATTCGTTATTAACCACACACACCATATATGTATAAAAAATATATGTAATTTTTTAAATTACTGAGATTGAGACTTAAATTTTTGACAAATGGAACATATAAAACTAAATGATATTGATCAAGTTTGTTACTATGACTCTTTCAACAACAGAAAGTCTATATAAAAAAAATTATACTCTCCATAGTCCCCACACAACCCCTATTTTCCCTTATATTTCAAATATATTTAAATCCTATAACTGTCCCTTCCTGAAAAGGAGAACAGTATCTTTACAATTCATTCACCATATTAAGTTGTGACTTGTGAATCATCTCTTTATAAAACAAGAGGTACACATTAAGAAGGGCACAAACACACACACAACTCACCTGCTTTCTACAAGTCTGATAAGTGGAAGAAACTGCTCATTAAGCAAAGATACTTTATTAGAATCGATTTCTTCCTGTGAGCTATAGGAAATATACTCCTCAAAAAGAAGGCTGCAGAACAAAACAAATAACGCAGACATGACAGTTACTATTTATTGAATACCTACTACATTCTAGGTACTTTAGAAATATTCTCTGTCAGACATCTACAAGACAGAAATTAGACTCACTTTACAGATACAAAAACGCAGACTAAGAAGTCTTATAATTTGCCTGAGGTCAAACAAGAACAGCAACAAGAGGCAATACTCAGTGAGCCCTACTGAGCCATAAAAAGTAGAGCAGGTTTTCCACCCCTGTCTGAGTCCAGAGCCAAGCTCTCAACAGTACTTTGCATATTTAACCTCATTGAATTCACAAGCCAACTACGGGAGCAAGAGACACAAATGACACGCCCACCAGATAGGTACCTGCCCAACGGCAAACCGAGATCCACGCAGCCTGACTGTCAGAACTTACTATTCTACTAGCCGGAGGCGGTAAGATTTAAACCTACATCTGACCACCATGACTACATTCTTTTCAATGCATCGAGTTGCCCTTCAAATAAGAAAAGAAAACAGGAGGCTGAACTATCTTTACTTCATGCCAACCCTCAATATTAAGTTTCTAATGGATATTTACTGATTACCAACTGTGATGTATTGTTTCAGGCATTTTGGTCCACTTAGTACTAGGAAATTTTAAACCACCACAAATTACATGTAGTATAACCCAAATTTAGTTTCACTATTAACTTTCCATGACCACATATAAGCACTAAAGACAAACAAGAGAAATTACATTTTCTGTTGCCACAATTATTGGACTAAGTACTTATAATTAGATGAAATGGCATGGACAAAGCAAGAAATACATTATAAAGGGATACTGGAAAACTGTTAGCCAACCCTCAAAAGTATACTAAGCCACAAAAATACAAATCAAAAGCATGTCAAAAGTAACAGCTTACCTAGCCAACAAATGGTCTAAGTTGTTCTTCAGGTATATATTTGTAAGTATGGCTTCTAAGAGTCTCCTGTAGATTTGACCATCCATCTCTTCAGTTTCTTCCCCTAAGCATATACAACAAATTAAAACTGATTGGGGAAAACTTTTCCCACATGTGTATGCTATTAAGTTTTTTTACAGCAGAAAATCTTTCTACAGGAATAACTTTAAAACATATATATATAACGACATCCAGCTTTTTACCTATTTTCAAAAGTGTACTTCACCTGTTTAGTCATTTGTATCTTTTCAAACCACTTTTGTATACATTACCCTCACTTATCCTTTACCTGAAATTCTCTACATTTTTTAAAAACAAGTACTATCCATCGTAAAGCAATTATACTCCAATAAAGATGTAAAAATAAATAAATAAAAATATAAAAAACAAGTACTATCTTGCCTCTCTCGTGAATGAAACAGAAGTCCAAAGAATATAGTCTTTCCCCAGGCCACACTACAAGCGGTGAAGTTGGGATCTGAATCTACATCTCAATAAACTATCCTGAATACAGGCTAAACTTCGTCTCAAAGCCTCCTTACCGAACCAAGAGCTGTCATCTTCCATTCCACATTTATGAATGAACGTGAGCCCTGGCTTCATTACTCATCACCATCAGAACAGGAAAAGTACACTTTCATTCGTGCTAGTCATGTTTCTGAAACTCACGTTTAAACTGAGATGGAGTTAAGCAAATCTTATTTTCCAATAAATGGATATAACTTTAGAAATGACTTTCTTAGTAGTCTTTCTTAGTCCAGTAGCAACAGGACCAAGTATTTCTTCCTTGTCTTTCTATATTTATTGAAGGGTGAAACACGTATAATGCAAATAATCACCTTCTAATTAACTTTCGAGCGTTTTTAAAATTTGAATTTTCATGCATGAGATTTTCTTGATCTTGTATTTTCAATGACTCAAGGGAGAAAAACTGTTTTGGCAACTGGATATTTATTGTAAATGAATCACTAAAGTTCATTAAATACCTAAACGAGAAGGGAAAGTTGTACTGAGTAGTGTTCTGTTTTAAAATAATTCCAGTCTTTTTCATGTAGAGACTGTGTGAGAACACATATTAAAAAAAAAAAAAACTGAGCATATTACTCATTTAACAAGGATTTCCTTTAAACCTGCTCCCCACCTCAAACATTTCTCTATTCATAAAAATAGATACATTACACAAAAAAAATTAGCAGAAACTCTAAATATCTTAAAGATATTAACAAGGATATGGTTCCTATTTTAAGAGAATCGCATCTGAGAAAGGAAGTTTCTGGACACAACGTGTAAAACCACATACCTGTAACATGATTAACAATGGAGACAACCAGATGGGGAAGCATGTAACGCAGAAGAGGACTGATGTCGTATGTTTCAGAAATCCCGTGAAGTAGTGTAATAAGATCAGGAACAGTACATAAGTGAGGGAATGGCCTTTGAAGAAGCAAGACATAAGATGTTGACTTCACAAGTTAGACAATGAATGGCAATTTTTAAAAATAGTGTAAAATTTATCTTATGAAAAAAAACTATTCAAAATAACTCCATTCACTTGTAATTATTATCATTGCCAATTCAATTATACGTACTTTTTCCCCAGGCTCTCTGGCTTCTGTCTCTGCAGGAGCACTATCAAGCACCCCAATCCATCCTTGATCAGAGAGGGAATTCTGGTCAGTGTTTTGATGATCTGTGAAGCCAAGGAATTGACGAAGGTATCTTCCATGGTCACTTTCACCGAAATCTGACATATTATCATGTATGTTGCCGCTCTGTAATCTGGTAAAGATGATTTCAATCCCTAAATATATTTTAAAATATAAGGGAAAAATGACAAACTGTGTTATTGTATCCTACTTAAAATGTTACTTTACTTTGACAAATTGGAAACGTCATAAATTAGAGATTAATACAACCTAACACACACTGAGAGTCAACGCTCCTCGGAAGTGAAAAATCAAGATGTTGGCCCCTTTTCCTGAGGGGACATGGAAATGAGACAAGTCTCTTGAATGACAGAAGGGATCTCAGAAGGTCTCCCAACTCAAACCTCCACAACACATCCTAAGAGGAGCCAAGGAGTCTTCTTTTATATGAAAACATCCACCTGTGTAAGGGAGACTTCAATCAGGAACAAAACAGTGCCTAATTAAAGACAATAATTCTGGGACACTGGTGGGAAGCAAAGCAGTTCCTCCATCGGGAATCTGGGACGGTGGGACGCAAAGAGGTACTTGGGGAGAAGAAACACTGAGAAGCAGAAGTCAATGCAAACGGAATGGTAAGAGAGCCTCTGCCCTGAAGAGATTTTCTAATCCATTCTCTTTCCGCTGAGGTAACATGACTACTAAGAAAACAGATCTGGGAGAAGATGGCAGGGCCAAACAGCCAACATTCATCCCTAAGGAGCCCTAAGATCCCACTCTGGTAAGTTTTTAAGAAGTCATATTTTTTACCTATAAATTAAATCTCATTAACCACCTGAAATAAATTGTCAATGTGAAAACACTGATGTCTACGTGAAATTTTCAAAAGCAAGAAAATTCCTTCAGGTACAAAAAAATCTACTTTACACATGAGCAGGGCCAACCTTTTGAACATATGGGAACAGCTTGGCGACTATATTGTCGGATAAGTCCTCGGCGGTCACCAGAGCAGACACGATGGTAGAAGCATAGAAAGTTAAGAGCACCCTCAACTGAGCTGAGCTCCCAGGATACTCAGCAAAAACCTGGAAAAAACCACAAACCACACACAGTTTTAAGAGTGAAAGGCCAATCAGATGAAAGTATAAAAATATTTACAGCTCTCCTCAACTACTTCAGGCTGACACTTTAATTTTACCATATGTAACATTACATAAACACATCTAACAGTTCAATGAAATATGCCAAGAATGAACAACCTTCCTGACATTTTTAGACTGTGTCTTTGTTTAAACAGTCACTGTAAATAGAATCTGGCCAGGAAGAGAATAATTTATTTTTGTAGAAAAACAGCTTTGCTGATGAAAGACTGATCACTGCTCATGCTCCAAAACAGCAGATCCTTTAAAAAAAGGGCACTTCTTCAAAGTCCCACCATTTTAGAGAAGGTCTTCATTTGTTTTCTGTATGAAGAGGAAGCAACCTGCTAATGGAATTATATATTCATGAAACAATTTACTACTCACCTTCACGGATTTTGTCACCAGACTACAAATGAAATCCATGAATCCGAGATCTTTGTAGCAGTGGGTAACCAAAGTTCCCTTAGCTAAGGGCACTCCAGATTGCTATTACAGACAGAAAGGACCAGCTATTACTTAAGACATTCATCAACTCATCATTATTTTTAAAGTACCTACCAAAGTAACAGCTTCAAACTGCTGCAGTTCATAAATACGAAATATAGTCTTTCCTTATCGCTGTTGGTAAAGATGAAATTAACACATAAAATTGTGCAAACTTTAGAAATTCAAGAGAAGGCCAAGCAATGAGTGTGGATGTACTCAGTGAAAAACGCTTACTTATCACGTGTTGCATTTTGATATGTATTTATCTAAATTGGATTCTCTAGATTCTTAGTAACTCTACTGGTTAAATTTGGTTTTTGAGCCAATGTGCTATGGTTCTGTCACTGCTTCACAATAACACTAGTAATAGAAACAGAGAGGAGCACGGTCAACTTATACTGCTCTTCCCACTGCCTAGCACTGTGCATGGCATGTATTAGTGCTCAATAAATTTTGAATAAATCAATGAAAAAATAATTTGAAGTGAACTTTAATAGGTAAGGGGGGTTTGGATACCTGAAACAAGTGTGCCTAGAGAACAGCAGGGTCTGTGTGTAGACTAGGGGAAAAATAATTTTGATGTTATTAGCAGAGTGAACGTCGAGTAGTTGGATTAAGAAGCTTTATTTTAGGTTGGCCTTCTCTTCTTGAACATTCTTTAAGTTCAAGTGCTTTACATTCAAACACTTAAATTTTTCTTCTAATTAAAAATTCCCATTCCCTTTCTTTTTACTAATTCTGACCATGGACCTCCTGTCATCACCCATCAAGTTAACTCATTCCACAGGCCCAGCCTATTAACCTACTTTCATCCCCATTTGCCCTCCTGCTGGCCGGAATCGCCGTGCTCAACATTCAGTAAAACTCTTGCTAACAACATACGTCTACTTTCCTCTACTATAGATGCAAACAAAGTGATAATGGCAAGTCAGTTGTTTTACTACAAAATCATGCTATCTGATCTCAGCCAGAGCTATCCTGTAAGACAACCATCCTATTATTCATCTATAAATTAATTTTCTAGCATCTTCTTCACAACTTTAATAATTTCCAAAGTCCTTCAAGTTATCCTTACCCCTTTAATTTTTGTAAGTATTTTATGCATTTCTTCACCTCTAACTTGTTTTAAGCTTCTCAGTTCCAAAATTTAAAATGCCAGACAGCACGGTATAGTGGAAAGACAAGCTTTATAATCAGATCTGGATTCAAATCCCAACTCTGCCACTTTAGAGTTACATGAACTTTGGCAAGTAACTTAATTCTCTGAACCTGTCCTCATCTGTAAAAACAGAATTTTGTGAGAATCCAAGATAATACAAATTGCCTATCCTGATATCAGGTACTAAATGAAAGCCAGCTATTATTCATAACAGTTTCAACTGGAAGTTAGGAAATACAAGTGATGGAGGTAATACTTGGTCTACTCTCAGGAGCACCAAAAACTTAATTTTTTCCAAATTATACCTTTAATGAAGGTTTGCAATGATTATAGATACATGTCATTCAACAATCATACCTTAATTGGCAATAACCAGAACCACTTGTGCTTTGAATTATTAATTTTTAGAAGCTGTATAACCCGCACAAATATTCTTGTCTCGTGGTATGGGAGAACACAGGCAATGAGGCTATCCTGATTATAAAGATGGATGTGGAACCTGGGGGAAAAAAGCAAACACTTCTAACTGACACAAAACTTACAAGCGTGTATTTCCTTACACGTCCAAACGGTGTATCAATGAGCTAAACCCACTTAAAGCAACCATACAACTATAAGCAAGGTACAGCTCGCTTAAAGCATAGGCATGAAAGTACTCAACAGGGTTTGCCAATTCTCATGCAGTAGCATTTTAAAATATTCACTATCAAAATTGACATCCATTCACTGTCTCTCAACTTTTTTTCAAATCCATTATTACATTAACGTGACTTTGGGATCATTGCAGTCAAACCAACAGAAAACCAAACTGGTCAAGTAGGCAGCAACACTCAGCTTCTCTCCATGCTCCAAAGTTCACCTTCCACAGCTTAGTTTCCTCACCTCACCTAACTATCATAATCCTAAAACCAGAAGACTAATTATAAAGAAAATCATATTATCTTCTCTGAATAAAACAAAAAGATCAAATTACAACCATATTTAATTTGTACATGAACTTTACAAAACTTGGTATTGGTCACGCCACCCTAATAACGTAAAACAGATTTATTAACTCTGTCAGATCCATTACATCCTGTCTAGTCTTTAAGATCTAGCTCAAATGCATTCTTTTTCAAGATGCTTTTCTTAATTCTCCCAGCCAGGTGATCCCTTTTACATCTGTCTAAACTCTCCTATCCTTTCACCTGTACCTTTCTTACAGCACCACACCCCTTGCCTTTTATTAGTTCTATAATATGGCTTTAGTACTAGCCAAGACATCACTTTCTCCATGAAGCTTTCCTCAACTACTTCAGGCAGCACCACATGCCCCAAACTTTGTATACACCCTTATAGTGGCATTTCTTTCAAAATAGTAAGAAAGGGCAGCCTATTCATCCTTGTATTGAACTTACTGTTTGCTAAATAAATAAGTTACCTGAATTAATAAATGCAAAACCAAATGCAAAAAGTACTCCTTACAGTAACGATCTATTTGCGGTAAATTAAATGCTAGAAGACAGAGGGAAATAGTACAGGTTTGATTCTTTTTTTTTGTCTGATGAATCTAATGATACGATAATGAGAAGACCCAGGTTACACTTATGTTTTCTCAATGATTCACTGGCTTCCCTTACCCCCATGCCTCTAATTAATGAAGTGGAAACCTTTCTACTTTTAAAACATACATAGGAGAAAAAATTAAAATGTGTCAACTATGATGTAATACCAATGTAATACAAATAAATGAGAAAATAAACTGAATAAACTTACTGAGACAATTTCCAAAGTAAAGATCAGACCTTGGAAACAAAATTTGCATCTCTGCTTACCAGTCACGTGACTCAGCCAACTTAACTCTGCTACACCTGTCTTTTCAACTGTAAAATGGGGATAAGAGAAGCATCTCCCCACAGGAATGTCGTGAGCGCTGAGATAATGCACACAAAGTGCTTACCAGAAGGCCTGGTGTACAAATGTTCAATACATATTAGCTATTATTGTTTTTCTTAAGTTATGGTATTTTAGAGAATACTCTTACCCTCTTCCCAAACCTTTTTTTTTGTTGTTATTTTGGCAAGAAGTTTAATAACACTCTTTGCCCCAAACATGCAGTAACAATTTGTAACGGCAAACTGACACAAGCCCCTCAGAACTAATGAGGCTATTTACTCAAGATCTTCAGTAGTTCTACTTCTTAGTATCAACAGAAATGAGTTCAACAGTAGAAGGGCATGCTTACCTCACCCAATACAAATTGTGTTAATCTCAATACACCTGATTTTTCAACTTTAAACTTTAAATTTAAAAAAATCAATGTTATTAGCCCATAATTATTTCCGTAATTCCATTTGCTACCTGTGGATCAACCACTCCAGACACTTCTGTGCCGGCTTCAGCAGGAAGTAAGGAGATAGGTGGATAAGAAATAATGAAATGTTTTCATCCAGCTGTTTGTTCACTGCCTTGGTCTGAACGCTCCGCTCCAAGGTTTTTGCTAGCTGGCTGAACAACGGTGCTTCAAAACGCTCAAAGGAAGGATCGATACCAAGCAGCTCTTCCAGGCCAGTGCATCCTAGGAAAAGGCCACTTTATTTAACAATTCTTTGTGAGCAAACTCATCTCACCCCTCTTTTACAGTGTTATTTTCGCCTAAAACTCTCTGAATTCTTTTAGCATATATAATCTGTAATACAGTCCCAAACACAGATTTCTAGTTTCCAACATAGAGAATAAATTTCATCTCACCAACTAGGAGAACAGAAAGTACCTTCTGGCAGGGGGCCTTTTTTCTTTTTTCAATACAATACAATTTCAATACAATAATTAGGCCAGTCCTAGGAAGGCTCCTCCCCAACCCTCCAGCCACAGCCTCCCGCCCCTTTTGACTGTTCCTCCTTTCTACAGCTTAGACGACCCCCCAACCTTGTTTATCACCTGTGACATTCAGATGCCGCTGCCTATATACATTTCACGTATCTAGCGCATGGCTTTTTGTTATTCTCTTTCCCCTTAACAACGTAAATGAGGTTAGCAAGTTAGAAACCGGGTCAGAAAAGAAAACAAGAAAATACACCAACATCCTGGAAACACACGCTTCCCAGAGCTTTCCTAAGTTAAAGGGTAGCTCACCAATGGCAAAGGCGGTGTCCCTGTCGATGGTGGCCGCTTCCTTGGGGTCAAACAACAAAGAGGCAACTTCATCTCTAGATAAGAGGCTGGGATCACTTTGAGGGAGGGCGAGTCGTTGGAGCTGCTGAGCTAAGGACGTCATCTTTCAGGCCAGCGGATTTCTAAACACACAGGCTAAGAAACATAACCCCGTGAGAAGCCTCTACAAAATTAAGGTGGCGGCTTAACAGTAAGCAGCAAATGTCTCACGTACAAGCAACTTTCCTCCGTACTCAACGCGGTCGCGGGCACATCACCTGCTGCCCAGGGACTCGCGGACGCCGGAGGTGCAAACACTAAAGCAACAGCGTTAACAGCTAATTACAGCCCCGGGGGCCGCGCCGAACGTTTCTCAACCCCGACTCCGCGGAGACTCGAAAACCCGCGGGCACCTTACGTTCCCCTGTATACCACTCCGACCCACAGCTCCTGCTCACCCGGAGCTCGACTTCGGGCAGGACTCAGAGCCCAACGAATCTTCTCAGCAGCTCCCACGTGGTACCAATAAGTCCAGCTCTCGCCCGGAAATGTGGACCACTCCTCGGGCGAACTTCCGGTTTCAGGCACTACGGCAAGTGAAGAGGTACAAGCTTGCCGGAATGAAAAAAAGGCGACTCCGCCCCCAGGCAGTGAAGCCCCGCCCCTCCGCCGCGCGGGACTTCAGAAGGCTCAGGATCTGCGGTCCGCCAGCTGGGAGCTAGTGGTCCGTTTTTGGCTTGTGGCTGGAAGTTTCAGTTTCTGGGCGGGTCTTTTGTGTGCTTTAAGGTTCTGTAGCCGGAATCATTCATTCAACATATACGTATCCAGCTTTTACTAGGTACCAGCAGCATCGCGCAGTGATGTCACAGCCCGGGTTCGTATACCCACGCTAACGCCTTTGGGCGGTGTGAGCTACACCGAATTCTCATCTCTCTGTTTCTTACCTCCTCTATAAAACGAAAAGAAGCTACGAATTTCAGGCGATGAGCTACTGATTGCGGTGCGAGCCGCTCCGCACATTCTGGACACACCCGTCTAGGGGCTTGGGGGCCATCCCTTCCTCCACTTTGCATTCTTGGAGGCCACGCATTGTTTTTTGTTTGTTGGTTGGTTGTTTAAACTAAGCCTGGTGAGAAGTAATTTACAAATGAAATCACACACTTCAGTTTAGCAATTCGATGAGTTTTAACAAAAGAATAAGCAGGTAACAAACACTATCTCCCCATTCAAGACATAGAAAGTTTCCATCGCCCCTAAAAAGTTCCCTCTTGCCCCTTTGCTGTGATGCCCACACCACTGCCGGCCTCAGATAACCATTGGTCTTCTTGGTGTCACTATAGATTGGTGTTCCTGACGAGTGTCCCATATGGATATACAACAATCTGTTCCCAAAGCAGCAGTATGTGCCCAAGTGGAGTGAACTGGCCTCTCCAAGAAGCTGCACAGGACACAGGAGTGAAATTGGATATCCCACCTATCTTTTTTGGATGCATTCGTTTCTCTTAGGATGTGGAGCTCTTTGATGCCAGGGTGTCAGTATTCCTCCCTGGAGACTGTTGGAAACAGAGTTACAGTTTGGGGGGCTCACTTCTATACTCCGTGCCGATCTCTCCCTTTTGTGAACACAATCTTCTGTTGTGCTTTGCTTTAACAGCAACTAAAACAACCAAAAAAATCTTTTCAGTTATTTCTACAGAGTTAATAATCTCCTTTTGCATGGGGTGTTGATTGCCTTGTAGTGTGGTTTTTCAAGTTCTGGTGGTATCTCTTTCATCCTTAACAACAGATCTCTCAAAGGAATTTTTTTTTTCTTTACAAAAGCAGTCAGTTTGGGGAGAAGTGAAAGTAGTGAGAAATGAAAATCAGGCCTATTTTTATCCACAAAGACATATTTGGTTTTTTGCCTAAAAAAAAATCCTCATATTTTTAAAAGCTTCATCAAAGTGAAAATAAATGGAAAGTTACCGCAAGTATTTGGTTCAACCATTTTTATGTCAGTTCCAATGGTGGATGGTACCGTGTGAATTTTACTTTAGAAGCAAACTAGCAGGGCTTCCCTGGTGGCACAGTGGGTAAGAATCCGCCTGCCAATGCAGAGGACACGGGCCCGAGCCCTGGTCAGGGAAGATCCCGTGTGCCACGGAGCAAATGAGCCCGTGCGTCACAACTACTGAGCCTGCGCTCTAGAGCCCACGAGCCACAACTTCTGAGCCCACGTTCCACAACTACTGAAGCCCGCATGCCTAGAGCCCGTGCTCTGCAACAAGAGAAGCCACCGCAATGAGAAGCCCACGCACAGCGACAAAGACCCAACACAGCCAAAAATAAATAAATATATATTTTTAAAAAGAAGTAAACTAGCAAAGTAAAAAGAACAAGTCAGAGATCCATAAACGTAATATTCATTTCAAAAAGCTTTGATTTAAAAAAATATGCCGTGATCTTGAGTTGCATCTTTTTCTCCAGAATTTCTCTAGAATTCTCATCTAATTTCTCCAGAATTTAAAAAGAATTCTTTTGATATATTCCTAATTGTTTTCTGATTATTACCACCTCAGTTTTTGTGATTATAAGCCTGTCTCCTGGTTTGATTATTCAGCCGAGGACCAGAGCAAGTGTCCTTTCTCAGTTGTTATTTGAATTTAAAATATTGGTTATAGATCATCTGTAGCTCTGCAATTCCTCCTATCTTATAATCCTTTTAATGCCTTGTGCCATTTTACATTCATTAAATCCAAAATTTTAGCCGTAGTGATACATATTTCTTTTTTTTTCTTTTTTTTCTTTTTTTGCGGTATGCGGGCCTCTTGTGGCTTCTCCCGTTGCAGAGCACAGGCTCCGGACGCACATGGTCAGCGGCTATGGCTCACGGGCCCAGCCGTTCCGCGGCATGTGGGATCTTCCCGGACCAGGGCACGAACCCGCGTCCCCTGCATCGGCAGGCGAACTCTCAACCACTGCGCCACCAGGGAAGCCCGTGATACATATTTCTTGATGCAAGTGTAAACATTGTTTTCAGAGACGGTATTTTAACCATGCATTCTTACATCTTATGAGGGATGTCATATGGCAGAGTGATGATTCTACTCCTTATTTCAATCACTCTTCATAGCAAGGACTCTACCCCCAAAAAGCAAATTCATAAGTGATTTGAATGAATGAGTTCTTTTTAAAAGGATTTTTATAAAGGACTTTTAAAAAGCCCTTCCTCACTCCACTCCCCTTTAATCCAGAGCACGGCTACTTTGATTCATTCCATGTGTACTTTATACCAGGCTAGGCATATGGTGGTGAACAAGACAGGTAAGTTCTCTACTCTTGTGGAGCTTACATCCCACCAGGAAGACACAGATAAAAGGCAAACAGATAAATCGGAAAACCATCAGGCAATGTAATAAGGGGTCTGATGACAATAATACAAAGCCATATGATAGGGGTCACAGAGGGAGGGCATCATTAGTCTGAGTGGTTGGAGAAGTACCCTCTGAGGAGGGAACATTTATGCTAAGACCTGAGTGACAATTCTTGATAAAGTGGAGATATCTCAGCTAGGGTTGATCTTGACATTTACTCCAATCACAAGAGGGCTAATTTCTGCCCATCAAATACACCATGCTTGTATTTTCCTCATGTCACTTACAGCTACCTGAAATGATCTGATTTGTTTGCATATCTATTTATTTCTCGTATCCCCTCACTAGAATACTGTCTCCATATAGGCTGGCATGGAGCCTGCCCCTATGATATTGGAGCCAGGGCAAGGATACAGAGGGGCACACACCTGTCAGTCTAAATACTTAAGAGTTATAAATCAACCTCACACACTGTTACCTCGGATATGTTATAACCTCCAATTTTTTTTTATAACCTCCAATTTTGACAAGTAAACAATTATAAAGATAACATGAAAATGTTTTCATACGGCCGAAAGACAGCGAAATACAAAAGATGGCAGCATTTAATTACCATTGTAACTGTCTGGGTACAATATTGATTGGCTGATGATTGTGGATGAGTAATAAAGATATGTAGAGCTAATACATATCCTATATATTTAGCCCATAAAATTTTGCCTTCATTTCAGCAAAATTACCAATTATGTTGTTTAATCCAGACTTGTATTATTTGTGTTCTATTGGCACAAATGATAAAAGAGATTTAAAAATAAAATTTAATTACATTCAAAGTGTACAAAATTTGAATATATTTTCATAAAATATAAATTATGTAAAAATAAATACATTATTTTTCAAGAGAATTATCTTCAAGAACGCAAAAGTACAGATTATAATGAGAACGTTTTAAATAAAATTAAGTTAAAGTTTTTTTTAATTTTTTGGAAAATTTTATAACCTTATTTCAATAAAATATTTTCATAAAAAATTATTCACAAGTTTATTAATCCATGTCCTTCTAGTTGCCAGTGTAAAGAATCAGTATCACCCTTCATTCATGTTATATCTATATCTACCTATTTTTAAATGTAAGAGTCCTATGAATTGTTTAATGTGGTTAAAGGATCCTCAGCTACCACATCCAATTTTTGAGAACATGTAGTACAGTAATTCCTGAGTACCTCCAGAACCATAAATTGGAAAACAAAAGGAAACAAGATGGGCTTCCCTGGTGGCGCAGTGGTTGAGAGTCCACCTGCCGATGCAGGGGACAGAGATTCGTACCCCGGTCTGGGAAGATCCCACATGATGCGGAGCGGCTGGGCCCATGAGCCATGGCCGCTGAGCCTGCGCGTCCGGAGCCTGTGCTCCGCAACAGGAGAGGCCACAGCAGTGAGAGGCCCGCTTACCGCAAAAAAAAAAGGAAACAAGAAACTACATGTTTGGAACTACTTAGGAATAATACTTTACTATGCAAAAATCTAATGTGTACATGCAGTCTGAAAGGAAGATTGTGACAAGTTCATCAATTTATCCTTTCTCTTATCTAAGCACTTCCAGATTCAAATCTTCCCCCTACTCTGAAGCAGTGTCCAGAAACAGTACAATCCACAAACCAGAACATTCAAACAGGCTTTTTTCTTTTATTTGAGGACGCAGGTTAAGAGACCTGTTTCCCTGAAATTTAAATACAAAAATCAGAGACTGGAGATTCAGAGTTATAGGATGTGCAGACCTAAGTGGCAGTTTTTGAGGGACAGGCTTCCACATTAAAAAAAAAATTATTTCTTATGTATTTGTGATATCCATGTTCAGACCTTATGCTGGTCCAAGGATGGTGTTGAAGACAGGGCTTCCTCAAGTTTATGGCTGAATCCATGCTACACAGTAAAGTGCATGGTGTATGGTTGACAATAAATATTTATGAGCTGAACAAATGAATGAATGAATGTAAATGTGTGTAAGCTCTATCTGTATCTCCTTCCTGTTCAGGAAATATGTATCAGAATGCAAGTAAGAGTAGCATTGTTACAGGAATAACTTAGAATTATTCTAACTATAATAAAAGTAAATCATTCAGAAAATTCAAAATTGTATTTTTAGCAGATTATTTGCATCATATATTACAACTGATGGCATACTGTCTCCTTGAAAATGTATCTATTGATGACAAACCAAGTAAGATGTACCTAATTAGCACTGTAAATGCAGCATGTGAAATCTACATTTTAGTCAAGGGCCAACAAATACATGACTAGTTCAATGACTGAGAAGTTAAGAATTTGTTTCTTCATGTTGTGTCCCAAACAAAGTAATCTACATTATTATGAGGTTGAGCACTGTGGTCTTGCCACCCAAAATTGCAATGATTTTTCTGGTTATTTTGAAAGCCATTGGTAGGGAGCTGGGAGTTGAAAGAAGTGGTTTGGAAATCAACTGGTATAATTTCAGGAACCAGCAGATGGCACCAGAGCATTTTCCTGACCCCGGAGTGCATTCAGCTATACCTCCAGGTACCTTCTGTGGAGCAGCAGTTTTCAAACTTTTTAAATTTGAAAATTATGTACAATCATATAAAAATTGGTTCATTAACTCTTCCATATATTATAACATGTAATAAAAAATAATGTTTTCAAAATTATTTTAGAGAACCACGGGACTTTAAAATGTTTATGGTTTCTTAGCTAATGAGAAGCATTCAAAGTCATCTGTTTGATAAGTACACTAAACGGTAGGTATGGGTAGCCTGAATCCACCTCCTGCCCCTGCCCCAGGCCCATCCTAACTTAAATTCCATTGAATATTTGCCACTGGAAAGATTTTTTTTGTTGGTTAGGGTAATGGTGATGTAGAGAACCAAGAAAGCCAGCAAAGTGGAATTAATAGGGTTATCAGAAAATCCAGGAAACTTTGGGTGGTGCTGGTGGGGGAAGGACTTGGCTCTGTGTGAGCTGGATTTGAAGAAGAATGTGGGGCAGAGAGAGGAGTTTTGGGGATAAATTGAAGAGCAGTTCCCTGTGTGAGATGATATTAGATAGACAAGAAGTAAATAGAAAAAATAAAAACCTTTTGTTTTGTGTTACATTTGGATTCTTCCTTTGGTATTTTTAAAAGGATTCTATGAAGATTTCAAATTATTTTCAGTTCAATTTGGGATCCAGACTAATATTTCTTGTAGTGTAACTCTATGTTGTAGCCAGTTTCACGACCCATTTTATGGAATTATTTAAGTATTGTAAATAAAGTGACAAAAATACCATTATTTCCTAGTGACATGATTATATACCTAGAAAAGTCAAGGGTTCAGTTCTAAAAACAACTGGATATAGTATGGAATATGGGAAGCCAGATCAGTGCAAGTATATACACACAGACGCACAGGCACACATGTGGCGTCGAGAACATTTTATCTGTCATTGTAGCAAAACAAATTGACAAAATAAAGGTCAATTTCCAGGCTTCCCTGGTGGCGCAGTGGTTGAGAATCTGCCTGCTAATGCAGGGGACATGGGTTCGAGCCCTGGTCTGGGAAGATCCCACATGCCGCAGAGCTACTGGGTCCGTGAGCCACAACTGCTGAGCCTGCGCGTCTGGAGCCTCTGCTCCGCAACAAGAGAGGCCACGATAGTGGGAGGCCCGTGCACCGCAATGAAGAGTGGCCCCCGCTTGCCACAACTAGAGAAAGCCCTCACACAGAAACGAAGACCCAACACAGCAAAAATAAATAAATTAATTAATAAACTCCTACCCTCAACATGTTCTAAAAAAATTAAAAAAAATAAAGGTCAATTTCCAATAGCAAACACATACACAGAAGTACCTGAGAGAAAACTTATATTCACAAGATCTTTGTGAAGAAACTATAAAAACCTTTAGAAAATTAAAATGAAAAATTTGAATGAGTGGTGAAGATTGATAGCTATATTATGCTCCTGGATAGGAAGACAAATATTATATAAAATTTCTGTAGGCCATCCTCAAGTTAATTTCCATATTTAATTCAGTCTTAAGAAAAATCCCAGAATGGTTTTTTAAATTTGACAAAATGCCTCTTAAACGGATATAAAAGAATAACAGAATAAAATTAAAAATTCTCAGAGGAACACTTAATGGAAAAGTATAATAGGGAAGATTAGTATTATCACATATTAAAAATATATGACAAAGCACCTGTCAGTAAAAGAGCATAGCTCTGGGGCAAAATTAGACAAATAGATCCCCAGTACCCAAGAGGTGATCCAGAAATAAACCCCAATTTAAGTGCATGTTTAAAATAGTGCAATGTAAATATCAACAACAATCAGGGAAGAAAATTTTCACTAATTAATGTTGGGGTAAATAATTTGGATGGAGTAAAAAAAAAATCAAAATAGATATGCACTTCAACCCATATGAAAGAAGGGATTCCAGATACCTAAAGAAATTATAGTTCTGAACTGAATGGAGTAACACGTACCATTTTTACACTCTCACTGGAAACAACCAAAACGAGGACAAAATATATGAAACAATGGTTTTCAAGACACTGTACATCAGGCAACTAAGCTGCCAGTGATCCTAGAAAGACATGACATAAACGAGGTGAGCCCCATGGTTCTCCCAGTTTACTGCCTTGGGAGAGTCTCCTGGCTGCAGCCCAAGAAGAGGAAACCCAGGCAGAACACAATGGACCCTCAGAGTTGAAGAAATGGAGCTAAGAGTCCAGGGAGGACAAGGTGGCTGGAGATTGTGGGTCAGAGTATGAAGAAGAAAAAAACTCAGAGAGGGCTCTGAAGATATGCAGAGGGTCCGCCTCAGGTAATGGTCAGCACTTGCTTGTGAGGAAGCTATCTCAAGCTGAGGAAAGAGTCATCTGAAAGGATCAGAGGGAACAATATCTGTATTCGCCAGGAATGAAATTCTATCCAATCATGAGGCTTTCATCTCACTCATGTCACCAGCGAGATGAAAGTCTCATGACTGGGTAGAATTCATGGAAAGATCTTGCCTCAGAAGTGGGGAATAATTGCCCCTGACTGACCACTGCTCCAATCCCACCTAACATCTTAACAGCAAGACATGGAAGATGAAACTTTTCCAAGTAACCTAACCACATTCCAGAGCAAAACTCAAGCATGTCTAAAGGAAAACAAAAACAGCCAGCACCCAACAAGGTAAATTTCACAATGTCTGAGACATGCAATAAAAAAAAATTATGAGGCATGCAAAAAAAGGAAGAAAACACAACATGCAGTGAGGAGAAACATCAATTGAAACAGACACAGAACTAACACAGGTGTTAGAATTAGCAGACAAGGACAACAAACAATTGTTATAACTATATTCCGTATGTTCAATAAGTTAAAAGAGACATGGAATATTAGAAAGAAAAGAAAAAGACCTACATTGAACTACTCGAGAAGGAAACTACAATGTGTGAGATGAAAAATACACCACATGGGTATAATGGCAAAGTAGATATCACAGAAGAAAAGATTAGTGAATTTGAAAGCATAGCAATAGAAACTATTCAAATGAAACACCCAGGGCAAAGAAAATTTTTTTTAAAAATGAACAAAGCATCAGTAAACTATGGGACAACTTCAATTGGACAATGTGTTTGTAATTGGACTCCCCAAAGGAAGGGAGCAGGCAGAAAAAACATCTGAAGAGATAATGGCTGGACATTTTCCAAACTGATGAACAATGATGAATCCATAGACCCAGGAAGCTCAATAAACACCCACACAAGAAACAAGAAGAAGATGACACCAAGTCTCATCATAATCAAATGGCAAAAATTTATATAAAAACTTAAATATTAGAAAACCCAGAAAATAATGGAATTGCATATTTATCAATTTGGGGGACGTCATGAGAGAGGACTTCCTAGAAGTTTCAGAAAACAATTACTGAGGAGAAGGTCAGCAGGTATAACTACATATAAATGACAAATTTAAGTAGTTCTGCTTTTTAAAATAACATGTAACCAAACTAAACAACTTTTAAAAGACAATCAACAGAGTGAGAAAACAGCAAATATAGAAGATAAAAGATACTATATATGTATATATGTATGCTTATAACACATAGCTCATAATAACAATGAGAAAAACACTAAGATTTCAATAGACAAACAGCCAAAAATCAGAAACAAATGATTCACACACACAAAATCCAATTACTAAATTTACAGGAAAATGTTGAACTCTGTTAGAAAGCAAACAATGTAGATTAAAATAATGCACCAAATATCTACTAAATTAGCAAACTTTTTTCACAAAGTAATATTGTTTATTCCTGGAAAAAGCAGATTTTTAATTTATCTTTTCATGCATTACCAGTGATACTATAAAGTGGTGTCACCCTTTCAGAAGCAATTCGGAAATATGCATCAGGAATTCAAAATATGTCTGGACCTGTTAACTTCCTAATTCCATATCTGGAAGTCTGTAACAATCCAACATTCCACAGCTGTAAACAGACTGTTGTCACTTTATTGTGTGGAATGGTAGATTTTAAAAAGCATAATTATATATAATTAAATATACAGTTAATATAAGTATAAAATTTAGATTATAAACTTAAAACTATAATTTGATAGTTTTAAACAAAAATAATCAAAGATCAACTACAAATGAAAAATATAATCAAAGGTCTTTTTCTAATTTATCTATGCATACAAACCATTTTTACATGTCATTTTCCATTTTAAGTCAGTCTCTAATATTTAAACCTTAATATAGTTAACATTTTTCTTCATAAATAACTCCATATAATTGATTAGAGAATATCTATTAACAAGTATTTAAATAAAAATGGACATTTTGTGATATGCTATTTTTTTCCAGTTTGATTGAGAAATAATTAACCTACCACCACATTAGGTACAGCTAAAATCCATCTTCTCGTGTAGATAGATACAGTAAAAGGAAAGAAAAAAGGAAAAATTTTTCTTCTTATGATGAGAACTCAGGATTTATTCTCTTAATTTTCCTATATATCATAAAGCAGTGCTAACTATAGTCACCATGTTGTACATTACAACCTTAGTACTTATTTATTTTATAACCGGAAGTTTACACCTTATGCTATTCTTTTTTAAAGGCTTTTTCTTTAGCTTGGGAACAAACAGCATACTTTGAAAAAGACATTCCATTCTGGGAATCAGGTTTCTATTACAGACGGAGTAATGAAATGAATTAACTCCATTTAATATACTTATAAAGACACTGAGAAATTTTTCAGTATGTATCTCAGAGGACTTTTCTGTAAAAGTCATTATACTTATAAAAATTTTAAGCTATCAGCATAATTGCAGACATTAAGGAATTGAAGGCCTTAGATTAAAGGGTGAGGTATTTATGTATAGGCAGTTATTATTTTGGACTGTCAGATAGGTAGAGGGGGAATCCATTCCATTTAAGCTCCAAAATTGGTCACGTCAAAATTCTTTAAACATTTTAAAGGTTGGGGATGGTGGTATACCTTTAAAAAATTAATTGGATGAAAACTAACAAAGCAAATTGTATTTTACTTCACACGTGGTTAGTCTTGTGTTTTCATTGAATGTGCTTTCAAACAGCTCAAAAGATCACAGAATCTTTAGGGAACCATGGCTATTGTACAAGAAGTACATCAAAGAAGACTGTAAAAAGAACAGAATGAAATCTTTCTCATACCTCCTTCTCCCAGTAATAAGGGGACTAGGATCACTGTGCCACAGACGTGATTCGTTCGGAGTTTGCATGATCTATAAGTGTAGTTTATATGACAATGCTTTCTTGGAACTTATTCCATGATCGCCAATAAAATGAGTCTCCAAATACACTCAGATTTGCCACTATGTCATTCAATTCAAGTCAATTCAATGAACACGAATTACGTCTGTACAGTATGCCCGGCACTTTGATAAATGCTGGAAAGATGACCGATACACAGAGCCTGTATTTACCCAGAAAGAGGCGTTAGCAGAGTCTAGTACAGAAAGCAGCCATTGAAAATAACCTCTGCCATCTGTTTAACAGGCACGAGACCAGACATTGAGGGCACAAAAGGGGTCAGCTTTCCCTGGGGAGGTCATCTGCCCAGAGAAGGTGATATTTGAGCTGCATCTTGAAACGTTGAATAGAAACAAACAAGGGGATGACATGCCGGGGGACAAGTCATGCTGGGTAGTGGGTCCACCTGTGAAAAGGCATGGAGATACAGAATAGAGAATTCGGAGAACTACCAGGCTGACATGCCCAGAACGTGGGGTATGCTAGAAGGAAAAAGGCGAGGAAGGAAGTGGGATCGGGAGACCAAGATCAGATACGGAAGATGCTCTAAGCCAAATCTTCTATAAGGCAGGGACGTTGTAGGTTGGGTCAAAAGAGAGAAGGCTGGTGGCAGAGAGGCCAGTAGGAGGTGATTATAATGGTTCAGTCCTGGGGTTATGTTAACATTTTAATAAATTTCCCTACAGGGACTTCCCTGGTGGTCCAGTGGTTAAGAATCACCTTCCAATGCAGGGGACTGAAGTTCGATCCTTGGTCTGGGAACTCAGATCCCATATGCTGCGGGGCAACTAAACCCGCGCACAGCAACTACTGAGCCCGTGGGCCACAGCTAGAGAGCCCAGGTGCCACAACTACAGAGCTCACGCGCTCTGGAGCCTGTGCAACGCAACTAAGACCCAACTCAGCCAAAAATAAATAAATAAATAAATAAAATATTTTAAAAAATCCCTACAGGTGCCGTTTAGAAATTATTTCCTCCATTTTTATAGTATGATTGATTGAAAATTTGAAAGGTAAAAGTTTTAAAACTGCACAAGGATTTTATGAAATAAAAAGAGCTACCTGGGGCTTCCCTGGTGGCGCAGTGCTTTAGAGTCCGCCTGCAGATGCAGGGAACACGGGTTCGTGCCCCGGTCCGGGAAGATCCCACATGCCGCGGAGCGGCTGGGCCCGTGAGCCATGGCCGCTGAGCCTGCGCGTCCGGAGCCTGTGCTCCGCAACGGGAGAGGCCACAACAGTGAGAGGCCCGTGTACCGCAAAAAAAAAAAAAAGAGCTACCTGAAAGGAAAGCATTAAACAAAAACCAATGGTAATTAAGACATAAGCCTTTACCAACTTTCGGAGCTGGAGGGAAACTCAGGAGTACCTTAAATCTAGGAGACAGCTTCCAAACTGCTACTTGCAAGACGTAACTCTTTTTTTTTTTTTTTAAACATCTTTATTGGGGTATAATTGCTTTACAATGGTGTGTTAGTTTCTCGTAACTCTTAATAGAGCAATGGAGTGCCAAAGCCAGAAGGGCACATCAATCAAATTAACCTTCCCCTGGGTAGATTTTCCATTGCTCTGTCATAATCTTTTTCCCCCTAGGGCTAACTGAAAGTTTTATTAGCATTAGCCTAATATCTACATATCTAAAGTTTAGCCAGAAAGAAGACATTAACAGAGATAGTTTCATCAGTAGAATTATTACCAATAGTTAGAGTCCCTGTCAAATGCTAGATCTTAAGTACCGAGCTACTGTCCTTGGTTTATTTATAACATATAGTATTGAAGGAAGGATTATATATTTTTAGCCTTTTTGTTACTTTTTTTTGGGGGGGGTACTGTTTCCTCCCTTTTAGTTAAAATTGCTGAAAATAGCAACAATTGTCTTCGTTCACTTCAGATGAGATTGTCAGGTCCCATATCTCTAAATAGATGTCCAACCTCCTCTGGAACCCTCAGCAGAAACTCTCAGGACTGTGCATTATAGTTTTGCAGATGGGTCAGGAAGGGCTCGGAAAAGTCCATTATGATGACAGACATTTATGTCTTTAGGGAAAGCAATTATGTTTTCCACATAATTCCACATGTAACATTTTAGAACCCAGACGTCCTTAGAGATCATGCAATCCAACTCTTCCTTTTATAGATTAAGAAAGTTTCAATAAGGTTCCATTTTCACTGATCAGACTGGCAGAATATAAGAAGATATGTGATATTTAATGTTGGTTAAAGTGTGCAGGGGGAATTAGGGGAAACATCAAATGGTATGATTTTGGAGCGCAGTTTCTCACCACCTACACAAACTTAAAATATATATACCTTTTGGCTCATTTTTAAAAAGCTATCCTAACGGAACCTAATACATACACATGAGAATATATGTTCCAATGTGCTTGTTTCATGATTTTTTATTTTTTACTTTTTGGCCATGCCGCTAGGCACACAAGATCCTAGTTCCCCAACCAGGGATCAAACCCACACCCCCTGCAGTGGAAGCATGGAGCCTTAACCGTTGGACCTCCAGGGAAGTCCCTGTTTCATGACTTTTAGATGGTGAAAAATTGGGGTCAAAGTAAATGCCCATCAGTAATGGAAATTGTTTCACCAATTAGGGTATCTCTGTACCACGAAATATAAGACTGCAGTTGGAATGTCCACGAACCCTCTTGCACTGTTGGTGGGAATGTAAATTGATACAGCCACTGTGGAGAACAGTATGGAAGTTCCTTAAAAAACTACAAATAGAACTACCATATGACCCAGCAATCCCACTACTGGGCATATACCCTGAGAAAACCATAATTCAAAAAGAGTCATGTACCAAAATGTTCATTGCAGCTCTATTTACAATAGCCCGGAGATGGAAACAACCTAAGTGTCCATCATCGGATGAATGGATAAAGAAGATGTGGCACATATATACAATGGAATATTACTCAGCCATAAAAAGAAACGAAATTGAGCTATTTGTAATGAGGTGGAGAGACCTAGAGTCTGTCATACAGAGTGAAGTAAGTCAGAAAGAGAGAGACAAATACCGTATGCTAACACATATATATAGAATTTAAGAAAAAAAATGTCATGAAGAACCTAGGGGTAAGACAGGAATAAAGACACAGACCTACTAGAGCATGGACTTGAGGATATGGGGAGGGGGAAGGGTAAGCTGTGACAAAGTGAGAGAGTGGCATGGACATATATACACTACCAAACGTAAGGTAGATAGCTAGTGGGAAGCAGCTGCATGGCACAGGGAGATCAGCTCGGTGCATTGTGACCGCCTGGAGGGGTGGGATAGCGAGGGTGGGAGGGAGGGAGACGCAAGAGGGAGGAGATATGGGAACATATGTATATATATATAACTGATTCATTTTGTTGTAAAGCAGAAACTAACACACCATTGTAAAGCAATTATACTCCAATAAAGGTGTTTAAAAAAGAATATATAGAGTTTGATCCTATTTTTATTTTAAAAATATATTTAACTGCTTATAAAGAAATGTATAGAGTGATGTACACCAAATTTTAAACAGTGGTTATACCATGGAGTAGACTCAGAGAGTGAGGCAAAGTACATTTTTACTTTACATACTTAAATATTGCTTAAAATTTTACAATAAGCATGCATTATTTTTGTCTTTTCTTTTTCCTTTTTCTTTTTTTGGAAAAAAAATCTGAGCCTCAGATAAGTGAAGTAACTTGTTCAAATCACTCAAATGGTTAGTGAAGATGACAGGACGAGAACCCAGGTTTTCTAATCCCAATCAGATGCTTTTTCTCCTACAGCAAGGCCTTGAGAGACTACCTGAACATCTAGCTTCCCACAGATCTAGTCAGATCTCATATTTCTTAAGAAAGTAGGTAAAATGTGTGGTTTCCTGCTTTTATCAAGGCACATAAATTTTTGGGTCTCTTAAACAACAATACATCCTTCTCAAAAATTTTTTCTCTATGTACTATTGTAATCATCATGGAAATATTCATTGATGGTTACCATATTTTACTCAGATGACCAGTTCTGACCATTTCCCTAACCACTAGCCCACAAAGACAGGATCGAAATTAACCTGGATATTATTTCATAGTTGAACAGAAGACCCAGACTTTCCAACAGAGCTCAAAAGTCTATTCTCAAACTACAGAGGTATTTGCTATCATGCTTCCTCATCTGTCCTTAGAATATTTTCTGCAGTCTTACTATTGTTGTTATTTTTAGCTGCATTTGGTATTCATGATGAATGGCAGCATTAAGTAAAATAAAATATATGAAATCTTTGTTTAAAATCTACAGCAATAGTAGCTTTTTCCGTATGTTTAAGTTTTAAGTTACTTTTAGTGTTTAAAAATTTCCCAGTGTAGAGTTAGAATTTTCAAACTTTAGGAATGGCCATAATTATTGGGCTGATCTTTTTCCCAATTAATAGATGAAGAGAAACATCTGAAAGTAATTCAAGGGTAATTGCCTGTTTAATTGAACATTTAATTATGTTGGAAAATGTCTCTATGCTAAATAAAAAAAGATACCAAAAGTGTGTATCTCAAATTATCCCTACTCAGTAAACATGTTTTGTTTGTTTGTTTTGCGGTACGTGGGCCTCTCACTGTTGTGGTCTCTCCCGTGGCAGAGCACAGGCTCCGGCCGCGTAGGCTCAGCAGCCATCGCTCACGGGCCCAGCCGCTCCGCGACATGTGGGATCCTCCCGGACCGGGGCACAAACCCGCGTCCCCTGCATCGGGAGGTGGACTCTCAACCACTGCGCCACCAGGGAAGCCCAGTAAACATATATTTTTTTATGCAATCATACATGCATAAAATAAGATCTTGAAAGAAATGTATGCCAATATTAGCATTAACTCAGGATGATGAAACTCTGTTTTCTTCTCTGTGTTCCTTGCAGTTTCTGGTTTTGTTGAAAGAATGTTTACTTTTGACATCAGAAAAAAATGTTTGAAGACCTGGAAGCCAATTTAACTTAAAACAATACTTCCTGAATGTCATTTCTTTTTTTAAAAAATTAATTTATTTTTGGCTGCGTTGGGTCTTCGTTGCTGCACGCGGGCTTTCTCTAGTTGCAGCGAGCATGGGCTACTCTTCACTGTGGTGCGTGGTCTTCTCATTGCTGTGGCTTCTCTCGTTGTGGAGCACGGGCTCTAGGCGCACGGGCTTCAGTAGTTGTGGCTCACGGGCTCGAGAATGCAGGGTCAGTAGTTGCAGCGCACGGGCTTAGTTGCTCCGCGGCATGTGGGATCTTCCCGGACCAGGGCTCGAACCCGTGTCCCCTGCATTGGCAGGTGGAGTCTTAACCACTGCGCCACCAGGGAAGTCCCCTGAATGTCATTTCTGAGAACAACAGTCAACTTTAGGCACTCCTGGAAGGGCATGACATAACCTCATATTAATTTGTTAATATGAGGCAAGGTCTAATTGAAGTTTGACCTTTTTAAAGAAAAAGTGGACTTCAATAGAGAGAGAGAAAAGGAGACTAAAAGACAAGGAAAGAGAGAAAAGAGGTAAGTAGACTGTTGATTTGCCTGGGTGGAGCTCAGATTTCAAACACTGGACGTACAAAGCCGGGGGACTTCCAAGCAGGGACTTGTGGAAGATGGTAGAGAAAGAAGGTGTGTTATAGAGTGAAAGGGAAAGGAAAAAAATTCTGGCCACAGGAAAGCAGCAGCTGTAACTGGGTTTTCCTTTCCTCACCCCATCCTTCAGCCAGGCCTTACACAGTGTCTAGTACATGGCAGGGTCTTTTTTTTTTTTTTTAGGGATGATAAATGAGGAAAGTGCAGCAGCTGTTTGAACCTAGATGAGATTGAGGTAGTAGCTACAATTATATGGGAAAACCCAAGATGGGACACACCAGCAAACGCTTGCTGGGATCATGATGTTGGTGGACAGCTCTGTTTCTAAGCCAAGGCTGAAGAGTCTGTAACTGAAAGCCCCGTCTCGGGTCCCGAGAAAACGATTAGGCAACGAGTAGACTAAAAAGGGGAAACTGA
The DNA here is from genome assembly GCF_964374135.1 of Grampus griseus. Lineage (NCBI taxonomy): Eukaryota > Metazoa > Chordata > Mammalia > Artiodactyla > Delphinidae > Grampus > Grampus griseus. The sequence continues at coordinate 9,434,633 of NC_139010.1, forward strand.
GCTAATCATCATAAAGTATTAGGATTGTAGAAGGAAAAAGAAAAGACCAATGATCTAATTATTTATTTGTTGTTTTATTTTCCTAGGAATCAAGAAAACGTTGAGTAGCATGGATGGACCTAGAGATTATCATACTAAGTGAGGTAAGTCAGAAAGAGGAAGACAAATACCATATGATATCACTTATATGTGTCATCTAAAATAGGACACAAACGAACTTATTTACAAAATGGAAACAGACTCACAGACATAGATAACAGACTTGTTGCCAACGACGGGGAGAGAGAAGGATTGGGAGTGTGGGATTAGCAGATGCAAACTATTATATATAGAATGGATAAACAACAAGGTCCTACTGTATAGCACAAAGAACTATATTCAATATCCTGGGGTAAACCATAATGGAAAAGAATATATATATGTATAACAATCACTTCGCTGTACAGCAGAAATTAACACAACATTGTAAATCATCTATACTTCAATAAAATTAAAAATCTTTTTTCATACATTAAAAAAAGAAAGAAAACATTGAGTAGGAGGTAAAAAGGTCTTAGTCATACTAAAGACAGATTGATCAATGATATTAATAGCTATTATTTGATGGACCACTGACTTTCAAAGTAAAAATATTAATATCTATTATTTAATAGGCCATTGACTTTTCCATCTTGTAAAAATTTTTTAGCCTCTTTCCATGCTTTGATATTCCCCTCTGTAAAATAGGACCCAAGTTATACTTGCCCATATTCCTTAAAAATAGTGTAAGCATTAAAATTCAGTGCTGAAATAACAACTTATAAACATATCGTGATATGTTACCATCTAGTACTCTTGGGGAAAAATTCTCTAGCCCACTCACTCCTCGTGAAAAACAGTTTGTTTTGGGTGAAGTAAAATATAACAAGGAATTATTTATAGTAAGTTCCCAATATTACAAGGGTTATTTACTTGGTTCCTTATTTTTCCTCCTCATTCATCCTAAAGTTCAAAATCAATTGTATACTTATTACCAACTCCTAGAGTGGTGGTCCGAAATAGGAAATGTAATGACAATTCCTTCCATTTTTCTTCTTAGTACTCATTTCAGAAGTCATATCGAGGAAGACGGTTGAAACTATAGATTAAAACAAGAAAAACTAGATTATCTGTGAATTTCACTTGTCTAAACTATCCTTAACCAGGAACCATGCCATCTGCCACCTTTGCCTCCTATAATAGTTGATTGCATTGGGGAAGGTGGAGTGGAGTTGGTTCCTTAGAAGAAATGGAGTGCAAGTTTTGGAGATATTTTTTTTGTTTGTAACACTGCATATAAATTAGTATTGCTGCATATCTCCACAGAATATCTTGACATTGGTTTTAAATCTTCTGAAACCCATATGTTTGTCAAAAAACATTTATTAAGAGCTTAATATGTCCAAGGGAGTTTTGCTAGAAATACAGAGATACATAACACAGTCCTCAATCTCCAGTAGATCACACTCTCAAATAAAAATGAGCAAAAACTTCTAAAGCTTGGACTTTCAATACAAAAGTAATACATTTCACTGTATTTTTTGATATAGCTAAGTCAAAAGAAGCACTATAAAATCACCTATTATCCTTATCACCTAGAGATAACCACTTTTAACATTTATAGACACATACATGCATATATTTAAAAGGAATCATGTTTGAAATATCTACTGTTGTTTCAAACTGTTCCCCCCGCTCCAGGAACATTTTTCCATGGTAAAGTCTTAATAGCTACATGGTAAAGTGTTAATAGCTACATAATTTGAGTGTACTATAATTTATGGGTGTCAAATTTATTTAAATATTTTCCAAACACTTAAGCTGTGGAAAATATTCCATGTTACTAAAAAATATATTTAAGAGAGAATTCTGGGTATGTGCCACCTGAGGGAGGCTCACTTGTAACTTCACTTTCTGTGCCTCACCTGGGCCAGGTAGCTGTAGCAGCAGCTAGGAGAAGTAGACCCTTTGCCATGTGTGAGGTTGAGCTGCTCTCCAGGTACCAGGGAAGAGCATGGAGGCTAAGATATCAGGAAACTCTTATGTGAAGACCACAAAGGAGAGGCTCCTGGGTAGAACATGTACTGCTAAAATCGATGTTCCTTCCTATGGTAGGTTGACTTCGAATGCATGAGTGTGTCTGGTCTTCCTGGCCCCAAGAGGCAGACAGGTCCTAAAGTGGTCCCCATAGCCCCTGTACTTGTCCTCATGCCTTTATATAACACTCGCCTTTTGAGTGAAGATGAGACCTATGACTTGCTTCTAACCAACAGAATATGGCAATGGTGACAAGATATGTGTGATTACATTGCATACAATTGTGACATTAATCTTGCCAGGAGACTCTCCTCCTTGTTGGCTTTGAGGAACCAAGGAACTGTTGGGAAGACCCACCTGGCAAGGAACTTAGGGCAGCCTCCAGCTGACAGCCAGAGAGAAATGGAGGCCTTCAGTCCAATAGCCCACAAAGAAATGAATGCTGCCGACAACCACATGAGCTTGGACATGGGTCCTTCCCTTGAGCCTTAGACGAGCCCTAAGCCCCTGCTGATCCTTTTTTTTTTTCCCCCAGTACGCAGGCCTCTCACTGTTGTGGCCTCTCCCGTTGCGGAGCACAGGCTCCGGACGTGCAGGCTCAGCGGCCACAGCCCACGGGCCCAGCCGCTCCGCGGCATGTGGGATCTTCCCGGACCGGGGCACGAACCCGCGTCCCCCGTATCGGCAGGCGGACTCTCAACCACTGCACCACCAGGGAAGCCCCCCTGCTGCCGCTTTAATTGCAGGTTTGTGAGATGCTGAAGCAGATGACCCAGCCTGGCTGTGCCTGGATTTCTGACCCACAGGAAGTGTGAGGTAATAAATGTGTTGTTTTAAACCACTGTTTGCAGTAATATTGGCACCTAGCAATGGTTACTGACACACAGTTCAATAATGTCCTGAGTCATCACTGATCCTGAGGCTAGGGAATAAGAAGAAACTGAGAACAGAAAGATTTTGTCTGTGATCCCCAATGGGACTGTCCACCTACCTTGTTCTGTATTGTCAAGCCATAGGAGGAGAGACAGCTTCAGCTTTTATTACAGAGGGAGCTATCAACGTAGTCAATCTAATATCAGACCAGAGCCCAATAAGCCAACGAAGAAAAATACATCTTATTTCAGAAGAATTGCCAAAAAGAGGAGTTTAAGTCAGAACTAACAAAACACGTGTTGCTGAAGATGACAGCCAACATCTTGAATTTAAAAAAATAATAAAAGAAGTCTCACTTCCAGTACTGGTATAGTACCTAAGATGGACTAATTTTTTTGCTGATAAAAATCATTACATCTTCACAAAATATTTTTTAAAAACCTAATAATTTAAGGGACTAGAAAGACTGACCCATAGCAGGCAGACACTGCAGAGAACGTGATCCTTGAATAATGAGCCATGTACCAGTAAGATCTCTTAATGTGACCTCAGCCCATTTCCTCATTTATTAATTCTCTGCAAGAAGCCAGCCAGGCACTGCTGAACCTCTGTGTCTGGAGTTTGTTAATTCTGCCCTATGTCCTGGCCTTTCCTTGAATCTTCCTGTCTCTGTGGACTCAGGATCTCAGTGTTCCTCACTTACCCCCAGCCAAACCCTTGATCCAGTAGTGCAGCCTCTAGCCCTTCCCTTTCCATGGCTCATTTTTCCTTTTTTTGTCAGGGCTGCAGCATGCTTTTCCTAACGACTCCCAAATTACAACCATCCTTCTTATCTACACACGAGGTGAACTTGGCCTCTGAACATCACCATACCAAATTGGTGTAGTCTTATGCGTATTGTAAGTCAATGACCTATAAGGCCCTACTTACCCCTTACATTTCTTTGGCTTCTTCTCCTATTTCTCTCTTCTTTTCTCTCTTGATTTCAGCCACATTTGCCTCTTTGATGCTCGCTGCTTTTCCAACGCAAGAGATACACTTCCATCTCAGGGCCTCTGTACTTGCTGTTTCCTCTGCCTTAAATGTTCTTCCCCTAGATATCTCCATGGCTCTTTCCCTTTTTTCAGGTCTTTGCTCAAATATCACGCTTTTGGTGAGCCCTTACCTGGAAATTCCATCTAAAACTATCAACCCAACTCCTCTGTCATGACACACCTACCTCCCCTTAGCACTTATTACCTAACGTGCTAAATGTTTTACTTATTTAGCTTGTTTGCTATCTGTTGCTCCATCTAAAATATGTGTCGTGTATGCATGGATTGGTGTCTGGTTTTTTTTCTTTTGTTACTTCTGTAGAGTTTGGAACAGTGACTGACACATGTCAATCATTACTTGTTGAATTTCTCAACTTGGCTTAAAAGTTTCATTTTCTCATAGTGTAACTTCTCCCATAGATTGGTAGGCTGGTACTAAGTTGCAGAGGTGTCTTGATGATCCACAATTATGGTTTTAATATTTCAGTTCGTTTTGGCTAGAAGTATTGATACTTGATCCTAAGTGACTAAGGCAGAAGGAAATAGAATATCTAGGGCTACCCCAATGAACAAAGTCGTGGGCTCCAAAGTTCATTTATAAGTCAATTGTTTGGACATCCTGAACTTATTTTCAGAACACAATTGGGCACAGCTAGTTAACTGCAGGGAGTCTGAGAAGACTGGAAAATACCAGAACTTGGAACCAGATCTGCCCACTGAGATGGGGCAGGTCCCGAAAGGACAGGAACAGGTGCACTGCACTCCCAGGGTGTTCAACGTAGCCAGCAGGAGACATTGTCCTGAAAGCAATGGCACAGGCAGCAGTTAGGTTAGAGAGAACCCAGAGAAATGGGGGGACCCCACTGGGAAGTCGAGTTTAGCAATTGGCCATCTAGGAGTAGTGATACTTAAAAGACAAGTTTCTCGAAAAACACCACTAAGATAGTGCAAAGGCAGGCCAAAGATTAGAGAGAAAACATTTGCCATGTGTATATCTGACAAATGGCTCATATGCAGAATATTTAGGGAACGGCTTCAAATCAAAAAGAAAAGATAGACAACCCAATAGAAAACTGGGCAGAAGTCTTTAACAGTCATTTCAAAAAAGACAGTCTCTAAATGTGTAATAAATATATGGATATGTTCTTAGCATCGATTATAAACAGTCAAACTAAAGCCATGGTAGATTTTACTACATATCCCCCAGAATGGCTAACAGTGGGAAGACTGGAAATAGAATGGTATTGGAAAATAAACGGATAAATAGATCGGCGGAACAGAATTGACAACCCAGAAACAGATCTACACATATATTATCAATTAATTTATGACAAAAGAGACAAGAACGGCGGAACAGAATTGACAACCCAGAAACAGATCTACACATATATTATCAATTAATTTATGACAAAAGAGACAAGAACGTACAATAGGGAAGGGGCAGTCTCTTCAATAAATGGTCTTGGGAAAACTGTACAGCTACACGCAGAAGAATAAAACTGGACCACTCTCTTACACCACACACAAAAAGTAACTCAAAATGGTTTAAAGACTTGGACATAAGGCCTGAAACTATAAAATTCCTAGAAGAAAACATAGTCAGTAAGCTCCTTGACATCAGCCTTGGCAATGATTTTTTGGATTTGACACCAAAAGCAAAGGTGACAAAAGCAAAAATAAATAAGTGGGACTATATCAAAGTAAGAAATTTCTGCACAGCAAAGGAATCCATCAACAAAATGAAAAAGCAGCCTACCAAATGGGAGAAAATATTTGCAAAGTATATATCTGATAAGGGGTTAATATCCAAAAGAGATAAAGAACTCACACAACTCAGTAGTAAAAAAAAAAAAAAACCAGTCCAAGTTAAAAATGGTCAGAGGATCTAAATAGACATTTTCCCAAAGAAGACATACAAATGGCCAACAGGTATATGAAAATGTGCTCAGAGTCAGAAAGAGAAAGGCAAATAACATATGATATCACTTACGTGTGGAATCTAAAATATGACACAAAAGAACGTATCTATGAAACAGAAACAGAAGCAGGAACATAGAGAATAGACTGGTGGTTGCCAAGGGGGAGAGGGTGGGGGAGGAAATAATTGGGAGCTTGGGGTTAGCAGATGCAAACTGTTATATATAGAGAGAATGGATAAACAACAGGTCCTACTGTATAGCACAGGGACCTATATTCAATATCCTGTGATAAACCATAATGGAAAAGAATATGAAAAAGAATGTATATATGTGCATAACGGAGTCACTGTGCTGTACAGCAGTAATTAACACAACATTGTAATTCAATTCTACTTTAAAAAATAAATTTAAAAGAAGACAAGAAATAACAAGTGTTGGCAAGGACGTGGAGAAAATGGAACACTTGTGTGCTGTCAATGCGAGTGTAAATTGGTGCAGTCACTATGGAAAACAGTATAGACATTCCTCAAAAAATAAAAAATAGAACTACCAAATGATCCAGCAAATCCGCTTCTGGGTATTTATCCAAAGAAAACAAAAACCTTAACTTGAAAAGATACATGCACCCCAATGTTCATTGCAGCATGATTTACACCAGCCAAGATAAGGAAACAACCTAAAAGTCCATTAATGGATAAGTGGATAAAGAAAAATGTGCTATATATTATGGTGTAAAGTATATTTTATATATTTATATTTTATTACTCATAAAAATATTATGCAATGTTACTCAGCCATAAAAAGAGAAGGAAACCTTGCCATTTGCAACAGCATGGATGGATCCTGAGGGCGTTATGCTAAGTGAAGTAAGTCAGACGGAGAAGACAAATACTATATGATCTTGCTTATATGTGGAATCTGAAAACAAACAAACAACTGAACTCATAGATTGACTGGTGGTTGCCAGAGATGGGGGTGAGAGGGTGGGAGGATGGGAGAAATGGGTGAAGGGAGTCAAGAGGTACAAACTTCCAGGTATCAAATAAGTGAGCCCTGGGGATGCAATGTACGGCAAGGTGTCTATAGTTAATAAGGGAATTGGCTAGTCTCTGCCCCAGCAGTGTTAGGGCTGGGCAGCCTGGAAGGCAGGGGGGACTTGCTGTTGCCTTAACTCACACCCTGGTGGTTGATGCTGGTTGGTGGCTGGGACCTCAGTGGGGCTGGACCCCATACCTGGGGAGATCTCTCCACGTGGTCCCTCTGCCAGGGCTGGTCTGGGCTTCCTCACAACATGGCTAAGGATCCCAAGAGAACCAGGCAGAAGCTGTATCACTTTTTTCCTTGTGGTAAAAAACATATAACATAAATTCGACTATCCTAACCATTTAAAAAGAAAGAGAGAGAGAGAGAACCACTTCCCTGGCGATCCAGTGGTTAAGACTCTGAGCTTCCACGGCAGGGGGTGTGGGTTCGATTCCTGGTTGGGGAGCTAAGATCCCACATGCCACACAGCATGGCCAAAAAAACCAACCAACCAAACAAACAAAAAACACCTGTCCTCTTTTCAAGCAGAAGTTAGAGGAGGTATTTCTTGATTTGTCGGGTTGGAAAATAAAACTATTTCTTATTTTCAGCATCTCCAGCCCCTTTGAATATTGGCAGATGTGGTGGAAATGACATTCTGGGACTTCCCGTCTCAGCACTTAAAAAGGCATTGTGGCTTCTGCTTTCACCCTCTTGGGATCCAGTTACCTAAAAAGGAGTTCAAGATACACCACTAAATGATGAGAAACCACATGGATAGCAAAAGGCCCAGCCAGTCCCCAGCCATCCAGCTTCATTGGTTGCAGTGTGTGGTCCCTAACACACAGTTAACTTCTTTGTGGTTCCAGCCCCAGGGAAGCCCCCAGCTGAGCACAGCTGCATGCGGGACCTCAGCCAATACCTCATGGAACAGAGCCAAGTCATCCCCACGGAGCCCTGCCTAGACTGCAAAATCAGGAGCAAATAAATGGTGGTGTTTGCTTCAAGACACTAAAGGTTCAGATGGTTTTCGTGCAGAAAGAGATGGCTGAAATACCTAGCCCTAGGCAGCACACAGATGGTATGACATTTTCATATTCCTTACCCCAGTGCACAAGGTCCTAAAAGATCTGTTCCTCCGCCTGCTGTTCTTACTTCCTCTGGTATTAATCCCCGTGCTAGTTAGCTGGGGCTGCTATAACAAAATACCACAGACTGGGAGGCTTAAACAACAGAAATTAATTTTCTCACAGTTGCGGAGGCTGGAAGTTCAAGGTCAAGGTTCAGTTTCCGGTGAGGATGCTTCCTGGCTTGCAGACGGCCACCTTCTCGCTGTGTCCTCACAAGACAAAGAGATAAAACACATGAGCTCTCTGCTGTCTCTTCTTATGAGGTCACTGATGCCATCACAAGGGCCCCACCCTCATGACCTCATCTAACCCTAATTACCTCCCAAAGACCCCACCTCCAAATACCATCATAAAGAGAGTTAGGGCCTCAACATAGGAAGCTTGGGAGGATGTAACTCAGTCCACAGCACTCCATCTCTCATTTTTCTCCATCACCACTAAGTTTTCAGCTTCTCAAGCATGACACACTCATTCCTACCTTGGGCTGTGTAACTGCTATTCCCTGTCTGAAATATTGTGCCATCCAGACCTTCACCGTTTCCTTCTTATCATTCATCTCAGAGAAAATGTCACTAATATTTCCTCAGCATGGATTACCCTGACCACCCAGTTGTAAAGTATGCCTCCTGGCCACTCCACCACATCACCCTGTAGTATTTCATTCACAGAACTGAAGTCTCTCTGAAATGATTCTATTTGTTTGTTTACTTGTTTCTTTGCCCATCACCCCCATGTGATGACCACGACGATGGGCAACTTACCTGTCACTTTTATGGCTGTTTCTCTGATGTCTGGAATAGTTCCCAGCATGTGGTAGGTGTAAATTTTAATCTAATGAATAATCTACAATACACCTACATTGTCGAACTTTTCTTTTTTTTTTAAGATTTATTATTTATTTATTTAATTTATTTTTGGCTGCATTGGATCTTAGTTGTGGCACATGGGATCTTTGTTGAGGTATGCGGGATCTTTCATTGCGGCATGCGGGCTTCTCTCTAATTGTGGCTTGCAGGTTCTCTCTCTCCAGTTGTGGCACGCAGGCTCCAGGGTGCGTGGGCTCTGTAGTTTGCAGCACGCAGGCTCTCTAGTTGAGGCACAGGAGCTGAGCAGTTGTGGTGCACAAGCTCAGTAGGTGTGGCGCATGGGCTTAGTTGCCCCACGGCAGGTGGGATCTTAGTTCCCTGACCAGGGATTGAACCCGCATCCCCTGCATTGTAAGGCACATTCTCTACCACTGGACCACTAGGGAAGTCCCTGTCGAACTTTTTTTTTTTTTTTTTTGCGGTACGCGGGCCTCTCACTGTTGTGGCCTCTCCCATTGCGGAGCACAGGCTCCGGACGCGCAGGCTCAGCGGCCATGGCTCACGGGCCCAGCCACTCCGCGGCATGTGGGATCTTCCCGGACCAGGGCACGAATCCGTGTCCCCTGCATCGGCAGGCGGACTCTCAACCACTGCGCCACCAGGGAAGCCCGCAAACCCCACTTTGACAGAGACCTAATTCTGAATGTCAGGAACTTACGTCTCCTCCGCTGCAGTCCTAGAAATGGATTGAGAACCTCCCGGGTGTACACCACTAGCAAGGATCTCATGGCCAGGGCAGAAGTTACTGAGCCTCAGAGGCTGGGAAGAAGTGGGGAACAAGGATTGGGGACCCTAAGGAGGAAGGGACTATGGCAAGAGATGTGGGAGCAAATAAGGGCTGGGGGAAGACTGGACAAGGGTGGTGGGCAGAGGGCCCTGTGGGTGCTAATGGTGTGGTCCAGGGGGTCAGGGGCCGTGAGGGACAGCACTGTGCCCCAACCTCCTGGGGTCAATCTTTTCACATCTTCCTCTCGTTCTTCTCACCATGGACACGTGGCAGGCACGAGGTGGTGGGGAGGAGAGGGAGGTGCAGTGGCAGGACGTTGGTGAGAGACTTTCCTTTCCACATTCAATACCAGGGACTACTGTTGGGGAGAGAGGAGCAGAGGGAGTGGAGTGAGGTAGAGGTGGAGAGGGAAGCTCTCTCCCCCTTTCCTCCACCAAAGGTCTTATTTTCTATTTCTATCTATCTATCTATCTATCTATCTATCTATCTATCTATCTATCTATTTTTGGCTGTGTTGGGTCTTTGTTGCTGCGTGCGGTCTTTTCTCTAGTTGCGGCGAGCCGGGGCTACTCTTCGATGCAGTGCGCGGGCTTCTCGTTGCGGTGGCTTCTCTTGTTGTGGAGCACGGGCTCTAGGCACGTGGGTTTCAGTAGTTGTGGCACGTGGGCTCAGTAGTTGTGGCTCGCGGGTTCTAGAGCGCAGGCTCAGTACTTGTGGCGCACAGGCTTAGTTGCTCCGCAGCATGTGGGATCTTCCTGAACCAGGGCTCCAACCCGTGTCCCGCGCAGTGGCAGGCGGATTCTTAACCACTGCATCACCAGGGATGTCCGGTCCTATTTTCAACAGATACTCACAGTGGAACCAAGGAGAGGAGTTGGGGGCGGGGTTGTCATGCGGGAGACTTGGCTAACCTCAGACATGGTGCGATGCAGCGATGATTCTGCAATGGCAAAGGAACTGGGCAAAGAGAGGCAAAGCGTGTGTGTGTGCGCGCATGCACGCGAACCTCCAGGGTTATGAAGTGAGGGAGAGGGAATCTCTGGAATCACCCAGTTGGGGAGGTGGGTGGGAGGGAAAGAGGCAGGGACAAGGGGCAGCATAGATTAATGTCATGCTGTCAGGGACCGGCAGCCCAGGGCCGGAGCCACCTAGCAGATGGGAAGGCACATGACCTGGCTCCGTGGTTCTACCGCGTTGGCTTCGGAGGTTCTTGCCAAGAACTTCTTGATGCACTCCCACAGAACTGGTATTGGCTCCCCTACGGCAGGACCAAGAGGGTGTAAATTAGAGAAAAGTATGCTAGTCATTTGCTGGTCAGATTGCTTTTTTTTTTAATTAAGAAGCTTAGAAGACATATTACAAATTTGCTTTTAAGCCTTTTCACCAAACTCCTAGACTAGTTCCACATCTATGCACTGTTTTCCTAAAACAGCACAAAAAAGATTTTGGATTGCAAAAGTTGCCTTCTCCACCAAGACCTCATTCCATTACTATTAGAAGTAACTGTTTAAACTTAAATTTTAATGGAGTCAGTTTAATTATTGAAACCTCATAAATGAACAGTATTTAGATAAATATAATACGTATATATATTGTAAAGTCAAAGTATAAGAACTATGTGGTTATACAATACCAGTACTTTTTCATAGAATTGAAACATTAAAGCTGAATATATACATATATATGAATATATATATATTCATATATATATGAATCACTTTGTTGTACACCTGAAACTAACATAACATTGTAAATTAACTATACTTCAATTTAAAAAATGGTTAAAAAAAGATGGAGAAAGAGCAAAAACCTCAAAAATAAAAGATATCATCCATTCAATTATGTAAGGAATATACATAAGCTTATAACTAGGGTTTATTAATTTTTTGAGCATTATATTTCACGGTTTGTTTTGTTATACTACCAACTAATATCTATTAAAAAGAAGGTTCTGGAATCTTGCCCTGGCTTCCAGAATTCTTGGGGAAAATTTTTCTAGAAGCGTTATTTCTGTGCATCCTCCATTAAAATAGCGCTGCTCACATGTATATGATTCACTTGTTTGTGTACAACCTACTTGATGGAAGGTGCTGTGGCCACTAGTCTGAGATGTCAGATATATAAGTATATACTTATATGTGTACACGCAGAATAACACTTTATGCATATGTCCTCTCCTGCTGGCTTGTGATCCTCTTTAGGGCAGGTTCCATGTCTGTTTTATCTTTGTTATTTGTCTGATTTTTTAGGACACTGCCTTGACCATAGTTAGGACTAATTAGTTGTTTGTTGCCTGCTGGACAAAAATGGTAAAGATGACCACAGAAAAGCTGGGTTTGGACAAGTTTGGCTAAAACATACCCTTTAAATGAGTAAACTCTATCCTCTTCCAGAGTGCATTTCCAACATCAAATGGTGATGAACTAAAGCTTTATTTTCTCCTTAACGGGTAGGTTCGTTAGACAGGACACTTGAAGCAGGGAATAACAGGCGACGTCATTACATTCTCTGTCCACGATGGCGTCATATGCACTGGGCTCCAGTCCATTCAGCTTGTACAGCACTGGCTGTGAACGTCCTCTGAGGTTAAGATACCGTTCAGGCAACCCGCGTCATCACTTTCCATTCCTTCCGGCGCCTGGAGTCCCATTTTAGCTGCGGGGATCATGCAGTGTGTCTATCACGTCACTTGCAGAGATACCAGGACTGTTTTGCGTCTACTGTCCAGTGCCCCCACTCCAACACCCCGTGTCATGTACCGTGTGTGTGATTTAGAAGAAGGGCATCTGAGCAGAAGGCTTTGCCTGCAGCAAACTTTTCAAAAAGAAAGTGTGAGACATAGAGAACAAACTTATGGTTACCAAAGGGGTAGAGGGGGGAGGGATAAATTAGGAGAGTGGGATTAGCAGATATACACTACTAAATATAAAACAGATAAACAACAAGGTCCTACTGTATAGCACAGGGAACTATATTCAATATCTTGTAATAAACTATAATGGAAGTATATAGTTATAAGATATATATATAACTGAATCACTGTGCTGTACACCTGAAACTAACACAACATTGTAAATCAACTATACTTCAATAAAAAAAAATACAAAAAGGAAGTGTGAGCAAGGCAATTTCTCAGTGTTCAGCAACAAATTCAGTCCAAATACCTAGGTAGCTGTAACCCACATCATCTTTTCCCTACAATAAGAGACAGTAGGATAAAAAGTCCCCCTCTGAGTAGCCAGGGCTCCAACTGTCCTTCAAGTCCTCCTGAAATTCCATCAAGATTACCATCCCATGGGTAGCAGCAGGGGTTTTTAGTAACCTATTTTTCCACCCGGGAATATCTCTTTAGGACAATCACTTTCACTTCATTGCTATTCAGTTCCAGACACAGAAACGTAAAGACGGAAATCCAGAAATAAAATCGGAGGGACAAAGAAAGCAAGCAATGGAACAAAATACTTTCTGAGAGTTACATGGACTTTGTGGAATTTCCTTTCTTAATAATCCTCAGGATCATCAAAAATAGGTCCCGGCTGCCCTTTTGGGTCCTGCAAAGTTCTCGGTCTTGTACCCCTCCTAACTTGAACACCAAGCTGGGCAGGTGGGAGCCCTCAGGGAAGGGGTCCCTTACAGAGCAGCTGCACAGAAGCTTCAGGAGCTCAGGGTTGCCAGCACTCCCTTAGCTGGTTGCCAGGTTTCCAGAGTGCTAGAATAGTAAACAGTTGTTTCTCAGAAACAGAGATGGGGTTATCCACAGCCTCACATGCTAAATTTAAATTTAATGAAGCTCTTTCCTAACAACCCATATCAGTGATTTTCAGCCGGGCTGGTGGTGAGACAAGATCCATCTCCAGGGGGTTGGGGGAAGGAACCAGCACGTGTACTTTGAGAAAGTTCCCCAGGTGACTCTGTATCCCACCTGCAAACCCCAATGCCTCTTCAGAAAACCACTGGCACAGATCTTGGATGCTGGTGGAGGGCCTCTCTAGCTTTTTCTGCAATTTGCCCACAATGCTCCTGACATTTCAGAGTTAACTTCTGAAGCACTTAAGGAAGATGACCTAAGCCTCCCTCCCCCAATGCTGCCCTGTGAACTTTCTCACACTTAGGAGTGCGTAGCTAAGGAGGCTGAATAGCATACAGAGAATGAGGTGGGTATAATTCAATATTGACAACAATTGACTGAATGTCTTAGGTTTATTCCTTGGAGCTGCCGAAGATTTCAAATGGAAATTTGGATGTCATCAATCACGTCTTCCATAATCCCTGCAGAACACGGATGGTTGCATAGCCTGAAGCCAAGGGCTGACGGTGGAGGCAGATGCATCCTTCTACTGTCCCATCTCAGACACATCTTCCTGCTCCATATCCTTCTCTCGCCACGAGCTTGGGAGGGAAGCTTCCTTCTTGCAGAGAAGGGAAGAAGGAAAGCACAGGCAACATTTATTTGACCCATGACTGAAAAGACCCTATGACTTTCTGAATCCAAATGCATATTAGGGAAACCAAAATGGGCCTGTAACTACAAAACTGCCGGTCGTTTTCTGTTTGGTAAGCCGTTAAGAGCTGCACATAATCATGGGGAAGACTGTTCCTTGGTTCTGAGGTTAACACTTGAATTGACCATTTAGTTATGCAAATAAAAGGCAAAGCCGCAAATTGGAAAATGAGACCATGGCAGACACCCCTCGATGGCTAACCCAGGGCTTCCCAACTAAAGACCACATTTATGCTGCACTGGTTCTCAAAGTGGTCCTGGGACCCTTTCAGGGGGTCTGTGAAGCTGGAACTATTTCTTCCAACACGAAGACAGTACTTGCCTTTGCCACTCCCATCCCTTCACGAGCGTACAGTCACATTTTCCTGACGTTATATGACATGTGATAATGAAACATTGCAGGAGCCGATAGAAGAATCCAGCTGTCTTCTATTAAGATATGTAATAGGGTTTCCCTGGTGGCGCAGTGGTTGAGAGTCCGCCTGCCGATCCAGGGGACACGGGTTCGTGCCCCGGTCCAGGAAGATCCCACATGCCGCAGAGCAGCTAGACCCGTGAGCCATGACCGCTGAGCCTGCGCATCCGGAGTCTGTGCTCCGCAACGGGAGAGACCACAACAGTGAGAGGCCCGCGTACCGCAAAAAAAAAAAAAAAGATACATAATAAAGAGATGTGCAAAAAAGGCAAAACAATGCTACTGTGCCCACCCATTTTTTTTTATTTTTTTGGGAAAATAGAGTTATGGGGCTTCCCTAGTGGCTCAGTCGTTAAGAATCTGCCTGCCAATGCAGGGGACACAGGTTCAAGCCCTGGCTTGTGAAAATCCCACATGCCATGGAGCAACTAAGCCCGTGTGCCACAACTACTGACCTGTACTCTAGAGCCTGCGAGCCACAACTACTGAGCTCGCGTGCCACAACTACTGAAGCCTGCGCGCCTAGAGCCCACGCTCCACAACAAGAGAAGCCACTGCAATGAGAAGCCCGCGCACCACAACAAAGAGTAGCCCCAGCTCACGGCAACTAAAGAAAGCCTGCACACAGCAACAAAGACCCAAAACAGCCAAAAATAAAAACAAATAAATTAATTAAAAGAAAAAAATCATTTAAAAAAAGTTATGTTTCATAAAAATATTTTTTTTTAAGATGTTGGGGGTAGGAGTTTATTGATATATTTATTTATTTTTGCTGTGTTGGGTCTTCGTTTCTGCGCGAGGGCTTTCTCTAGTTGTGGCAAGCGGGGGCCACTCTTCATCGCGGTGCATGGGCCTCTCACTATCGCAGCCTCTCTTGTTGTGGAGCACAGGCTCCAGACGCGCAGGCTCAGTCGTTGTGGCTCACGGGCCCAGTTGCTCCACGGCATGTGGGATCCTCCCAGATCAGGGCTCGAACCCGTGTCCCCTGCATTAGCAGGCAGATTCTCAATCACTGCGCCACCAGGGAAGCCCATAAAAATATATTCTTTGTGTAAAACCTATATTATGGGTTTGTTACTGTTATTCTAAAATGAATTAAGAAATATTCTTAACATTTCTGAGTTTTCTTTTTAAAATTATTATTGTGATAAAATATACATCACAATTTAACATTTTAACTGTTTTAAGTGTGCAAGTTCAGTGGCATTAAGTACATTCATATTATTGTAGAACCATCACCACTATCCATATTCAGAACTTTTTCATCATCCCCAAATAAACTCTGTCCCCATGAAACAATAACTTGCCAATAGCCCTTTCTCCCAGTCCCTGGTAACCACTATTCAACTTTGTTTCCATAAATTTGACTATACCAGGTACCTCATGTAAGTGGAATCATACAGTGTTTGTCATTTTCTGTCTGGCTTCCATCACTTAACGTTTTCAAGATTCATCTGTGTTGCATCAGAATTTCATTCTTTTTTAAGGCTGAATAATATACCCGTGTAAGTACATACCACAGAATTTCTCAGTTTTTATATCTGCTATGGTAAATATTGAGAGATATAAGCCACAGAAATAAAAGCTCTTTATGGTTCCACTATAGAAAGTGGGGAAAACAAACAGGAAATAGATATTTGCGTTCCTGACTTACCTTGCATCCAGCATCCTTGCATCCAGTGGCCATGTGTCTGAGTTCTCACCAATGAGACCTAAAAGTAGGTGAGAGTTGTTTCTGAGAAAGCTTCTGCTTCCTCCCAAAAGGTCCAGGTAAGAGACAAGGACATGCTGACATGACCCCGTCCTCTCCCTCTTGCCTGGAATGCCTGGACTGAGGCAGCTGTATTGCAACTGTGAGGGGCCGCACACAGGAGAACTGGCTGCTCAACGTGCAAGATCCCGCATGCTGCATGGCACGGCCTAAAAAAAAAAAAAATCTGGGCACTAGGTAGGACTGACGTTTCCATGTAATTTGGTATTGGAAAAAGGAAATATTATAGAAAGAAAAAAATCACTGGACAAAGAAAGAAGATTAAGGGGTTTCTTTTAGGTTAATAATAAGAGACAGACTAAAAGCTAATTCTCAAAGCTATGGGAATATTCTTTTGTCCATAAGGATTACCATAAGTAACAGGAAAAATGGAACTTGAATACTTATTTTATTGTAGTTAAAGACAGCACTGAAGGAGAAGGAGGAAGGCGAAGAGGAGGAGGAAGAGAAGAAAAAGAGTAAGAAGAACAAGAAGAAAAGGGTAAGAGGAAGCAACAAGCAGAAGCAGAAATGATGCATCTAATGTGTAGTAAAATTACATTTTAAATATAACTAGTAATATACGGTAATATGCTATATATATACGTACATTCACAATCAGTATGTAATTATAAATATAATTTCCTAGATCATTTGCCATTTATGTCTAATTAGAAAATATTTAATTATAATATGTATAATTACATGTATAAATTAATAGCTTTCCTGAATTTATGGAATTACTAAGAAATGCAATTATACAGAGATGTCGGTTCAGCATACTATTGGAATGCACATGAATGCGTGACTAAGCAAAGTGAATGTTTTCTCTTTCCAATCTGCTTTTCACCATTTGATTAAATGAGGTGACATAAGCAATGCACACTGCATTGTGTTGGCACATAGTACATGCTTCATAAACTTTAGCTGTTTATGTTCTAATCTTGGGATTAACCAATCAATATGCATTTCCTGAATGGCTCAGTTACTATTGTACACTTCAGATTTGGAGGACGAAAAAGCCAATTCATAATCTATAAGGTTATTATTATTTTTTTTAATTTACTTATTTTATTTATTTTATTTTTGGCTGTGTTGGGTCTTCGTTGCTGCGCACGGGCTTTCTCTAGTTGCGGCGAGCGGGGGCTACTCTTGATTGTGGTGCACAGGCTCCTCATTGTGGTGGCTTCTCTTGTTGTGGAGCACGGGCTCTAGGCACGCGGGCTTCAGTAGTTGTGGCACACAGGCTTTAGTAGTTGTGCTGCACGGGTTTAGTTGCTCTGCGGCATGTGGGATCTTCCTGGACCAGGGCTCGAACCCATGTCCCCTGCATTGGCAGGCGGATTCTGTGCCACAAGGGAAGCCCTACAAAGTTATTTACAATCTACCTTCTGCTTTTAGAAGTGATTCCTTCATCTTCAATGTTCTTGTAGCATTTTGCTTATCCCTCTAGTGTGGTTTTTCATTCTTATTTTTGTATTATATTTTTTTGCATGTGTATCTCCTTTATTTGAATCTAAATTCCTTGAAGTCAAGCATACAGCACCATTACCTGTGATTTGCACATAGGAATAACTCAATAAATGTTTTTTGAATATAAAAATTTGATTTACAGAGTCAAACTTTATAGATGACTTTTGATATGTTTTTTTCACGCCACATGTACAATGTCCTAAAAGAATATAGTTACCGGGCTTCCCTGGTGGCGCAGTGGTTGACAGTCTGCCTGCCAATGCAGGGGACACGGGTTCGAGACCTGGTCTGGGAGGATCCCACATGCCGCGGAGCAACTGGGCCCATGAGCCACAATTGCTGAGCCTGCGCGTCTGGAGCCTGTGCTCGGCAACAAGAGAGGCCACGATAGTGAGAGGCCCGCACACCGCGATGAAGAGTGGCCCCCGCTTGCTGCAACTGGAGAAAGCCCTCGCGCAGAAACGAAGACCCAACACAGCCATAAATAAATAAATAAATAAAATTAAAAAAAAAAAGAACATAGTTACCAAATTACAAGTTTTCTTCTGATACTTATTCATAAGGTAAGGATACACAAGTGCAAGATTTTCATTTATAGTTGAAAATGTAAATCTTGACAAAAGGGTGAGATCACGATTGAATTAAGTTTAAAAAAAATTTTGGTGGGGAGGGATAAATTAGGTGTTTGGGATTAACAGATACAAACTACTATATATAAAATAGATAAACAACAAGGACCCACTCTATAGCACAGTGAGCTATATCCAATATCTTGTAAGAACATATAATGGAAAAGAATCTGAAAAAGAATACATATAAAGAATATATATATATATAAATGAATCACTTTGCTGTACACCTGAAACTAACACAACATTGTAAATAAACTATACTTCAATTAAAAAAACAACAACAAACTTTGGTACGTTATACCATGGAATAACAATACAGCAATTAGAAAAGAATGCAGAATATCTACATGGCCTGGTGTAAAAGACCTCTAAGACATGCCATTAAGCAATGCTCCTTCTAAGCTTCCCTCTTCGTGTTCACAGTAGTCCACTCTTCTAGTGACACCAGCTCACCTCCCTTTTTTTTTTCCGGTACGCGGGCTTCTCACTGCTGCAACCTCTCCTGTTGCGGAGCACAGGCTCTGGACGCGCAGGCTCAGCGGCCATGGCTCACGGGGCCAGCCGCTCCGCGGCATGTGGGATCTTCCCGGACCAGGGCACAAACCCGCGTCCCCTGCATCGGCAGGCGGGCTCTCAACCACTGCGCCACCAGGGAAGCCTCTCACCTCCCTATGTCTCCTCACATCTAGAGTCATGTAGTCCTTTCTTCAAGATCTGCCATCTTAATTCCAATCCATAGCACAGCACTCACGTTGAAGTACTACAGTCTGTTGGTTTCTAGTTCCTTCCTGTTCTGCTAGTCCATGGTGGGTCTTCCTAAGATGTGACTTCACACGTATCATCCTTCACCCACCCATATTTTTTTTCAGAAGCCTGCATTTAACAGGTTTAGCCAGCAGTCAAGACTTTGAATAATTTCACTGCTACCTAAACTGGGGTTTTAATATTATCTCCCACTATGTACTTGAGTTGTTTTCTAGACAAACTCAATTAGGTTTTGCTCCCAACAGTCCACTCTCGTTCCTGGGATTCTAGGGACCATGCTGCCCTCCTCCCTGTTGAGTGCTGTAAGAGGGCATTAGACCCCGTTTCAGAGCATCTGGTCTCTGTTCTCCATTCTGTCATTTACTAGCAGTGATGTTGGCCGGCAAATCCAAGTCCTTGGATTCTACCGTCTCACCTGTGAGACAGACAGATGATTTTCACCTTGCCAACCTCTCCAGGTTGCTATGAGGAGTAACTGAGCTATGTCTGCAGGGGTTTTAGAAAGTGTAAATAACAATACAGTGGTAAGATTTAATAACTAATAAAAATGCAGACTAATAAGAAAATGAGGAGCAATTGAGCTATGTCTGTAGTGTAAAGAACAATACAAATGTAAGATTTAATAACTAATAAAAATGTAGGGGTTTTAAAAAGTATAAATAACAATTTTAAGAGATGAAATCTAATAAATAAAAGTGTCTTCAACCAAAAATTTCTCAGCTTTTAATAATCACTTTCTTATGGTCAATGTACCTGATTCAGCTGCTTCATGGTGTATTTATTTTTTGTAAATATCTTCTCTTTCCCAACTAAATTTTAGCCTTGTATGGAAGAAAATACACTGTGTCCTCTTTGTAAATCCCAACATGTAACACAATCCCTGCATGCAAGGAGTGCTCCATCAATAGGGTACTTGTCCCTACCATAACCATTAACAGCCTCTCCTTTCACTTTCAGATGTATCCCAGTTTGGACAACAAATTTTCTGGTCACTCTATGAATAAGTGATTGTGGATGGTGATCATGGTGCAGAAGCATCCTTCACGCTGCCTTTTATCTGGCTTCTTTTTCCACTCTTCCTTTCCTTTCTCCATGTCACAGCCAGATTTTTGATGTTTGTTTTTGAAAACAAAACAACAGCATTCATTAGCGGTTCTTTCACATAGAAAGATAGAATTGTAATTTTCCTTTCAAGTCCAGCAGTATGTTAGGATGAGAGAAGCATCTCCTGACAAGCTGTATGCAAAATATGGTTGTTCTCTTTTCGGCTTAGCTGATGGAGACAAGGGCAGAAGCAGGTTGGCACAGAGGCAACCCGGAACAAACTCGATATTCTTCAAGTAGCCTGAGCTAACCCTTTGAGCCTGAATGTAAGCACAGTGTAAAATCAGCAGGTGACACAATAAGACAGCAATTAATTCTCTAATATTTTAAAACATCATTATAATGACTGGCACAAGGAAGATGTGCTTTCGGATGTCAATTATCATTGGTATCAAAGGGATTAAGAAATTAAAATTCTATTTAGTCCCTAAGCAGTCATTTAAGATGTGATCCACCCAAGCAATGTGATTTGAGGATTTAGAGTCTGGTTTCAATCCCTCTGAAAATAGCAGACATTGCTTTGATCTGAATTTAGCATGGCCCTTTTGACAATAGGCACAATTTGTGAGAAATCTCTAGCAGTGGTGGAGGCCATTTTATCCTCCATGTGCAGAGGGCTGCCTTGGAGTTGGGTACCTGTGTGAGTCTAAGAACGCTTCATGTGAGAATTGCACTCAGTTCAGACTTGGAGGAGACAAAACTGTTACACGACGGGAGGATTCAGAATTGACTCTTGTGGCCAGATTTCCCCTCCTGGAGTATGTATATTTTTGGCACAAGCAATGTTATGGTAGTGTTCAGTATGCTTAGATACATTTTGAAAAGCACAAAGTTTCAGAGGTGAGTGGTATGTTCAATTAACCCTGTGCTCCAGAATAAAAGCCAACTCTTTGCTGGAACCTAAATATCTTGTTGCTTTGGAAGATAAATCTTACCCCAGGTACCAGCATGCTGATATAAATGTTAATCCTCTTGTAACTCGGTTTGATTGAATTTTGATTCTGGGTTCTATTTTTGGTCACCTTCTTCTGGAAAATGTCTTATGTGCCCCACAAACATCATGTAAGACCCACATTCTGAAGTGGATCTCAACCTATGCTCCTGCAAAAACTCTGTTGCTCCAATGCTGAACTCAAGTGTCCTGCTGGTAAATTCAAAGAATGGTAACTGTTTCTTAACTTTCAGAAAATGATAATTTAATGGATAGGATTCTCTCAACTTCAAATTATTTTTTTCCCCTACTTTTCTTCACACTTAAGAACTTGGGTAGGGCTTCCCTGGTGGTGCAGTGGTTGAGAGTCTGCCTGCCAATGCAGGGGACACGGGTTCGTGCCCTGGTCCAGGAAGATCTGACATGCCGCAAAGCGTCCAGAGCCTGTGCTCTGCAACGGAAGAGGCCACAAGTCCACAACTTGGGTGGACAAAAGACAAAATGAATAAAAATTTAGCAAATAAATAAAAACTCACGTACTTCCTGTTTTCCTTTTTTAAGTTCATATTGATTGTTGCAATTTTACATGCATCTATTAAATAGAGTTATCCTTTCTTTTAGTCAAATTATCTTGGTTTTGGTGAAGGATTTGAATACATCAGTACGTATCAGAGCCTAGCACAGTGCAGACACTCAGTAAATGTTTGTTGAATGTCTGATTATGGGATGAATACATCATGGTCTTCCAGGGAAGCACCATGGGATTCTGCAAAGAGTATCCTGTCTCCTGAAGAAGTTGGTGAAATCACCCACCAACCAAAGGCAAGACACTGTTCTAGGCCCCTGGAGAGACAAAGAAGAGCTAGATAGTTTCCACCCTTTGGAGAATTGTTAATCTTTGGCAAAGTTTGATTGGTAAAATATGGCAAGAATACAGATTACTGTACTACCATATAAAGAAAGATGGATGTCTTGGATGGACCTAGCGATTGTCATACTAAAAGAAGTAAGTCGGAAAGAGAAAGACAAATACCATATGATATCACTTATATGTGGAATCTAAAATATGGCACAGATGAATTTATCTATGAAACAGAAACAAACTCAGGGACATAGAGAACAGATTTGTAGTTGTCAAGGGGGGGAGGGGCCGGGTAGGGAACCATTGGGAGTTTGGGATTAGCAGATGCAAACTACTGTATACAGGAAGGATAAACAACAAGGTCCTACTGTATAGCATGGAGAACCATGTTCAATATCCTGTGATAAAACATAATGGAAAAGAATATGAAAAAAGATTTGTTTATACACCATAAAATTGAATCTAAAAGAGATATTTAAATGTTCCTATGCACTTGTCTGGACTATGAAAATTCCTTAACTGTGGAAAATTACTATAATATTTCTTCTTCAAAAGGAAAAAAAAAGAAAGATGGGTGTCAGAAGAGAGGTATTTTTCAATGGCAGAGTGAATAATTATGTCTGATTGGAGATGATCAGAATAGATTTCACGGTGGTTCTAGTACTTAAACTGCACCCTGAAGGACAAACTGGATGTTGCTGAGTGAACTTAAGATGTGTAGAATGAAATGCAGGGGCAAAAGCAAAAAGTGAAGAAGCATGAAGGGCAGATCCAGCAAACCTTGAGTTCTATTTGGTGTGTGTGAATTACAGTGAATTGGGACCTTTCTGTGTGGAAAGTCCTACAGGCCTGGGTTGGGGTTATGGTTAATTAGGAAAGCAATGGAAACCCAGGAAGGTTTTGAATGGGGAAGGTGATGTTACCAGAGCTGTTCTTTAGGAAGGTCAGTATGTATGGAATGGATTTGCTCCCCCCAGGAAGCAGGTATGATCGCACAACCATCCAGCGAAGAAATGATGATTAATAGCAATGCTATGTTCTTTTGAGTTCTTTTTTTTTTTGCGGTACACGGGCCTCTCACCGTTGCGGCCTCTCCCGTTGCAGAGCACAGGCTCCGGACGCGCAGGCTCAGCGGCCATGGTTCACAGGCCCAGCCGCTCCGTGGCATGTGGTATCTTTCTGGACCAGGGCACGAACCCATGTCCCCTGCATCGGCAGGCGGACTCTCAACCACTGCGCCACCAGGGAAGCCCTCTTTTGAATTCTTATCACACAGCCATACCAAGGTCAATAGGCAGTAAGTATTAATTCTTGACAATGATCTGTACTGTTACCCGCAAGGAGATAATAGCTAACAGACCTGTCTAACATCCCCACGACTTTGGATCCTTAGAAATGGTCTTTGTTTAAAGTCTGGGTAAGTTGTACTGGCCCAACTGCAAGGAGCGCCATGCACTTCAGGACACCACAAATTTATATGGTGATGACGACAAGAAGCTGTAAAATGTCCTTAAGCAGGGGATCCCTTTTCTAAATTGCAGTCTCCTGTATGCAAAAAGTGGGGTGGCGGGTACATGATCCTTCAGAGGGAAAGACGCTTAAATTTCTTGGTATTTTTAGAGGGGCTGCTCCACGTTTGCTGAAAGCTAACTAGTGCCTTTCATTTCTAGTTTGCTAACATCCTATCATCCCAGAAACTCTTTACGAACCCTGGTAACTCAAACACCGGCTGAATCACTCCCTTCTTAGTGAGTGTGTCCTGTCCTCTTCCTACCACCTTGAGACCAAGAATCTTTCTCAGTCAGTCCAAGAAAATCTTAATTTAGGCAATGGCTCTTCCAATCTCCCATGCTTTTTGTCCTCTTGCCAAAACTTATGTAGGTTATCTGCTGCTAGCAGTTAAATGCCAGTTACCCTAGAGAAGCAAAAGAAACAGACTTTGGCTCTACGCTTCCCTACACTGTTGACATGCACAGTAATAGGACTGTATAAAACCCAAATGCTATTATTAGCTCTGACCCCCTGCCTCCCCTTCCCCCAAAAAATAAATAAAAAAAGAGGTATTCCAGGGTAGACATAAAAAAGGAAGTGGATGTCTTCATTTTATTACTCCAACCATGATCCAGTCAGTTGGCTTGGCCATGTAGTTGGTCTTACTTGGGTATTTTCAGGTCAGGCCCCTACAGGATCTCTCCTCTTAGGGATAAGATAATGTTGCAGCCCAGTCTGAGAGACAGGCTGGGCAGACAGCACTTGCCTGTTATGATTCAAAGGGTGAAGTCCTCCACCCTCAAAAAATATGTCTATTTATATAATAATATTGCTTTCTCCCTGTAAGTACAGTTACCCTTGAACAACACAAACAGTGAGGGGTGCCCACCCTCTGCTACAGTTGAAAAATCCACGTATAATTTATAGTTGGTCCTCTGTATAGGCAGTTCCTCCATGTCTGTGGTTCCTCCGTAACCCTGGTTCTGAATCCTTGGATTCAACCAAGCATGGGTCTGGACCATGTAGTACTTTAGTATTTACTACTGAAAAAAAATCCATGCATAAGTGACCCACGCAGTTCAAACACATGTTGTTCAAAGATTAACTGTATTCACCTTCTGAAACGTAGGCATTCCTGCTACAACCTGTTAAGGCTTTTCTGCCTGGGGCAGTGAGGAAGGCCCAGCCCATCTGGTGAACAGAGGAGAGGAAGGAGCAAAAGAAGGGGGAGGATAAGACTGGACCTCACCTTGCCCTAATTTTGCCAAGGGCTTGCCCACTTATGCACGTGGATTAGCAGACTGGCAAAATGCCTGTAACTAGAAGAACAATTTTTCAATAAGCCTGTTTCTTGGGGTGGAGAAGCAGCTGAAAAGTTCTTAGTGGTTTTTTAAGATGCCTTTTCCAAATGACATTTGTTCATTACCCAAAGTTTATTTGTAAAACCAAAACTATGAACAGGACCGGCTATGTAATGTATGGGGCCCAATGCAAAATGAAAATGCAAGGCCTCTTGTTTGAAAATTTAAAATTTCCAGTGGTTGGTGAGAGCAGAGCATTAAACCAAGCATGAGAGCTTCTGAGGGGAGGCAGGGAGCCTGGGGTGCTGCCCAGGTTGTGTGCCCATGAAGAGGCTTTATTCACCAACCCTCCTTGGACCAGTTTTCTCCACTGCCGAAATCTAGTGTTCTCAGGGGTGAGGTCCCTAGAAAGTGGCATCAGTGACATCCAGGAACTTGTTGGACATGCCCATCTTGGGCTCCTGTCTGTGATTTTATCAACCTTCCAGGTGATTCTGTCTCATGTTCAAGTTTGAGAACCACTGCCACGTGATGGAATTCGATGTCTAAAATGATGGATCTCGGTAAGTCAGACGGAGGACAAATACTGTATGCTATCACTACTATGTGGAATCCAAAATATAAAACAAATTAGTGAGTATAACAGAAAAGAAACAGACTCACAGATACACAGAACAAACTAGTGGTTACCAGTGAGGAGAGGGAAGGGGGAAGGGATTGAAAGGTACGAACTATTATGTATAAAATAAATAAGCTATGAGGGTATATTGTACAACACAGGGAATATAGCCAATATTTTATAATAACTATAAGTGGAGCATAACCTTTAAAAATCATAAATCACTATGTTGTACACCTGTATAATATTGTACATCAACTATATTTTTATAAAAAAATTAAAATAATAAAATGAAATAAAATACAATACCATGGGGCTTCCCTGGTGGCACAGTGGTTAAGAATCCGCCTGCCAATGCAGGGGACACAGGTTCGAGCCCTGGTCCGGGAAGATCCCACATGCCGCGGAGCAACTAAGCCCGTGCACCACAGCTACTTAGCCTATGCTCTAAAGCCCGCGAGCCACAACTACTGAGCCCATGTGCCACAACTACTGAGTCCACGTGCCACAACTACTGAGCCCGTGCGCCTAGAGCCCGTGCTCCGCAATGAGAAGCCACCGCAATGAGAAGCCCGTGCACCGCAACGAAGAGGAGCCCCCACTCGCCGCAACTAGAGAAAGCCCGCACACAGCAACGAAGACCCAACACAGCCAAAAATAAATAAATAATAAAATACAATACCATGTAAAAATAAAATAAAATGATGGATTTCGGAATGGAAGCAATCTTAGGGATCATGTGGCCTATCTTGTATTGAGGAAATGAAGCAGAGCGAGGCCTAGAGTTCGTGGTTAACTCTTTTTTTGCGTATGCGGGCCTCTCACTGTGTGGCCTCTCCCGTTGCGGAGCACAGGCTCTGGACACGCAGGCTCTGCGGCCATGGCTCACGGGCCCAGCCACTCTGCGGCATGTGGGATCTTCCCGGACCGGGACACGAACCTGTGTCCCCTGCATCGGCAGGCGGACTCTCAACCACTGCGCCACCAGGGAAGCCCCCGTGGTTAACTCTTTACTCATCCGCTGAATAATTTTTAGAGCACCAAACGGTCTACGGTTCATCACTCATGGTCACCTTCCCAGTCAAGCCAGCTCATATCCCAGTTTTAAAGATGAGGAAATCAAAATGCCAAAAGTGTTCAATGAGCCGACGAGTGGAGCTGGGATTAAAACCCTGAGTTCTTAAATCTCCTGCCCACTGTCCTCTGCTCGGCCTACAGGTAACATGATACAGGTGAGCTAAGCGGCTAGCCACTCTCCACCAGCATCAAAACCCAACACCAACCAACCCATGGGCCCAGCAAATGAGCAGCTCAGAGTGGCTCAGTTCAGTGTCATGACAAGGACTGATGGGGGCCTCGGCTGTTTTGAAGAAGCTGGTATTTGTGCTTCACGCTGTGTGTACTCGTGGATCTCAGCACTGGCACAGAAGCGAGTCTTGGGGTTTTCTACCCTAGTCTAAGCAGCCAGCAGGAGAGGGATGCAGCCTAAGTCCTCTGCACTCAAAGGTTCTTCAGGAGGCCTGTAATACCCTCCTCTGTATCCTCAGGTCTGCCCCTTGCATTCCTGGCATTCAGTCACTTTGAAAGCTTTGGCCCCAGCTTATCATTTTTTCCATTCTTAGGCCAAGGCTATTTGTAGTTTCTCCACCTGTCACCATGTGTGTTCGGCTGCAAAGGGCGAGTGCAGCTTCATGCAGCACACGATCCCAGCTCGAGCTCATTTAGAACACCATGCTTTCTTTGAATGTTCCATTTGAGGGACACTTTATGAACCTTCACAGCTTTTCAGCTGTGCCGTTTCACTTGGGTTGTGTGATACATATTGAGTTAGGTATATATGAAGTTAGTTTCACTTAGGGTCTGAATTATTTCCCATTTTTAAATGAGAAATCTTTGACTTACTAATTGCAAAATATGCTCATGATTAAAGAAGCTACTGTACAAGTCCAAACCATATAGACGTTATAAAAGGATTATTGCAGAAGAAATACCAATGGAAAGAAAGCAGAAAAGCATAGTGGAATACAAAGTAAGAACACAATTTTCAAAGCGCAATTTATAGCGTGAATGGAAAATAGCCACCAATGCAATAATTAAAATGGAAAATTATGGAGAGTATTAATTAAAAAAGAAAATAGAATGTATCACAGATCTAAATGAAAAACTCCTGGAAGATAACACAGAAAAAATCAAGGTGACCTTGGTTTGCTGATGAGTTTTAAGTACAACACCAAAAGTGCTATCTATGAAAGGAAGAAATGAGTTAACATAGAAAACAAACATGGTTACCAAAGGGGAAGGGGGAAAGGGATAAATTAGGAGTTTGGGATTAACATATACACATAACTATATATAAAACAGATAACCAGCAGGACCTACTGTAGAGCACAGGGAACTATACTCAATACTTTGTAATAACCTATAAGGGAAAAGAGTCTGAAAAAGAATATATATATATATATATATATATCTGAATCACTGTGCTGTACACCTGAAACTAACACAATATTGTAAATTAACTCTAGTTCAATAAAAAATTTTTTTTAAAGAAATAAGTTGGACTTCATTAACATTAAAAAAAAAACTTTCTGGGGCTTCCCTCGTGGCGCAGTGGTTGAGAATCTGCCTGCCAATGCAGGGGACACGGGTTCGAGCCCTGGTCCAGGAAGATCCCACATGCCACGGAGCAACTAACCTGTGCGCCACAACTACTGAAGCCCGCATGCCTAGAGCCCGTGCTCTGCAACAGGAGAAGCCACTGCAACGAGAAGCCTGCACACCGCAATGAAGAGTAGCCCCCGCTCGCCGTCAACTAGACGTCAAAGCCCGCGCATAGCAACGAAGACTCAACGCAGCCAAAAATAAAATAAATAAATAAAATGATTTTAAAAAAACCTTCTGTTTAAGTTACTATTAAAAGAATGAAAAGGCAAGCCACACACTGGGAGAAAATATTTGCAAAAGAGATCTCTCATAAAAGACCGTTATCCAAAATATACAAAGAACTCTTAAAACTTAACAATAAGCTCTGAACAGATACCTTAAGAAGTGTATGAAAATATGTTTTATATCATATTGTCATTAGGGAATTGAAAATTAAAACAATAATGAGATACCACTACATACCTGTTAAAATGGCTAACATCTAAAACACTGACAACACAAATGCTGGTGAGAATGTGGAGCAACAGGAACTCTCGTCATTGCTGGTGGGAACACAACATGGTGCAGCCACTTTGGAAGACAGAGTTTCTTACAAAACTAAACATACTCTTACCATATGATCCAGCAGTAGTGTTTACTATTTACCCAATAATTTAAAAACTTATGTCCATATGAAAACCTGCATATGAGTGTTTGTAGCAGTTTTATTCATAATTGCCAAAAGCTGGAAGCAACCAAGACATCCTTCAGAAGGTGAATGAATAAACAAATTATGGTACATTCAGATAGTGGAATATTATTCAGTGATAAAAAAGCAATGAGCTATCAAGGCATAAAAAGACATGGAGAAAGTATAAAAGCATGTTACTAAGTGAAAGAAGCCAGTCTGAAAAGGCTACATCCTACATGACTATTTATGACATTCTGGAAAAGGCAGAAGTATTGAGATAGTAAAAAGATCAGTGGTTGACAGGGATTTGGGGGGAGAAGGCAATCAATAGGTGGAGCACAGGGTATTTTTAGGTCAGTGAAACTATTCAGTATTATTCTGTAATGATGGACACAAGTCATTATACACATCTGTCAAGAGCCAAAGACTGCAGTACCAAGTATGAACCCTAATGTAAATGATGGACTTTAGTTACTAATAGCATATTAATGTTGGTGCATCAATTGTAACAAATGGACCACACCAATTGCAAGATGTTTGTATTAGGGGAAACTAGTATTAATAGGGGAAATAGGTGAGGGAGTAGATGGGAACACTCTGTACTTTCAGCTCAATTTTTCTGTAAACTTAAAACTGCTCAAAAAGTGTCTATTAATTAAAAGATTATATAAATTTACAATCGAATAAAGGATTAACCAAGCCTGAATTGCCTACCTCTGGATTTCTTGTTATGTGGGGCTATACATTCTCCTTGTTTAAGTGACTTCTAGTCAAATTTCTATTACTGGTAGCCAAAAGTGCCCCAACATAAATTTTTTTTTGTTTTTGGTGGTGTTTTAGAATTATGCCTTTTACACCACTCTGTATTGCTTTAACACATTCGTTCTCAATGAAGGGGTGAAAAAATCTTACTCTTTTTATGTGTAAAGCACAGATATACATACAGTGTCTAAACAGATTTACAGATTTTCTCTCATATTTTAATTTCACGGAGAAGGGACAGGTTTAGGAGGAAAAAGACCAAAGAAGACTCCTGGGGATATAATAATGAAAAAAGTGGTTGAGAAGCTCTGCTTTCACAGAAAAGATTGGAAATTTAGATAGCAGCATGATGTACTAAAAAGAACATTTAATTTGGTGTCAGAACACCAGCTATATGACCTCCATAAAGACACCTAAATCCTCTGGCCACATTTTCTCTGTCTAAACTATGGGATTGCACCGATGATCTCTAAAGGTGTTTTCAAGTTCCAACAGTCTATAATTTTTTTTAATTTTTACAAATGTGACATTTTCTACCATTAAAATACAGTGTTATCGAAAGCAATCTCAGTGCTAACAGCACCGTGTAACCTTAGAGTGAAGGAAACAATAGAAAAATAAAACCATGTTGTCTACACTGGAATTGATAACTCTTTTTAGTTTTCTGTCTACAGGAGCCTCTTCAAGATGAGCACTGACTAGAAAACTTTATCTTGCTGATGGAGATAGGGCTCTGAGAGCCAACTGCAACTGGTCCAAGGGTGATTGATGTGCGACAGGGCTGTTGCCAAGGTATGTGACAGCTCGCCTCTCTTCCCACTTCCACCCTCCCCCCACCCCCGAACACACAGACATAGACACAGTCACGCGCACATCCTTTTGCCTCAACCGATATGCAGCTGGAGACTGTGCTTTCTGATGAAGGTAGAAAAAAAGAGGGAGCAGAAATCAAAAAGAGAAGGGAAAGGATGCACCAGCTTCCGTTTATAAACTCAGGTGTGTGCAGGGGACTGGAAGTACTCTAGGTGGGAGAATGAATCCTGGAAGTTGAAAGAACTCTTCAAGAACAGAGCCTCTGCGTGCAAGCAGAGCTATGTGGTATTCCAGATGAGAAGGTTGGAAAGGAAGCCCATCCCCTGGCCTCTGCGCAGAACTCGACAATGCTCTGACATCCCAAGTCCTGGAAGCACTGGGGCTCGGAGGTTGGTGGTCCACGGATGGGCAATCAGTGAAAGTGTCTTTCAGGGCCATTCCACCAGCCAAGAGGCCAAGGAAAGGCAGGCCTGGCACTGGGAGGAAGTGAAGGTAACAAATTGCTTTATGAGCACTTGACAATCACTCTTTAAATTCTCCAAAAACAGCTGGGAGATGTTTTGAGGGGGGCTGAGACCCTGTTGTTATGCATATGAATGCTGTTGAGTCAGTCAGTACGTGGGTTAAGAATGATACCCTGAAATGGTACAGATGAACCTATTTGCAAAGCAGAAATAGAGACACAGATGTAGAGAACAAACGTATGGACACCAAGGGGATAAATGGGGGGGGGTGGTGGTGGAATGAATCGGGAGATTGGAATTGACATATATACACTACTATGTATAAAACAGTTAACTAGTAAGTACCTGCTGTATAGCACAGGGAACTCTACTCAGTGTTCTGTGGTGACTAAATGGGAAGAAAATCCAAAAAAGAGGGGATATATGTACACATATAGCTGATTCACTTCGCTGTACTGCAGAAACTAACACAACATTGTAAAGCAACTATACCCCAATTAAAAATAAATAAATAAAGGCAATGTAAGGAGAAAAAAAAAAAGAATGAAAGAATGATAACCTGTTTAATGGGTCCAGAGCTTTAATTTGGGAAGATGAAAACCTTCTAGAGGTGGATAGTAGCGATGGGTACACAACAAAGTGAATGTAATTTGTGCCATTGAAATGTATACTTAAAAATAGTTAAAATAGTAAATTTTAAGTTTTAAAACAATAAAAAAAGACCTGCAGAAATGCTGTCAATCATCTTGTATTGCCAGAGTCTTCTTTTTAAATAAAATTAATAAAACAGATGTATGACAATCACTTTGCTGCAGACCTGAAACACTGTAAATCACCTATACATCAATTAAATAATTAATAAAACAGAGGTCTGGGAAAGGAAAATTTGATTAATATTTCTGGGACTTTCTCCTCTGTAAAAATGATCTCCAATTTCCTCCAAGCTCGAAGATACCAAGCTTCATAGTTCTGTGACTTAATTTGACAGGGATGTTTGCAAAAGAGGAAGGTTGGATGGATAATGAAGCAAACATGAAATGGAAGCAAAAATGAAATGGATAAAGCATTTTCTGCTTTATCATTTCAAGGTGGGCTCGGCTCAGCTGTAGTTCTAAATGTCTCCACAGTCTATTGATAGAAGCAGACTTCCAGGAAACGAGACACAATTGTGAAGGGGCGAGTTTTTCTCTCTTGCCATTTGTGGTACTTTCTGCCCTTTTTGGGCAGCACTGCTGAACTCTCTCATACCCCTCGACCCCCTCCCTCTCCCTCTCAGCAGATGTCCTTGCTTCCTCCACTTCATTGGTGACTCTAAAAAGCCATCAGACAGAAGCGCCTCATCTTCCGGGGACCATGCCCACAGCCACCCAGTATCTGCACGTCTTCACCATCCCCCCACCCTGGGAGCCCCTGCCTCATCCTCATGTGCTCCAATCCCATTCCCTTCCTTTTCACACACACCTTCCTCCCTAGTTCTCATTTCTTCCTCGAATGCTTCCTCTCCTGCTCTCTTCTGGATTGTTTCCGTCCACATTCAAATTTGCTCTAATATGTTCTACTTTTCTGTTTTCCTTTCTTTTTTCTTGCCTTATAATGGATAAAATGTTTTCTTTTTTCCTCAATCCAATTTTTCCCCTTTACTACCTTGAAAGTTATAAACCATATTTCTATTCTGTTAGCAGTTAGATGGGAATTACAACATGATAAATGCTAACTTCTAAAGTTATACAACATCTTTAACTTCCTCCTGGACCATGCAAGGACTGTAGACCACTGTAATGTGGAGCACCTGTTCCTGATTTATATGCTATTGTCCTCATGCCTTTAAATATACATGACAGGGATTTCCCTGGTTGCCCAGTGGTTAAGAATCCTCCTGCCAGTGCAGGGGACACGGGTTCGACTCCTGGTCCGGGAAGATCCCACATGCCGTGGAGCAACTAAGCCTGTGCACCACAACTACTGAGCCTGCTCTCTAGAGCCTGCGAGCCACAACTACTGAGCCCACATGCCTAGAGCCTGTGCTCCGCAACAAGAGAAGCCACCGCAATGAGAATCCACCACAATGAGAAGCCTGCGCACAGCAATGAAGAGTAGCCCCTGCTCACAGCAACTAGAGAAAGCCCACGCACAGAAACAAAGACCTAATGCAGCCATAAATAAATAAATACATACATACATACATACATAAATAAAACAAAACAGAAACAGACTCACACATAGAAAACAAAGTTTTGGTTACCAAAGGGGAAAGGGGGAGGGAGGGAGGGATAAATTAGTAGTATGGGATTAACAGACACACACTACCATATATAAAACAGATAAGCAACAAAGGTTTTCTGTATAACACAGCCAAGATATTCAATATCTTGTAATAACCTAGGGTGGAAAAAAAATCTAAAAAAAAATGTATGTACATAACTGCATCACTTTGCTATAAACCTGACACTGACAGTGTATTGTAAATCAATTACACTTCAATTAAAAAATTAATTAAGTTGAATTAAAGGCTTGTTACTGAACCGGGTTCATTTACCTGACACACAACAAGCTGAACGCCGAGATGCCAAGGTCTGCAGCAGAGAAAAGGTTTATTTACGAGGCAACCAAGCGAGGAGAAGAGAGAACAAATATCAAATTGTCCTCCGCCAAGGCACAGAGCTCAGGATATTGATGGGCTGAGGCGCAGGATGGGCTGAGGCGGCGGGGGGCCCGTGGCAAGGTGAATGTAAATAAGAAAAAGGTGAGGTAATCATGGTTTTGCGCAGGTGCAATTAAGCTACAGGCATCTTCACAGAACACGTATTCAGAAATTTGGGCATTAGCATAATCTGAGTGTGGAGCTTCCAGCCCTCTGTTGTCAAAAGTTCAAAAGGTCAAAAGGTCATGGAGCGGGGCTTCCCTGGTGGCGCAGTGGTTGAGAGTCCGCCTCCCGATGCAGGCGACGCGGGTTTGTGCCCTGGTCCAGGAAGATCCCACGTGCAGCGGAGCGGCTGGGCCCGTGAGCCATGGCCGCTGGGCCTGCGCGTTCGGAGCCTGTGCTCCGCAACGGGAGAGGCTGCGACAGTGAGAGGCCCGCGTACCAAAAAAAAAAAAGGGTCATGGAGCGGACACTCGCGCATGCCGGGTTGGGGGGGGGGGGTCGGTGGTCCTAACCAGTTTTAACCGGCTCAAGCTCCAACTGGACACAGCTGACTCCAGGTTCCTAAAAATCAGCTCAGGCAAACATTGTTTCTGCCACGTGACGCTTGGAGGACAGGAAAGTCTTTTGTAGCAACAATTAAAGCGAGCTTGATCTGTGAAGGCAGGTCACAGGTGGAAAAGATCTCACTGATGACTGATTGCCGTCAGTTTCAAGCTCCCAAGATCCATAACCTTAATTACATCTGCAAAATCCCTTTTGCCGTGTAACATAACATTGTCACAGGTTCTAAGGACTGAGGTATAGACATTTGAGGGGAAGGATATTATTTGATTTACCAAAGTATATTTTCATCTGTGTTTAATCTGTTGTTAAATTCCTTTGGGTTTTGTTTTTTTGTGGGGGGCAGGGAGGTGTTTGGCATGTGGGATCTTATTTCCCCAACCAGAGATCAAACCTGCACCCCCTGCAGTGGAGGCAGGGAGTTCTTACCACTGGATCGCCAGGGAAGTTCCTCCTTTGGGTTTTAATTTTCCATTATTGTAGGCTTATTTTTTTTAACTTTTAATTTATTTCATTATTTTGCAGTATTTAAAATTATTTTACAGTCCTTTATATCTTCATGTTTTTAATTATCTTTTATTTCTTTAAACATAGGAAGCATATTTTATTTTATATTCTGATTTTGTTCATTCCAATATCTGAAATGTTAGTCTGATTTTGATACCTAATTTTTTTCCTGCAGATTTTTTTTTTCTGCCTTCCTTCCTTTGGTGTTTGGGGAGTTTCGAACATGAGCTCAGAATCCTTTGAAGCTGATTGATGGGAATTTTTCAACCCCAGTGTTTAAGGTGTCTGGTCTTCCAGACAGCATCTGGATTTACTTCTACCAGGAGACTGTGGGCCCTAGCGATTGATAGCCCTTTATATTTTGTTTTGTTTTGTTTTGCTTTGTTTAAAATACATTAAGGCATCATTAACATATAATAATGTATACACATTTAAAATGTATAATTCAATGAAGCTGACATATGTATACACCTATAAAACCATCACCACAGTCACGATAATGAACCCCTCCAAAAGTTTTCTCGTGCCCTTTGTAATGTCTCATTTCTGCCCTTCCTCACCCCCAGGCAAACACTGATCTGCTTTCTGTCTCCATAGTTTGCATTTTCTAGAATTTCACAGAATTTCATAGAAGTGGAATCATGCAACATGTACTCTTTTTTTGGTCTGGCTTCTTTCACTTGGCATAATTACTTTGAAATTTAGCCATATTATTATGTGGACGCAGTGTTCATTTCTTTTTATTACTGAATAGTATTCTCTTGTATGTATATTAGTTTCCTGGGGCTTGTGCAACAAATTACCACAAACCGGATGGCTTCAAACAACGGAAATGTATTCTTCCCGTAGTTCTGGAGGCTAAAAGTCTGAAATCCAGGAAGACCACTCTGTTTCCACGGGCTTTAGGAGAGAAACTATTCCTTGCCTTTTCCAGCTCCTGGGGAAAGTCTCCATTCCTTTACTTGTGACTGCATCACAACCTCTGCCTCTGTGGTCACAGTGCCTTCGCCTCTTCTGTTTGTCTTCTCTTCCTCGTGTCACTCTTATCATGTCACTTACGGTGGTATTTAAGGCTCATCTGGATAATCCAGCATTATCTTTTCTTCACAAAATTCTTAACTGAATCATAAAAACAAAGACCTTTTTCCCAAATAAGGTAGCATTCAGAGGTTTCAGGCATTAGACTTGGGTGTCTTTGGGGGGCAATTTTTCAGCCTACTGCAGAATGGATAGACCACAATTCTTTTATCTGCTCACCTGTTGATGGATATTTAGTTTATTTTCAACTTTTTGGCTACTACAAATACTGTAAGGACATTCATGTATAAGTCTTTGTATGTACATATTCATATTTCTTGGGTAGATATCGAGGAGTGGATTGATTGGAAGATATGGTAGGCATATATTTAACTTTTAAAGAAACGTCCAAACCATTTTTCATCAGCAATGTCTGAGAGTTCTGTTTCTTCCACATCCTGGCCAACACTTGGTATAGTAAGTCTTTTTAATTTCAGCCATTCTAACACGCATGTGATGTTATCTCATTATGCTTCTGATGTGCATTTCCATAGTAACAACTGATGTCGTGCATATTTTATGGTGCTTAGTTGCCACCCCTATATTTTTATTGGTGAAGTGTCTGTTTAAATATTTTGCCCTTTTTTTATGGGATTGCTGGTATACCTAAATATAGGTATTTTACCGATAGGATTTGTAAATATTTTCTCTCCTGTGTAATTTGTCTTTTCATTCTCTTACCAGTATCTTCTGAAAAACAGACTTTCCTAATTTTGAGGAAGCCCAATTTGTCAATTTTTTCCTTTCATGGATAATGCTTTTGGTGTCATATCTAATATAATAATGCCAGCTCATTAATGCATTTACAAAGATGTTTTAAAATAGTACGTCCAGTCTCTTAATTGATTTATTGTATTGAACTTCTTTCAATCCCAGGCTCCCATTAGAAAAATTCTGACATTTCCTGGATAAGAGAATGAAGAGGATGGAAGAAGCCTTCCCATCATTTCATAAACCTCACTGTGCAGGTAATTACCTCTCTCTATAAACAAAACCCATCCTATCAACTTCTCGAAGGTACTTTGTTCTACTATCAATAGAATCAGGATTATCCCCTTTCTTTTTTTTTTTTTTTCCCTGTACGCAGGCCTCTCACTGTTGTGGGCTCTCCCATTGCGGAGCACAGGCTCCGGACACGCAGGCTCAGCGGCCATGGCTCACGGGCCCAGCCGCTCCACGGCATGTGGGATCTTCCCGGACCGGGGCACGAACCCGTGTCCCCCGCATCGGCAGGCGGACTCTCAACCACTGCGCCACCAGGGAAGCCCTATCCCCTTTCTTAAAAGTTGCTGCTCTGTAATCAACGTTTACAAGGTTCTTTTGCTCTTCATAATACCCCTGATGAAGTACGCAAGGCAGGAATATTCACATTTTACAGCTGGGGAAGCTGGAGCTTGGGGGATAATTTGTCCAGCATCACACAAATAATAAGTAATAATTCTGGGCCTTGACTCTAAATTCTTAAGTCCTGATAATGTGAAATGTGAATTTGATCTGAACAGTAAGTAATTTGTTTATATATGCTTCTAATTTATGTTTTTTAAGTGTAAACACATTAAATGTAATGTTAATATAAATATAATACATAAATAATATAACTATAAATAAATAAAAATAAATAATATACATATAATGTTAATGTAATTAGAGTGTTTGTGATCAACACTACAGCACAGAGTGTTTAAACACAGTGCTTCTCAAACTCTAAGCCAGTAGTGGATCTTGTTAAAATGCAGAGTCTGATTCACAAGGTCTAGTCTAGGGTTTGACCCACAAGCTCTGCTGTATAATAAGCCCCCAGGTGTAGCTGAAGGTCTGCAGACAGACCACTCTTTGAGTAGCAAGGGTTTCACAATTTTTGCAAACAAGAACTTATGGTGTGAGGGGCAGTAAAGTGTGGTTAAAATGTCCTGGACGAGCGACCAGGTAATTTTGGCTCTGATCTTAAAAAAGCCACTTGGGGACTTCCTTGGTGGTTCAGTTGTTAAGACTCTGCACTACCAATGCAGTGGGTACGGGTTCAATCCCTGGTCGGGACGACCAAAAAAAAAAAAAAAAGGCACTTGACTGCTCCCCATACCCTTCCCCAGTGTGCGCCTCCCCAGCCCCGAGACCTTGGTGGCCATTTGACTGAGGCAGTGGCTCGCCCCCCCAAGTTCACATGGTGGTGCAGCACTGTGCATGCAGGCACAATTAAAATAAATAAAAAACAATGAAAAGCCCAACCAACCAACAACAACGAAAAGCCATTTTCAGGATGCTATCACTTGAAGTGATAGTAGAGATTTTATAACCCAGGTTTTTCTTTTTTACCTGGATGGAAATCTAGCTCAGAGAGGTAACTAAAGCTGCCTGAGGTCTCAGAGCAGGACCAGAAAAGC
The DNA here is from genome assembly GCF_964374135.1 of Grampus griseus. Taxonomy (NCBI): domain Eukaryota; kingdom Metazoa; phylum Chordata; class Mammalia; order Artiodactyla; family Delphinidae; genus Grampus; species Grampus griseus. Next base: position 9,472,647 of record NC_139010.1, read on the forward strand.
TGGGTCAAACTGGCTCTAGTACCAGTTCTTTTTCTGCCACCACACATGGCCTCTCCAGACACCAGTGATGATTAGCCCTAGGGCAGGCCCCTAAATCCATCAGCCTCAGTAAGTATATCCTCACCTGTAAAATGAGAGGGTTAGACATGATCACTATGACCCCACTACCTCTAATACTCTCTGAAAGTTGTATCTCCTTTACTTCTCATGTTGGAAAAGAATAGAAGGACAAGAGATGGGTCCCCCCTCCTACTGTAGCAATTTAGACCTAAGGCAATTAACTCAAGCACAAAGTGTTGTTTAAAATAAAATTTCAAGTGGGAATGTACTCTTTCCACTGTTAGGAGAAAGTCCCCTGATTCTCAGTCTCTGTCAAGTGAGAAAATTGTTTTGCCTTTTGCCTTGAAGCACTTGTGTTATTTTCAGCTGAGTTGCCTTAAGGACTAAATTATAGGGTGGGCTTGGAACTTGGCTTCTTTTTTGTGTCAAAGAGATAACAAAAACTCATCACCCTATTCCTTTGTCATTGCCAGACCTCCCAGGAGGGAGCTTTACTAGCCCTTCAGTTGTGGTCTTCCTACATTTCCTCCACTGCTTGACTTTTTATTTCGTTTAAACTGTCAGGGTCCATTACTAGGGATTGGGAAAGAGACAGTGGAATTGGTCTTTAGAAGATGTATTTGAAGATTTCTTTTAGATGAAGGAAATAAAAATTCCTAATGATTTTATAACTTTCTAGAAAAAAAGCATATTTGTACGAACATTCAGAAAAAAGAAACTGTATTACTCAATCCCACATACAAAATAAAGAAAAAAGAGACTAAAATAGAATAGAAAGTTTTCTGGCTTTTTGCCAAAGAAAACCAGCTAGCCTTTTGGTATATTCGGTAGATCCATGCATCCTGATTAAATTCAAACCAACAATAGCTATTTTGAATCTCTACTAATGAAAGTAGGATGCCATTAAAAAAATGATTGTCAAATCAATGAGCAAATCTGCCCACAACTAGTTAATGCTGCAGTCAGGATTCAAACATAGATCTTTCTGATTTCAAACTCCTTAGCTATTGTGGCATACTGCTTTTCTCAAGGCAGTAATCTCAGTCTATCTCATTTTAACTGGTAGATTCTGATCCAAGCTAGGCAAATATCCTCTGATGCAATTTTTTTTAATTTTACTTTTTTTTTAAAAAAGTATAGTTGATTTACAAAGTTGTGGCAATCTTTGCTGTGCAGCAAAGTGACTCAGTTACACGCATAGAGACATTCTTTTTTTTTTTGTACTCTTTTCCATTATGGTTTATCACGGGGTATTGAATATAGTTCCCTGCGCTATTCAGTAGGACCTTGTTGTTTATCCACCCTATATATAATAGTTTACATCTGCTCATCCCAATCTCCCAGCCCTTCCCTCCCGCTTCCCCTTGGCAAGCACAAGTCTGTTCTCTATGTCTGTGAGTGTGTTTCTGTTTTGCAGATAGGTTCATTTGTGCCATATTTTAGATTCCACATATAAATGATATATTACGGTATTTGTCTTTCTTTCTGACTTACTTCACTTAGTATGATAATCTCTAGTTGCAGTCTGATGCAATTTTGAATTTAGTGATTCTCCCCAAGAGAGCGTAAGGAAACCCAAGGCAAAAGAATTTGCCAGACCTGTGCTTGGGGAAAAGTAGGTTCAATTCTTGTTCTTGAATGACCCACTTCCCTGGACCACTCCAATTTAGGAATACTCCCATACAAGTGAGAAACTTCCAGAAGTTCCTCTGTTCTCTGAATCAGCTCTGTTGCAGAACAATCAGGACAAGGCAGGTCAAGAAGGTCACTTCTTTACTCAGCAAATATTTTTTGAGCAGGTTCTAAGTACCAAGGACCTGGGTAGGTGCTGGGGATACGAAGAAGAAAGCAAATTGCTCTTACCTTCAAGGAGCTCACAGACTAAAGGGGAGAGAATCACAAATGAAGGGCTACACAGTAGAATCATTTAGTAGCTGTGATGGGAGTTTGTACAAATGCATGGGTGTAAAGGAAGATGGGACTCAGGTCTGATCAGGTGAGACAAGGCAGACCTTACAGAGGAGGTGGGGTTTGAGCTGAGATGTGAAAGTTGAGCAGGAGTTTTCCAGGTCCCTAAGCTGGAGTCGGTATTAAGGAAGAAGGAAAAACACATGCAAAGGCATGGATGCCTATTAGAGCCCTGAGGGTGAGAATCTAACGTGAGGTGGTGGGGTGGGGCAGAGCAGGAAGTAAGAGCAGACACATCACAGGAGGGCTGGGGCAGACCCTGAGGAGGGGCCTCGTGTACTGCACTGGACAGTGTAGACCTGGTCTATAAGACAGGGGGGAGCTACTGGAGAATTTACTAAGGGCTCATAATTGGATTATCATGTTAGAAAGATCCAAAATTCAGGCCCTGGCACCCTGTAGAACCATAAATCTGCCAATGGCATTAGAGAGCTTTTAAGGAATTATTCCAGCCATTACCCAAGTTCTATCAAAATTACGAAGTACGTGAAAGTCTTCACCCACCTTTCTCACTTCCTTCTTCTCTTCCAGCACTGTGTTCTGTCCTTTACCATCTAACATCCTACATCCCACCCACCCAGGCATTCCCATTTTCCAAAAGTCCAAATTAAACCTTGCTACCTAGTACCTAAACTCAAATTCACAAGACTATCTCAGACATTGCCTCAATAAAACAGTTGGCACAAATGGATGTTTATGAACAGGTAGACGTAACACTGTGTCCTCCGGCCTTCTACCATCCCCCCACCAGGTGTGGGAGAATGCTGTCCTGGGGTGAACTTGGCTTGACTGAATCCAGAAGGGCAATTCTGGCAGGGAGAGGGTCTCTTCTCTGGAGATTACCTATCAAAAATTGTAAATGTGCTCTTTGACACAGAAATTCCATTTTTGTGAACCTACCCTACAGATACAGACAAATGTCCATGTGTAGGGGGTTGATTAAGGAAATTATGGAACATCTCTAAATGTTGATGTCTGTGATTTAGAAATGAAAAGCAAGTTGCAAAAGTGATTTCTTTTCTGGAAGAAAATTACATATGTCTATAAAATGTTTGTATTTAGAAGAAAACACTCCAAGCTCTTCATATCAGCAAACCATGGCAAATGGGTAGGGGATGGAAAGATGCGGGGACTTCGACTATTTATTTCATACCATTTTGTACTATTTGTATTTTTACAGAGAGTACGTCACATTTGTAATAAATGATAGCCTTTATTACTCCAGCTGTGTTCTCGCCAGCTCAGAGAACAATGCATCATCTAGAACTGAATATCACATCTATTAATCCAGTTTAACTTTGCATTTGATTTTTTTGGTCCGCCTACAGTTGGCTTCTATTGAACTTGCTGTCAGTTAAGACACCTAGGTCTTTTTCACAGAAGCAGAAAGCAGTGTGGGTAAAAAAACAAGAGATAAAATTCAGTCCAATTATTGTTACTTATTGTTAAGAACAGACTTAAAACAACGTGAAATCCTTGGCATTTCCAACATTTATTCATGCATCAACCCACATTCTCTTTCCTATTGATGATGTTTACGGTTTCCTTGAGTTACCATGAGGTTCAGAGTCTCTTAAGAGAGTGAAAAAGGGCAGGTGGGTGGTGTGTGCAGGTAGAGCTATTTGACTGTGCTGGGGGTATTTCAATTTGTTGGTTTTTTTTTATAAATGTACATTTAAAAATGTGATGCTTTTCCATAAATTTTTTTAATTTAAATAAGATTAAACTATATGAATGATTGTACAACTTCCTTTTTTTAATGTAATACTATCTTGGATATGTTTCTATATCACTGCATGTAGATCATTCTTCCTAAAGGCAGCATTGTCTCAATAATGTTGATTTAACTTCTTGACAATCAATCTTTTTTTAACTGAAGTGTCGTTGGTTGTTTTGTTAGTTTCTGGTGTACAGCAAAGTGATTCAGTTATATATATGTGTGTGTGTGTGTGTGTGTGTATTCTTTTTCAAATTCTTTGAAATACTGAACTATTGAATATACTTCCCTGTGCTATACAGTAGGTCCTTGTTATTTATTTTATATATATGGTGCGTGTTTGTGAATCCCAAGCTCCTAATTTGTCCCTCCCCACCTTTCCCCTTTGGTAACCATAAGTTTGTTTTCTATAACTATGAGTCTGTTGTATAAATAAGTTCATTTGTATCATATTTTAGATTCCACATATAAGTGATATTATATGATATTTGTCTTTCTCTTTCTGACTCACTTCACTTAGTATGATAATCTCTAGGTCCATCCATGTTGCTGCAAATGACATTATTTCATTCTTTTTTATGGCTGAGTAATATTCCATTATATATATATATATATATATATACCACATCTTCTTTATCCATTCATCTGTCCTTGACCAATCTTTACATGTAGGTGGGAGGAGTTGGGGAGAAGGGGCCAAAGGAAGGGTAGAGATTTTATAAATTTTATTGTTTAAAAATGCTAACCATCATCTGAGCCTTCAGCAAGTTGTAATCTTTTTGCTGGTGGAGGGTCTTGCCTTGATGTTGATGGGTGGTGGTGGCCGAGCCTGGGGTGGCCGTGGCAATCTCTTACAATAAGACAACAAGGAAGTTTGCCATCAACTGACTCTTCCTTCCATGAACAATTTCTCTGCAATGCTGTTTGATAGCATTTTACCCACAGTAGAACTTCTTCCAAAATTGGAGACAGTTCTTTCAAACCCTGCCGCTGCTCTACCAACTAAATTTGTGTAATATTTAAATCCTTTGTTCATTTCAACAATTTTCATAGCATCTTCACCAGGAGTAGATTCCATCTCAAGAAACCACTTTCTTTGCTCATCCGTAAGAAGCAACTCCTCATCTGTTAAAGTTTTATTGTGAGATTGCAGCAATTCAGTCACATCTTCAGGCTTCACTTCAAATTCTAGTTCTCTTCAATTACTTCCTCCACTGAAACCTTGAACCCCTCAGAGTCATCTATGAAGGTTGGAATCAACTTCTTCCAAAGTCAACAAAGTTGTTGATATTTTGACCTCTTCCCATGAATCATGAATCTTAATGGCATCTAGAATGGTGAATCCTTCTCAGGTTTTCAATTGACTTTGTCCAGATCCATCAGAGGAATCACTATCTATGGCAGCTATAGCCTTAAAAAATATATTTCTTAAATAATAAGACTTGAAAGTTGAAATTACTCTTTGATCAATGGGATGCAGAATGGATGTTGTGTTAGCAGGCCCTAAAACAACATTAATCTCATAGTACATCTCCAGCAGAGCTCTTGCATGACCAGGTGCATTATCATTGAGCAGTAATGTTTTGAAAGGAATGTTTTTTTTCCTGTGCAGTGCCTCAACAATGGGCTTAAAATATTCAGTAAACCATGTTGTCAACAGATGTGCTGTCATCCTGGCTTTACTGTTCCATTTATAGAGTCAGAGAAGATTTAGCATAATTCTTAAGGCCCCAGGATTTTTGGAATGGTAAATGAGCACTGGCTTCAGCTTAAAGTCATCAGCTGCATTAGCCTCTAACAAGAGAGTCAGCCTCACCTTTGAAAATTTGAAGTGAGGCATCGACTTCTCCTCTCTTGCTATGAAAGTCCTAGGTGTTGTCTTCTTCCAATATAAGGCTGTTTCACCTACATGGAAAACCTATTGTTTAGTGTAGCCACCTTCATTAATTCTCTTAGCTAGATATTCTGGATAACTTGCAGCAGCTTCTAGATCAGCCCTTGCTGCTTCACCCTTTACTTTCATGTTATGGAGATGGCATCTGAGAAGAAGCTTCCTCACTTCTCTCAGCCATAGGATTGAAGAGTTAGGGCTTTGCTCTGGATTAGGCTTTGGCTTAAGGGAATGTTGTGGCTGGTTTGTTCTTTTATCCAGACCACTACAACTTTCTCTGTCTTAGCAATAAGGCTGTTTCACTTTCTCATCATTCGTGTGTTCACTGGGGCAGCACTTTTAATTTCCTCCAAGAACTTTTCCTTTGCGTTCACAACCTTTGCTCACTGCTTGGCACAAGATGCCTCGCTTTTAGCCTGTCTTGGCTTTTGACATGCCTCCCTCCCTAAGCTTAATCATTTCTAGCTTTTGATTTAAAAAAAGAGATGTGCAGCTCTTCCTTCCACTTGAACACACTTAAAGGCCACTGTTGGGTTTAAGTGGCCTGATTTCAATATTGTTGTGTCTCAGTGAATAGGAAGGCGCGAGGAGAGGGAGAGAGATGGGGAAATGGCCAGTCGGCAGAGTAGTCAGGAAACACACACAGCATTTACTGATTAAATTTGCCATCCTGGGCACAGTTCATGGCACCTCAACACAATGACAACAGGAACATCAAAGATCACTGATCACAGATCAGCATAACAAATATAATAATAATGAAAAAGTCTGAAATATTGAATTACCAAAATGTGACACAAAGACATGAAGTGAGCAAATGCTGTCAGAAAAAAATGGCACCAATTGACTTACTCAGTGCAGAGTTGCCACAAACCTTCAATTTGTTAAAAAAAAAAAAATGCAGTCTCTGCAAAGAGTAACAAAGTGAAGCACAAGAAAACAAGGTAAGCTGGTAGTATATCCTCTCAGGTGAATTATCTGTTCAAGCCATTTGACCATCTTTTTACTGGGTTGATTGTTTTCTTAGTGTTGCATGAAGAGAGTTTTAAAAATATATTTTGGATATAAGCTCTTTGTTGGATATGTGATTTGCAAATGTCTTTATTCTTTTTATACATAACCAGTTCAGTTTGCTAATAATTCATTGAGGACTTTTGTACCTAAGTTCATGAGGGAAACTGGTCTAGTTGGAAGAGACCAATTGGAATAGACTAATTAGAATAGTTTTCTCTCTCTCCCTTTTTTTTTTGCACTTTGTCTGGTTTGGGTACCAAGATAATGCTGGCTTCATAAAACGAGTTGGGAAGTGTTCCTGCCTCTTCTATTATCTGGAAGAGAATGTGTAGGATTAGAGGTATTTCTGTTTTAAATTCTGTTAAAATTTGCCAGTGAAGCCATTTGGATCAGGATATGTCTTAATACAGTTGATTTTTTGTATATTGATCTTGTATCCTGCAACTTTGATAAATTAACTTATTAGTTCTAGGAACTTTTTTGATGATCCCATTGGATTTTTTACATAGATGATCACTGTCTGTGAATAAATACAGTTTTACGGGACTTCCCTGGTGGTGCAATGGTTAAGAATCTGCCTGCCAATGCAGGGGACATGGGTTTGATCCCTGGTCCAGGAAGATCCCACATGCTGCGGAGCAACTAAGCCCGTGCACCACAACTACTGAGCCTGTGCTCTAGAGCCCGCGAGACACAATTACTGAGCCCTCGTGCCACAACTACTGAAGCCTGCGTGCCTAGAGCCCGCGCTCCGCAACAAGAGAAGCCCCCGCAATGAGAAGCCCGTGCACCGCAACTAGAGAGAGCCTGGGCACAGCAATGAAGACCCAACGCAGCCAAAAATAAATAAATAAAATAAATAAATTTTACTTCTTTTCCAATCTTGATGACTATTTCTTTTTTTTGCCTGATTGCCCTGGGTTAGAATCACCAGTACAATGTTGAATAGAAGTTGTGAGAGCAGACATTAACAGTTTTGTTCCTGATTAGTTCCTGATTTTAGGGAGAAAGCATTCAGTTTTTCAAAATTAAGTATGGTGTTAGCTATAGTGTTTTTTTTTTAAAATAGATGCCCCTTTTCAGGTTCAGAAAGTTCCCTTCCATTCCAATTTGCTGAGGGTTTTATCAGTAATGAATGTTGGATTTTGTCAAATTTTTTTGTATCTATTGAGATGATCATATGGTTTTTCTTTTTAGTCTGCTTATATGATAAATTAAATTAATTGATTTTTGAATATTTAAATCAACCCTGAATTTCTGGAATAAATCCCACTTGATCATCAGGGATTGAATTGGTAAAATTTTGTTGAGGATTTTTTTTTTTTTTTTTTTGCCGTACGTGGGCCTCTCACTGTTGTGGCCTCTCCCGCTGTGGAGCACAGGCTCCGGACGCGCAGGCTCAGCGGCCATGGCTCACGGGCCCAGCCGCTCTGCGGCATGTGGGATCTTCCCGGACCGGGGCACGAACCCGTGTCCCCTGCATCGGCAGGCGGACTCTCAACCACTGCACCACCAGGGAAGCCCCTGTTGAGGATTTCTGCATCAATTTTCATGAGAGATATTGATCTGTAGTTTTCCTTTTTTTGTAACATCTTTACCTACCTTTGGTATCAGACCAATACTGGTCTTATAGAATGAGTTGGGAAGTAGTCCCTTCTCTTCAGTTTCCTGGTTATGTATAACCAGGTCTTCCCTGGTGGTGCAGTGGTTAAGAATACATCTGCCAACGCAGGGGACACGGGTCCAAGTCATGGTCTGGGAAGATCCCACATGCCGTGGAGCAACTAAGCCCGTGCACCACAACTACTGAGCCTGTGCTCTAGAGCCCATGAGCCACAAATACGGAAGCTCGTGTGACACAACTACTGAATCCCACGCACCTAGAGCCTGTGCCCCACGACAAGAGAAGCCACTGCAATGAGAAGCCCGCGCACCGCAATGAAGAGTAGCCCCAGCTCGCCGTAACTAGAGAAAGCGTGTGCGTAGCAATGAAGACCCAACGCAGCCAAAATAAACAAATAAATAAATAAAATTTAAAAAATTGTTTGATTGAATTCACTACAGAAGCCATCTGGGCCTTAAGAGTTTTTGTGTGCCTGTGATGGAGGAGAGGGGTGTTTTAAACTACAAATTGAGTTTCTTTAACAGATACAGGGCTATTCCAATTTTTTACTTCTTCTTGAGTGAGTTTAGTAGCTTGTGTCATTAAAGGAATTTGTCTATTTCATCTAAACCGTTGACTTTATTGGAATATAGTTGTTAATAGTATTAATAATAGTTGTTATTATATTTTAATGTATATAGAATTGGTAATGATGCGACCTCTTTCATTCCTGATACAGATAATTTGTGGTTTTTCCCTGATCAACAGTGTGGCCTGAAGGGGATCAATTTTATTGATCTTCTCAGAGGACCAGCTTTAAGTTTACTGGGTTTCTGTTTTATTTATTTTATTGATTTCTATATTGACCTTTATTATTTCCTTTCTTTTGCCTACTCTGCTCTTTTTTCTAGTTTTTAAGGTGGAAGTTGAGGTTACTAATGTAAGATCCTTCTTCTTTTTTAATATAGGCATTTAGTGCTATAAATTTCCCCCTAAGCACTGCTTTAATGGCACCCCACAACTTCTGATATAAAGTGTTTTCATTTTCATTCAGTTAAAAAATGCTTTCTAATATCCTTTTGATTTTTCCTTTCATCCTTGGATTACCTAGAAATGTGTTATTGAATTTCCAAATATCTGGGGATCTTCTAGAGGTCTCTGTTTCTGCTTTCTAATTTAATCCTATTGTGGTCTGAGACCATACTTTGTAAGACTTATATCCTTTTAAATTTATTGAGAGTTGTTTTATGGCCCTGAATATGGTCTATCTTGCTGCTCATGCTGGTTTTCCATAATTCCTAGGTCCTACTGGGGTGATTCAAAGAACCCATAATGGAAGCCTGCACACACTGTGGGTTTCATTATAGGAGAGGAAGACTGAGCTTGGGGACTCATGACTTTCATTGCAAGCAGAAGCAAGACTGTTCTTTGTTCAAAGGGGTGAACATTACCTCATCTGTCAAGATTGCTCATTGCAAATACAACCTAGTGAAATTGCCTGGATAAAGTGGCCAGGGTTCTGCAATTCTGGCATACCTGCAAGAATGTGCAGGCATACTCAGGACCCATGGTGGATTACTCCCCAACAAGGTCACTGAAGTTCTTTTGATTCTTCTGGATTATTTTTTTCTTTCTGTATTTCATTTTGGATAGCTTCTATTTTTTTTAAAACTTATTTATTTATTTTTGGCTGTGTTGGGTCTTTGTTGCTGCTGGCGGGCTTTCTCTAGTTGCGGCGAGTGGGGGCTACCCTTTGTTGCGGTGCGCGGGCTTCTCATTGTGGTGCCTCCTTTTGTTGTGGCACACGGGCTCAGTAGTTGTGGCTCACGAGCTCTAGAGTGCAGGCTCAGTAGTTGTGGCACACGGGCTTAGTTGCTCCGCGGCACGTGGGATCTTCCCGGACCAGGGCTCGAACCCATGTCCCCTGCATTGGCAGGCGGATTCTTAACCACTGCGCCACCAGGGAAGCCCCTTGGATAGCTTCTATTTCTATGCTTTCAAATTCACTGATCTTTTCTTCTGCAATCTCTAACCTGCCCTTAATCCCATTTGGTGTATTTTTCATCTCAGATATTATAGTTTTATTACTAGAAGTTTCATTTGGATCTTTAAAAAAAAGAATCTTCCATGTTTCTCTTTAACTTTTTGAACATATGGAATACAGCCGTAATAACTGTTTTAGCGTCCTCGTCTGTTATCTCTAACATCTATGTCAGCCCTCGATCAGTTTTGATTGATTTGCTATTTTCATTATGGGTTGTGTTTTCCTGCTTCTTTGTATAGGTGGGAATCTTTGGTTGGGCGCCAGATATTTGTAAGTTTTACCTTGTGGAGTGCTGGATATTTTTGTGTTCTTACAAATCTTGAGCTTTGTTCTGTGATGTAGTTCAGTTGCTTGGAAACCGTTAACTTAACTTGCAAACAAGTTACTTGGAAAACATTTTTGTCCTTTTGGGTCTTGCTTTTATGATTTCATGATTGTTTTATAATTTTTTAGGCCAGTTGAGAGCAGTGGTCATTCTAGGACTAGTCTAGGAATAATTAATTCCATACCACTACCAATCTAGGAATAATTCATTCTACACTACTGAAGCAAGACCTTAAGTCCTCTACTCAATGCTCTGGGAATTAAACGTTTCTGCAGTCCTGTGGTTGAAGCAGCCATCCACCTGGCCCTGTGTGAATGCCATGCACTGCTCCCTCTAATCCTCTCAGATGGCTCTTTCCTCGGACTTGGGTGGCTTCTTCACAAGCATGCTCTGATCAGTACACGCTCAGGTGGGACATTCCGAAGATCTCCAGAGCTCTCTCTGTGTGTGGCCCTCTCCTCTCTGATACTTTATCCTATGAATACTAGCTGCCTTCTTCTTCCCATACTCTCAGCTTCATGTCCTCAACTCAGGGAGCCCTCCAGACTCTACCTCAATGGTCTGGTCTACAAGCCAAGGCTGTAAACTGAGGCAGTTATAGGACTCTCCCCATTTGTTTCCCATCTCTCAGCATTCCTGTCCTTCATTACATGATTTCTGGTGTATTGGAAAACCATTGCTTCATATGCTTTGTCTTTTTTTTTGCCCCCACAATTGTTTCAAGAGGAAAGGTGATTCCAGTCCTTATTACTCCATCTTGGCCAGAAGTAGAAGTTGCTTTATTAATTTCTTAACTTTAGCTGTTATGTCTTCAAGTTTGTTTGTTTGTTTTTTTCCTGTCCTCCCACTTCAGGGACTCCAATTACACAAATATTAGGCTGCTTAAAGTTTTCCCATCTCACTCATCCTCTGCTTATTTTTTTAAGTCTTTTTTTTTCCTCTCCATGTTTCATATTGCATTGTTTCTATTGCTAAGTCTTCGAGTTCATTCATCTTTTCTTGTCTACCCTGTATTTAATCCCATTCAGGGTATTTTTAATCTCAGATGTTGTACTTTTCATCTCTAGATATTCAATTTGGGTCTTTTTAAAATCTTCCATGTCTCTACATAGCATGTTCAATCTTTCTTTTAGCTTCTTAAATACATGTAATACAGTAATAGCTGCTTTTAGTGTTCTTTTCTACTAACTCTATCAATCATGTGCCAATTTTGGATCAGTTTTTTGTTGTTGTTGTTATTTTTTGCCATGCCACGGGGCATGTGGGATCTTAGTTCCCTGACCAGGGATTGAACCTGTACCCCCGGCATTGGACGCATGGAGTCTTAACCACTGGACTGCCAGGGAAGTCCCTGGATCAGTTTTGATTGATTGTTCTCCTCATTAGAGATCATACTTTCCTGTTTCTTTGCACACTTGGTAATATTTGATAGATGCCAGAAACCGCAAAATTTACCTTAAGTGTTGAATGTTCGTGTATTACTACGTGTTCAGCTTTGTTCTGGGACACAGTTACGTGACTCGGAAACAGTTTGACCCTTTCAGGTCTTGCTTTTGCGCTTTTTCAGGTAGCACCAGTACATCATTTAGTTTAAGCCTAATGCCCCTTCCCCCACTCCCCCACTTCTGAACACTCTAATTAATGCCCTGAGAATTATGAATGGAAACAGGAACTATTCCCAGCCCTTTGGAAATTCTAAGAATCATTCCTTCTAATCTTTTTGGGTGCTTCCTTCCTTGGCCTCAGGTGTTTTTCTCCCACACATTCACTGATAAGACTCAAGGGAGACCCTCTGCAAATCTCCAGGGTTCTCTCTCTCTTTGCAGCTCTCTCCTCTTCTGCAACTGGCCTTGCAAACTCTACCTGCCTCTGTCTCTCTGAACTCACAGTTGAGGGAGACCATTGAGCTGTGCCTGGGTTCCCCTTATTCTGGTACATCTTGGAAACCTTCTCCAGGCAATAACCTGGGGCAGAGTGCTCATGTCATTTGTTTTCTGCCTCTCAGGGATCATCATCTTTCATTGCCTGATGGTCAATGTCTTAAAAAGCTTTGCTTAATATATTTTCCTCCAGATTTTAGTTGTTTCAGGCAGCATTGTAAATCTGGTGTCTTTTAATACATCTCATCTGGAACCTGAAGTCCCCACAATTTTTGAAGCCTAACATTAACAGTTTTTGTAATTGCTGGTCCAGTTTCTAATAATTAAATTTACTCATAAACTTGTTTAGAGATTATAATTTTAATCCTAATTTAAACTTTAAATCCAAGCAAATTAGCTCAGTCACTGTTTCTAAGGATACTTATTTTGTCAACAAATACTTGAGCACCTAGTGGTTTCTGGGGATTACAGCTGTGAACAGGACAAGAGCCCTGGCCTCATGGAGTTCATATTCTAGTGGGCATGTTTTAAAAAAATGTTAGCATGATGTATTTGCTAATTTGTCAAAGTTTTTTTGCAGAAAGCTCAAAAAAATAAAACTAAGTGATGTAAAAATTCTAAGGAACAATGATGAATCCAGACATACTTTTGGCTTGAAATCTGTCAACAAAGTAGTAGACCTGAACCACAGTTGTGTAGCAGCGGTGGGCAACTTTTATTCAATTTGGACATAAGTTGCACGAGGCAAGTGCCCTGCCTGTCAGCTGGCCTCTGGATTCCCGGTGTCTAACACATATGTGATAAAAAAATTTCAACCTCCTCTTCAAGGGACCTCATCTTGGTTCCTATAGGGGCATAAGGCACAGGAAACAGCCAGCCAGGACGTTAGGGAGGAAAAGCCTTAAGTACAACACATCAGGGGAGATGGAAATGTAACATGAAGCTGGCTGCTTGTCCTCAGTTGTCAGTTGTTTTAAGACTGGCAGGTGAGAGCAGACACTTCCTGCCTTTGGTTTGGTTCCTGACTTTTCAACATGGCTGGGCCAACTCCCTTGCCTCGGTTTCCGCAGGTGAGGGCAGGGAGGAGAGGAGGAAGAAAGGGGATGCCGTAGCTTCTAAACTTTACTTTTTAGGGGTGTATGTGTGTGGTATCTACGAATATGTGGGAATATATGGAAAACGTGAAGACGCTGGACAACTTGGATGTGCTGGGGGTGGTCAGGAGCCCAGGCCGTGTGTCCCTCCTCTGATCCGCGAACATCCACTCACCCGGATAACCCACCTGGGCGCCCGCATCCACTCACCCGGGTAACCCACCTGGGCGCCCGCAAGTCCAGCCGCGCAGCGAGGCAGAGGGTGGGTGGGAGGCGTGGGCTGGTGCCGGCGGCCTCAGCTCGCAGCGCCGGAGGTTTGGGGCAGCACCGGGAACGCTGACGCGAACCCCTGGCCCCGCTGCCCGCCAGCAAGCGCTCGGAGGGGCGGGGGCGGGGGCGGGGGCGGGGGCGGGCGGAGGCCCGGGCGGGGCGGGGCGGGGCGGGGCGGGGCGGGGGGTGGGGGCGCGGCCGGGCGGGCGGGCACGTGACGGGCGGCGCGGGTATTAAGCGGGGCGGCAGCTGCTCCGCAGCCCGAGCTGGTGCTTCGCCCGCGACCCAGCGCCCAGGCGTGCCGCCCCGAGAGGACCGCGCGAAGGTCACCCCGCGCCCGCCAGCCCGTCCGCCGCCCGCGCCTCCGCCGAGCCCCGCGCGCCTCGCCGGCCCCGCCGCGTCTCCGCCCGCCCGTCCGACCGCCCGAGCCCCGCGCGCCCCGCCGCAGCCCCGGCCACCCGAGCGCCATGAACCAGATCGAGCCCGGCGTGCAGTACAACTACGTCTACGAAGATGACGAGTACATGATCCAGGAGGAGGAGTGGGACCGCGACCTGCTCCTCGACCCGGCCTGGGAGAAGCAGCAGAGGAAGGTCAGCCAGGGCCGCGTGCCCGCCGTCTGCGGGCTGGACCCGCGTGTCTGTGTGTCGCCTTCCCCGGGGGGCGACCGCCCGGGGGCGCCGCCGACCGTGTGGACTAGCGGGAGGGAGCTTGATGGAGGGTCGTGTTGTCCCATGTCCTCGTAGCCGGGAAAAGTCCAGGGACAGGCACGGACCTGGGCGTCGTGAGTGCGCGCGCGCACGATTGTGCGTGGGTGCGCGCGTGTGTCACATAAGAGTCACAAAACGAACAATGTTAGGGGAAGAACAGTGCAGCCGTTTCTGTTTTAACCTGCATTAGTCCAGAATGTGAAAGTCTCAGGTCTGTTCCTGATCCCTTGAGTCTGTGACCTTGGCCACAGAGTTGTGTCTTCTGGTCCCGTTGTGTCCCATTTCCCCCTAACCCGTCTTTCTCCAAGTAAAAGAGGTCAAAAGAACATCGGCTTCATTCCGATTTTCACAGAGCTGCCCCAGAGAGTAATTGAAAATCATTTATTACATGTTTTGGGGTTCCCTGGAGAGAGATGCTGTAAGAACACTAGACATTCACCGATAAATTAATAGTTATTTCACACTCTATTTACGGTTCATTGAGGTGAGCGCACAGGGACGAGGGAGTCAGCCAGCTCTAAAAGTTCCCTTCCCATCTTGGTTGGCGCTCTCTGGGGGCCCAATGGAACATTCCACTATCTCAAGGTTTCTTCTTGATCCCCTTGGCTAGAATTCTAGGGACTGCTCACCAGGAGGCTAAATCTCGCCTCCTGTTTGGGCACAGAGCCTGGCTGGGTCAGGGATGCCAACCCAGACCTGCTCACCCAACCTTATGATGACAGTGTCCTGGCAAAAGCAAAGTGCCCTCTGCTTTTCCCCCCTATTTTTCTCGGGGTGGGGCAAAGTGGGTTTCCCTTCTAAGGGCCTGCCATTAAGTGGATAACGTCTGTTGACCATCTGTGTGCCTGGGATTGCTCTGTGTAGCTGCCACTGTGGGGGATTATCTGATAGTGCCTGGTGAATGTGTCTGACTATAGGAAACACATACTCCCAACAAACAGTGTTAGCTGAAGGAGAGAGGTCCCACATTTGGATAATTATCAGATAACCATTTTAGGGTTTTTTTTTTTTTTGTTAAATAACCATGATATTTTCAAATCAAGATTTTTCTTTTGTTGTCTATTCTCTTTTAAAACCACTTACTATTATTGTTTTAAAGCTCTAATTTAGCTACATTTCATTCTCCCCCTTAGTTCCATCATCCCTGCCTTCTTGGAAACAGTAGAATGGGAGTGATAAGTAGAAGTTGAGTCTATAAAGGAGAATAAAATTTCAAACCTTCTACAATTTTTTAAACACCTGGCTTGAAGATTATTAATGTGTTGTTATTATTAGTTCGTCATCTGAGCTAATTGCTGCATCATCAATGAGAAAGAAGTTAAATAGTTGCTTTAATTTTTAACAGTGAGTGTTTCTTTTTAAAAATTTTCCCCACAATTTTGATTACTACATTTTTTCATGGATTTTTAAAAAAGTCTTAAGTCTTTGTTGCAGAGATTGCTTTTTTTTTTTCCTCATGAGGAAGAGCAAAATAGCTAAGGAATTGGACAGGTAGTCTGCCCATCATTTTTGAAAGTAATAGTCTAATCACAGTGGTTTCTGTTGATTTTTTAAAATTACAGTACAGGATAGAGTTAATTTTAGTTTCCAAAGACAACATTGATATATGTCTTCTGTCATATACATATAATTTTAAAATTATTTTTAATATATGATATATAATTATATATATTTTTAAATTCACAGTATTTTTGGGTATAATTTCATTGTGATTTTTTTAAAGTTTGGGGTTCCTGCGTGAATATATTATTATAATTGTATAGCACTTGTATATTATATTAAAAAACAGACATATGTCATCTTTTTCTCAGGTAGGTTGAGTGCTGTGTTGTGACTTTAGTGACAAACAAAACAGAGCCAAACATTACGTTAGGACACAGACCTGAACAGATCCAGAAGATCCTCTGTTTCTACTTTTGGTAGAGGACCCACTCAAGTCAGTAAAGTAATACTGAACTGTGAGGTCCCGGCAGGCAGAGCAGTAGCCTCTATTTATGTCCTATGAGCCAAACTGCTGGAACAGGACAGGGATAAAATGCCATTGTTTCTATTGTGGGCTACCTTTTCCACACTTGCCATTTCAATGATATGCTGGGTATGAGATCTGTCAACAGATGCTGGTAACACATGATGACGTCTGTAGCGTTATAATGGATGAGGGACCTAATTATATCCACAGTTCACAGAGTCTCATGGGCTGTGGTAAACCTTGCTCTGGTATGGAATGCCTTGCTACAGAAGGACTTAGTAAAACTGTAGTGCTGTGTGTGTATGTGATGGGAGATCTTTTTTTTTTTTTTTACATAAAATTTACCATCTTAACCATTTTAAATTTTTTTTTTTTTTTTTTTTTTTTTTTTTTTGCGTTACGCGGGCCTCTCACTGTTTTGGCCTCTCCCGTTGCGGAGCACAGGCTCCCGATGCGCAGGCTCAGCGGCCATGGCTCACGGGCCCAGCCGCTCCGCGGCATGTGGGATCTTCTCGGACCGGGGCACGAAACCCTGTCCCCTGCATCGGCAGGTGGACTCTCAACCACTGCGCCACCAGGGAAGCCCAATCTTAACCATTTTAAAGCGTCCAGTTCAGGTGTGCTACGTACATTCACATTGTTGTGCAATCAATCTCCAAGACTCTTCATCTTGCAGAATTAAACTCTGTATAAAACAATAACTTTCTATCCTCCCCACCCCCTAGCCCCTGGCAACCACCCTTCTACCTTCTGTCTCCATGGATTTGACCCCTGAGGACCTCATATGGGTGGAATCACAGACTATTTGTCCTTTTGCATCTGGCTTACTTCACTTAGCATAATGTCCTCAAGGTTCATCCACGTTGTGTCATGTGTCAGAATTTCCTTCCTTTTTAAGGCTGAGTAATATTTCACTGACTGTATGGACCACACTTTGTTTATCCATTCATTGATTGATGCACACGTGGATTGCTTCTACCTTTTGGTTATTGTAAATAATGCTGCTGTGAACATGGGTGTACCAATATCTCTTCATGTCCCCGCTTTCGGGTTTTTTTGGTTAGATACCTAGAAGTGGAATTTCTGGATCTTGTGGCAATGATTGGTTTTCAATTTTTTGAGCACATGCAGTGCTTTTTCCAAAAGAAGGGCAATTTAGAAGATGTTGAATTTGGCATGAGTATGTACAGGCATTTCAAAGTGCTCTCCTCTTGCAGGGGTGTTTAAGAATATTTGTAGTCACATAAGTGAAGCTCTCTTTAGTGGACTTCTGAAACTTCTAGAGCTTTGGTGGTTAGAAGTAAGCTTCTCCTGGAAGCAAAGAGCACATTCAGCCTTTAATTCAACTGCGGCCTAATCGGGAGGTGACTTGTCAGAACAGCAATGCTGAATATGTGTGCTATCTCCGTGGGCACAGGGCGCTGTCCTTCACCACTCTGGGAGGCTAGAACAGACCTTTTAAGGAAATGACTGTGTGTTTCGATACATAAAGGGCCCTTACATCCTTAATCTGTATAGGGCTAGGTGATCGATACTCTTTTTCACCAGCTGTGGAGAGCATAAGAGAGTCGTTCATTTATTCCACATTCAGAATCCTGATTAGTTTTCATCGCTCCTAAAGAAATCCAAGTTCTTCCGCAGAGTCACAGTTTAGATGGAGCAGCTCACTGTTCTCCTCAGCACACCTGCTGCCTGTCCTGTCATCAGGCTGAAATGTTGCCACGTGGGGTCAGGCAGTGGGGAAGGACGCTTGTGTGGGAGCAGCTGCGCACAGGTTGGATTAAATAGAGGATCCAGAACCTGCCAGTTGCCCCTTTCCGTGTCTCAAGGAGCAACTGCTGGTTAAGGGTGCAGGTCAAGGCTCTTCTCCCCTGCACAGTGGAGTACGCTCTTGCGGGAATTTTCCCTGGGGAAAGAAAGGCACGAATTGTTCCAACGAGGTAAACGATTAACGAGGGGCCTGGGAAGTGTCTCAGATTCATGAGACCCAGATGAATCTCAGCTCTGCCTGGTACCCTCTGTTTGGCCGTAATCAAGTCACTAAGCCTTTCGAGTTCCATCTAGAAAATAAAGATAAGGGATTCCTGTCTTTCTTGCCTCACAGAGTTTTTCAGAATCAAATGGTCAAACTAGTTTACGTCGAAGGGGCTTTGTACGCTGTACAGGGATCTGTAAATGTTCAAATATTATTACTATCCTAGTGCAGCCTAATAATTAATTTCATCAGGTGGTGTTGTAGTAATTAGCGCTGTGATTGAATTTGTGAGGTTGAAGAAGCACGTGATTTGTTCTTTAGTGACTTGGATTTACTTTCCAAAAAAATTGTGGTAAAATCGACATAACATAAAATTTACCATTTTAACCATTTTTAGGTGTACAATTCAGTGACATTAATACATTCACATTGTTGTGCAACCATCACCACCATCCACCTCCAGAACTTTTCCATCTCACCCCCAAGTTAAACTCTGTGTCTATTAAACAGTAACTTCCTAGTACCTCCTCCCCCCATGTACCTTTAAAGGTAGGGTTTACACGCTTCCACACTTAGAACAAGAAATTGTTTAATAACAAGTGCCAGGTGCTTGTTGTATAAAGAGCAAAAAGTTTAGGAGATCAAGTAAGGAAAACCATTGTGGGTGAGGATAATGGGGAAACAGCTTTACAAGGGAGTAGAACTTGGGGTGGGCCTTAATTTGAGGAGTAACTAAATACTAGCTGGGTGGCGAGGAGAGAGAAACAGAACATTCCTGGCTAGAGAAATAGAGTGAACAGTCTAGGCTTAACTGAAGCTAAAGATACGATTCAGATTTAGAGAGAAAATTGCATAGGTGATCCAGGGCCAGTTTACAGAGGACCTAGGATGCCAGGGTGAGTGTGGACTTCGTTCTTCAAGCAGTGCAGAGCTCTGGGAATATTTGAGCCAGGAAGAGCCATGCTTCAAGTAGAATATTGTTTGCAGAATAAATTGCAGTGGGTGAAGGGCTGAGGTGGGGAACCCAGGTAGAAGCCCATTACGGGAATGGTACGTTTAAAGTGGTGAGGATTAGAAGCAGTGGTGAGGAAGCCATCAATTTGAGAGTGATCAGGAGAGATTATAAAAAGTATTAAATAACCCCATGTTGTTGCATGGCAGGCTGTTGTATAAATCCAATTAAGCAGACATGATCTCATCATTAGAGCTCCTGGGCTTAAAACTCAAGATAGTGATATTGACAAGTAACAAACAAACTAATGAGGAGTGTCTGCTTATCTAACCAGGAGAGGTGTCTGGGTGGAAGGCTGACCATTTACAGGATGTATCATTCAGTGCAGGGGCTGAGTGCTGAGGGGCAAGTTGTGTGTCCACGTGGCCATTGCCTAAATGCAGGGCTGGAGTTTCAGGCAGCCTTTGATGTCCAGAGAGAGTTGCTGATGGGCAGGCTTGCAAAGGCAGAATCTTGTATGAGCCCTAAGAAATCTCTGCCCCCAGAAGGGCTGTTGTTCTCAAGATGCCCTTGGTTTGCTATGGAGAACCACAGGTGCAGGAGTCGTAAGGTGGGGAAATCACTCTTTGTGATTTCTGCATCTTCTCTTAGGCACTGCGGTGTGTCCTGGGGTCTGCCCTACCCCTTCAGCCACATTCACCAAGGAAGAAACTTGAGCCCAAGATACGATTTTCCGGGAGCGTGGGAGGAGGAATAGAACTCTTAGCTGGGAAGCCTAAAGAACAGCAGCTTCAGAAAACTGTCAGAAAGCCCTACAGTCGGTTGCTGCAGCTGGGCTACAGAAAAGGTGCAGCTCTGGGGTGGGTGGAGGCACTCCCGTGATGAGCAGAGGAGTTGGTACGGAATACGTTGGAGGACAGTCAGAACTGTACCGCTGTTTCCGTGGGAACGGTACTAGTTCTTCCAGAAAGAACAGAAAGCAGAGATGAGGGGGAAAACGCTTGCTAACTACTGTGCTAGACTTGGTTCAAAGGAAGGAAAATCTTGAGTGCCAGAAATGTGTTTTTCTAAAGAAGCTGAGGAGCATGTTTTACACAAGCACATATCCGTCTGAGCACTTGCGCACTGGCCTCTGAGCCCACACCACGCCTGTACCCCTCCCCACGATTTTCTTGATCAGAAACTGGATGTTTTCTCCTGCAGCCGTACTGAAGGGCAGAATAGAAGTGGAGCACAAGCATGGCTGTTTATCCTTTTCATTCCTTTGGCAGACGTTTATTACGGTCCCGCTAGAGGCCGGGGTTAGGGAATGGAGTTGACACCACCCCAGGCTTTAAGGAGCTTGCAGCTTAGTTCAAGAGACAGAAAGGGCAGTGAGAAGTACAGAGGAGGGACACCCAGTTCACCCTGGCCGGTAGAAGGGAGTGGAGAGCATTTCCAAAGCCCCTCCTGCATGGTCCCCTTTCCCGGTGCCTGGAAGCATCTTCCTCCTTGGCGCCCATGCAGGGAAGCTGGGAGTTACCCTTGAGGCTTCCCTCTCTCTCAGCTCCTGTGAGCCCACCTCCTAAAGTCCTCCGGACCCTGCCCCTTCCTCCCATCATGTGCTTTAAGGCCTTCAGGGCCTCTGCACTTCCTGCCTGGATGGGGGTGGTGGCCCCTGCTTTGTCACCCTTCCACATACCGTACTTGCCTTCAGGCTTTTTTCTGCCTGACGCTGCAGGAGGGATCTGTATAAAACACAGCCTGGTCATGGTATTTCTGCTTAAAGCCCCTGTGTGGTTCTTTATTGCCTTCAGGAGGGTGTTGGGAGCCAGGCCTGAGCCAGCCTCTGTCTGCTGCGCCTCTCCCCCTAGGGCTCCTGGAGCCCACGTGTTTGATTCTCCTCTTGGCTTATACCCGAGACTACCTCCTCTACCCGCCCTGGGAGTTCTTCTTCCTCGGGCCCCTCCTCTAGAACATGGGTCCCTGGGTGCTGTCCTGGTCTCCCCTATGAGCAGACACTGTCCTGTGGCCCCCTGGCCCTGCAATGGTCCTGCTTAGAGTCTGCACTCACATTTGTGAAATGCAGGAATTATAAGTCATATTTCTGAAAAGAATTTAGTACCATTAAATTTTTTTTTTGCAATCTTTGCAACTCCTTGAGCTACAAATGTATTAACTCCAGCTCATACTTGTTTAATGCTCCTTAAAGAGCAAGTTCCCCAAATGATGGACTTCTCCGACTTAGCTCTTATTCTCAGACTGAGCCTACGAAGATAAGATGTTTAATTAAAAAAAAAACAATAATTTGTAATTTAGAGATTTGGGGAATAAAATAAAATCATACATGTAGATTTATTTAAATGATACTAAAATGTGTCACCATATTAATGAACAAAGCTCTGGGAGCCCAGATTGGATTGGAAATGACTGTTTTGTCCAGATTGAAAACCTTTACCCACATCATAGAGAAAATTCCAAATTCATTTAGATTCAGAGAAGTATACATTTAAATTTGTTCTTCTCAATGTAAAACCTGGTAAGACAAAAACTTTTGGAAGACATGGTAGGCTTCACAGTAGCGAAAATGGAAAAGAGAGAAGAGATGCAGATGATTCTGCAGGGTATGTGGACCCTGGAAAAGAATTGGCCTGGGCGGTATTGATATAAGCCGAACCCAAGACTACAGGGTTAGCATGGCTTTGAGTTGTCTTGCTGTGTTTGTTTGTTTTTGCTAGGGGATAAATGTATTAGTCATCATTCCTAGAAATTTCTGTATAATGAAAATAGATTCTCATTAGCCTCTGTTACAACCTTTTCATTAAAAGGCATGCTATCGCGGGAAAAACTCTTATTTTTTAGTGATTGTAAGGATCAAGTGGGCAAGTAAGTGAATAGGAGGTTGAGGGGAAATGAGAACAGTATTTGATATTGAAGGTATGACTGAGTTTTATACAGACAATTATAATTGAGATTGGCAACTCAAGAAATGCTCGGGAATTCCCTGGCTGTCCAGTGGTTAGGGCTCCACGCTTCTACTGCAGGAGACACGGGTTGGATCCCTGGTCGAGGAACTAAGATGCTGCATGCCACGCAGCACGGCCAAAAAAAAAAAAAAAAAAAAAAAAATCCTGTCTTTTAGAGTCATGAGGAGTCTTTAAGTTTCTTCATTATAGTCCAACAGGATGGGAAGATAATAATTATTTAGAAGGTAGGTAATCTAATCTCATTGTTTTTTATTAGGATTTTAAGATATTTTGTATGCATTAGGTTGAACCGTAGGAAATTTTTGACACTGACCATTTTGACCTCCAAAAATTGCAGTTTCTTATGGCTCAACCCAATAAAACCACTTTACCACTATTGTCCCACTATATTCAAGTTACTTGACCAAGACCACACCACAGCCAAGCCATAAAACTGAGTTCAGCTTGTTTCTAGTCTTACCTCTAATGCCTTTGGTATTCATTTGGGAAAATAAGGGGTGGTTAGGTTTTGTAGAAGTTAAAAATGTGAGGTTTGGATTGAGGGCTTGACAGCCCATGGAAATATCGAGAAGGAAGGTCAAGCCTAGAGATTTAGGTGTGGGAGTTATCTGCTCAGAGGCCATGGTTGAAACTGTAAGGAGGGGATAGTGGAAGATCTACCTGCCAGGTGCTGAGGTGAGCTTAACATCGAGGGCTCCCAGAGGAAGCAGTGATTACTGGAACGTGGAAGCCTCGCTTCTCTGGATGAAAACATGCATTTACTGGATGACTTAAAACTAGATGAACTGTTGAAATGTCTGATTTTCTTCCGGGAGAAATCTCACCTTGGTATTTCTCTGGAACTTCGCCAGTCCGTCTGAATCTGACATTTGAATCCGTTTAGTCGCTGGAACAGAAACCCAGGGCTTTGGCACCGTGGAATGGGAGATCTTTTAGCTCATGAGATAAGTTATGCTTGCAAAGGAAGTGAGAAGCTGTAAGAAACTATTTATGGCGGTATGCTCAAGTCTGTGACATAAAATCCTTCTGCAGCTGGAATGGCCAAGGCTGGGCTTTATTGAGGAAGACTTTATTGAAAATTTGTAAGGATTACTGAAGAAAGTAGTTTCATTACTGAAAAGAATTGGTTTCATCTTAACATACCAAGTGTAGCATTCAACCACAAGGTGGGTTTCCCTTTTCTGTTTTATCATTTATAAAATTAAGAAAATAGGATGAGTGGTGGTCCTCATTTAGGGGTTTTGTTTTAAGGTTTAAAAAATATTATTGATATTTTGCGTGTATCAGTCATGAAAATAGTAAAAGACATAACAGAATTGCAATCAGTTTCGAGATTACCCATAGAGGGTAATATTTTCCTATTTTAAAACAAATCCATGTTGGAGGGGCGGCAAGGGTAAAGATCAGGTTGGGCTGGGACGTGAGGAGGGGATATTCGTTGGAAAAATGCAAACCATGTGTTTTACATTTTGTAAACCGTACAATTTCTATTCTGTTACTGCAGTTTATGAAATAGGAAGTATCTGAATATTTCATTGCATACCTTTCCTGTTAAATTTTGGGACAAAATGATGTTTATTTTCATTTTTTCAGTATAACAGCAAAACAAAAATACTCCAGTAAGACAGTAAAAGTGATATTTTAAGATATGGATTTTTTTCCAGTGGATTAAAAAAAGAATGGGAGGGGATTTGGCATATGGTTCCCAGTATCCCCAACTATTCAGTATATAGGGCAGAGCAGCTATTTATTGAGAATTTGCAGGCACTGTTTAGACCATATGTATTATTTTATTCGAACGTCACAACAGTCTTAGGAGATGAGTATTGTGATTCTCATTTTTCAACCAGGGAGGTTAAGTAACTTACCTAAGGGTGGTTGAGGGTGGGGAAGTGGTAGCTGGAACATGCACACAGAATTTTGTCTAAATTACAAAGACATTCTCTCTCACAATGGAAATTTAATAACACATGGAGATGCTAATTATTTTATTGCACATTTTGGTCTGCAAGTGCCAGAGCTGAAGTTTGGATCCAGGATGCTTAACTCCAGAGGCAGTGCTTTTATTTTTATATTTTTAAAATTTATTTTGTTGAATTTTAGTTGATTTATAATGTTGTGTTAATTTCTGCTATACAGCAAAGTGATTCAGTTAGACATATATATTCTTTTCCATATTCTTTTCCATTATGGTTTATCACAGGATATTGAATATAGTTCCCTATGCTGTACAGTAAGACCTTGTGGTTTATCCATTATATATATATATAATAGTTTGCTTCTGCTAACCCCAGACTCTCAATCTGTCTCCTTCCCCCTTGGCAGCCACAGGTCTGTTCTCTATGTCTGTGAGTCTGTTTCTGTTTTACAGATAAGTTCATTTGTGTCTTGTTTTACACTTCACATACAAGTGATACAATATGGTATTTGTCTTTCTCTTTCTGACTTATTTCACTTAGTATGATAATCTCTAGGCCCATCCATGTTGCTGCAAATGGCATTATTTCATTCTTTTTAATGGCTGAGTAGTATTCCATTGTATATATGTACCACATCTTCTTTATCCATTCCTCTGTTGATGGACATCTAGGCTGTTTATTGGCTATTGTGAGTAGTCAAAGGTGGTGCTTTTTAACCACTAAATTTTTCTGTTTTCGTTGCTTTTTTGCTCAGAGTTTTAACCAACAACCTAGAGAAAACACCTGGAATTCAGTATTCCTAAGTTTTCACTTATCCAAAACCTACTGCCCATGCATAAGGGTGTGTGTGTCTGAATTTTTAATTTCTAAATGGGTCCAGGGGGAGCATCTGATGAGAATGAGAAGACTAAATTTTGAGTTATGGAAAATACTGTCCTTCCAAGGTAACCCCAAGTGAGGGCCTAGCAATCACTCTGTCCCACAAAAGTGCCAGAGGAGGAGGAAACGGACCACAGGAAAAGCCAACTACACCTCTCAAATGGAGGCTTACAGGACATGCCATTAAGGGCACATCTTTGGAATTACCTGCTGGTCTGTCTGACACAGTTCCAAAAAGAAGCCGGAGTTCAGGATGCCTAAGCATTTGAGTCAGTTCCCGTTTGGAACTAGAAAAGGAGACTTCCAGTGGCAAGAGCATAGATTAGAGCCGTCCTCCTGCAGACGTGATGTCTTAGTGGACAGGGATGTTCTCCAAGATTTGGGCTCCACAGAGATTCGGCCAAAGGCAGTGCCAAGGACTCCCTTCACTTTACATTGAAAAAAATCCTGCCTTTCTTTTATTTATTTTTAACTTCTTATTATGGAAAATTTCAAACATATATAAAAACAGGACATATAGCGAATCCCTCTGAATCCCACTGGCCAAGGAAAACCAAAGTTTCATGAATAGGGGATGCCTGGTTCTTTTTTCCCCCAGCTTTATTGAGCTGTCATTGACAAATAAAACATTTTATATATTTAAAGTGTGCCACATGTTTTGATAAATGTATACATTGTGAAATAATTACCAGGGAAGTCCAATACTAAAAGGAAAAAAAAAGTTTTTATGTTCAATAGATGCTTTATTCTCTAAACGAAATTTTGAATCAAAACTGCCAATTAAGCCTACAGTTGCCTTCCCTGTTTTGAAACATCAGTCTCCTCCCCCCCAGACCCCACGCTTCCTGCTACCCCTTTTGGCTGTCCAGGCCTCCTCCCTGCTCTGCTGGGATACCTCTCCTAACCCCCAGTTCTCCTAGTAATTTCTCATGCTGTTAATGTTACAACTGGCTATTTCTAAAAACCAAAGATTGCCAAGACCTGCTTTTCCAGAGATCATCAATATTTTAAAGGTGACCTTTCTAAGACAATAACGCTGTTATCTAATTCCAATGGTGAATTTCAGGCTCTGTAGGAGAAGAGGACAGAATTGTGCAAAGAAAGCACTGTTGGCAGAGGTAAAGCCTTTTAACATCCTGTAAACGGGGATGGTTAACTGCTGTTTGTGGCCCCTTGTAAAGTCAGTACTGATAGGGTATTTCTCTTCTCCTGCTGCAGACTGATCTGATAAACTGACCCCATAACCTCCTTCAGGTTTATTGGTCTAGCTCCCGCGACCACTACTTTTACTTCTTTGAGTGGGGAGCCTGAATTTGAGACAGGAGGTGGGCACCGTGTCTGAAGAGGCTGAATTTGATACCTCTGCATCTTTGTTTCCTCCACCACCCCAGAGTGCAGGGAGGAAGGAGCAGAATACACGTGTTAAGTGTTCTTGGGGAAAGGTTATTTTTAGGGGCAGTTTTGCCAAGACTGCTTCTGCAGCTTTTCTTTAGGTACAGATCACATCCTCACCTGCTTAGGTATGTGAATTTCTAGGGGAGCCCTGGGAGGGATGGGGGCTGCTGCCTGCACGTAGCAGTTCCAGGCCACCCCCTTCCTTACAAAGATTCATTTTAGTTTGTTTCCCAGCTTTATTGAGATGTAATTGACATGTAATATTGTGTAAGTTGAAGGGTTACAACATCTTGCCCATCTTTCAGGTTCTCTATTCTTTTTTTTTTTTAAGAAGATGTTGGGGGTAGGAGTTTATTAATTAATTTATTTATTTTTGCTGTGTTGCGTCTTCATTTCTGTACGAGGGCTTTCTCTAGTTGTGGCAGGCGGGGGCCACTCTTCATCGCGACGTGCGGGCCTCTCACTATCGTGACGTCTCTTGTTGCGGAGTACAGGCTCCAGACGCGCAGGCTCAGTAGTTGTGGCTCACGGGCCTAGTTGCTCCGCCGCATGTGGGATCTTCCCAGACCAGCGCTCGAACCCATGTCCCCTGCATTAGCGGGCAGATTCTCAACCACTGCGCCACCAGGGAAGCCCAGGTTCTCTATTCTTTATGGAAGGAAATGAGGAAGGAGGGTGGACTGATTCCAGAGGTAGGGTGACCCCTCATCCAGGTTTGCCCAGGACAATCCCAGTTGTGGCTCTTGTCCCAGAGTAACTATAAATAGCATCACCTTTCACTCTCAGAAGTGGTCCAGTTCGAATTCTGTGGTCACTGTTCAGAGGAGATACACAAGGCCACCTCAAAGAAGGTTACCATAATATTGAGACCCAAATAATTTGTATATTGGACAGTAATGCCTTTTCTCAAAGTTCTGGCCTATTTCTGAACTTGAAAGAATGCAAATATTGGTGAAATGAGAGTTCTAAAACTTCGACAGTTTTAAATATCACTGTCTAGTAATTTCTGAATCTTCTAACTCACGAATCCTTTAGAAGACCAAGCCTTGTAGCCAGCGGTGGGAGTGAGCCCTGCGTCTGGAGGGTGTGGGACCACGGACCCCGCTGGATGCCTACTGTGGACCAGGTTTCCCTCTGAAATGCACATTGTTGTCGTCCTTATGGTAGTTTGTATGCCGTCCGTGTGGTTTTATAAATAGTATATATACTCATATGCAGATAGCTTGCTATTAATATGTGCTAGGCTTTAAGGATGCTTATTTTGCACATCTAAAAAACTAAGGGTTAAACTTTATTGAGATATCTGGACCAATTTCCAAGGTTGGATCTCTGGGTTTGTCCTTATGACAGCTTAAGTCTTTTTCTAATAAAATTGTATATATCTTTAGACACTTGAAAGTCTGGAAGTGAAGTGGTGATAAATATATTTACTGTGGGACAAAATCGTGTTTCATGTAAAATTATCCCTTCTGTCATGAGACACAGGTGGGGCTGTCACCATTCGAGTCCATTAAGGACTTGGTCGGGAAGCAGGGTGAATGTTGTCAGAAATACTTGGGGAGTGACAGTGGGTTCTATTGCTGTCTGTCACTGGTGTCTGGGTAACTGGATACTGAGGATTTCTCTGCTGCGGTCCTCGGACTTGGACAGTGTGTACCTTCTCCATGGGCATTTTAAAACTTCACATTGAAATAGGGATTTTAGTGTCAAACTTAAAAAAAAGTCCTGAAGTAGCACCTCACCGACTGATTAACTCAAGAAATGTAAGCTTGCTGGAATGTATCCAATTTAAGTAGTTTTTCTTTTACAGGTAAAAAGATGGAGGCTGAGTGAAAGAAAGCTAGCTAACATAATTACAGATAACCAGGGAAGGGAGAAGAATCTAGCCTAACAAATTATATAGACTTTCCCAAACCACCTTTTTAAGATACATTTTCAAATAATCACGTCACCCAAGTCATGTCTTCACTACAGAAAATATGGAGAAGAAATTTAAAAAGTCATACTGTAGGGAAAACTAGTGTTAACATTTTGCCATATTGCCTGCTAGATGACTTGACGCTGTACTAGAAAAGCATATATTTCTGTCTTTTATACTATAATATATAACTGTCTGAAATGGCTCAGGATACGAAGACTTTATTATCTATTTTTATGAACACTTTTTAGTCAGCATGAGCCCTAGGGAAGAACCTCTCGATGGAGGAAATCCCAGCCTGGTTCCCCCAGGGCGGAGTGGGCAGGAACTTTGGAAGTGACCGGCTTTCCTGGTTTTTAGCCCTTCTGTTTTCCAGAGCTTTCCGCGTATGTAGAGCAAAGCTGTAGACGGACCTAATTGGAGGCTGTTCCTCACTTAGAACTGTGCTCTGTCCAAACTGCCAACGCAGAGACTGGCGTATTATAGAGAGCTGTTCCCTTTGAAATGAACACTTGAATTTCTCTGTGCAGACAGCCATTTGTTTGGGTCCCTGAAAATAGTAACAGTATGGTGAACCTGAATTAAAGAATATTTATTTTGGTGTCTGGGTAGTACAAGCTGCTTCCCCGGTTGCTGGGATGGACCGGGGTTG
The DNA here is from genome assembly GCF_964374135.1 of Grampus griseus. Classification (NCBI taxonomy): domain Eukaryota; kingdom Metazoa; phylum Chordata; class Mammalia; order Artiodactyla; family Delphinidae; genus Grampus; species Grampus griseus. The sequence goes on from NC_139010.1 coordinate 9,501,848, forward strand.
GGGAGGGGGCCATCAGTGTGCTTTTCTTTAAACTTGAATTCATCCTCAAGAAGAGAATCGTGAAAGTACAATTAATGTTGCTTTTGCCTATAACCGAGCAGCAGTTGGGTCTGCCCTGTCCCAGAGCCATGTCTTACACATAATTACCCAGGCTCCAAGGGAACAAGTTATTTTGGAAAGCATAACTTAGGATCAATCGTATGTGAGGCTGTTGGGAGCCTTAAATGCTTGCTTACCAGAAAGTCGTCAAAGGAATTCTCCACGGAGGTCATGCCAGCTTGGGGGAGGCAGGTGTGACCCCACAAAACTCCCAGCCAGCGGCTAAGTCAGGCTCTTGACCTTAGGAAATCTTTAAGCTCAGGTGACCAGGCACCAATAGCTTTCATGTGGTTCTTTGAGCTTACCGCTTTTTGTTTTTAATACTTTAGAGCAAAAATGACCAAAACTTTGATTCTGTAGAGATTTGATTTGGTTAGCGTATGCCTCCAATTGTTTAGGAAGTATCTGCATATTTCTAATCTTAACTTTTTTTTTTTCCCATTTAACAGTTAAAATGGGGAAGTTTCATCAAGATCATTTAACTGTCCTTTAGAAGACAGAAGGCTGTAACTTTTTTTTTTAATAATTAAGATTTTGTTTCAAGCATTGCAAAACATCCCTTGGAATTAAAGGAGAGGTAGTTTGGATTGCAAACTAGTATTGGGAGTCAGTGGCTCACAGAAGTGTTTGATGTCCTTGCTTAGGTTGCTTCCCTCTACCTTGAGGACTACAGAGATGCAGAGATGAGTAATTGCCCCTGAAAAATAAGAATTAGGAGAATGAGTAATAAGGACTCCTGTAAGTGGTAATAAAATGTTTGTAGGAAATTTCATGAGCTGGGAGGAAATTAACAGATGGAGGTACTTCAGCTTCCAGAGAAATGTAAGATTTTTTTATGAAACAGAGAAAAGTGCTAAATAATTCAACCCAAATCCAATATTATTTCTGGTGATCTGTATGAGAGGGAACACGGGGACGCACATTGGGTTTTAAATGAAAAAGGAATGCAGTAAGCTGAGACTTCAGACAGTTGTCATTTTCACAGGACAGGCAAAGCGTACTGATATTAACATCAGCAAGTGATAGACCTCAGTTATTTTAGTGTATCATTCTTTTTGTAAAATTTTTGCTCATGTCCTTTTTTATTTTTTATTGAAGTATAGTTGATTTACAATGTTGTGTTGATTTCTGGTGTACAGCAAAGTAATTCAGTTATATATATATATAACTTATAACTATATACTTCCCTTATAGTTTATTACAAGATATTGAATATAGTTCCCTGTGCTATATAGTAGGACCTTGTCGTTTATCTATTTTATATATATTAGTTTGTATCTGCTAATCCCAAACTCCTAATTTATCGCTCCCCCACCCTCTTTCCCCTTTGGTAACCATAAATTTGTTTTCTGTGTATCATTCTTGTGCATTAATTACTATTTGTCTTCATCAAAATCAGTAAAATTTAGACCAGAATAGTGAATATTTTAGCACATGTGAATGTTGACCTCTTTTTAGAAGAAAGACTAAAACTATTGAAAGATAGTTCTTAAATAAAGGTAAAACCACGACTCTCATACAAGAAGAAAAATAAACACGTTAAAGATGTTATTTAACTTACTAATGAGAAAACTGGAGAGGTGTACCAGCCAGTTCAAAAGAGAATCTGAAGAACAGTAACATTTATAGATCGGTAATATTGAAATTAATGTCCAAATGGTGGCAGATACTTTTCTGTGGGTGGAAGGAGGGTTGTCCCTGAACTGGACAGAATGCATTCCTTGTCTGTGGACAAGAATGACTTTGCATTGCTCTTGATCATCTTTGGCTTAGATAGATGAGCTGTAGAAGAGCATAGAAGTGATGCCGTAGACAATGCACAACTTTCCCTTTGGAGCTCAGATGCTTCCCAACATAAAGTACCTCATTTAGCTATTTCCTCTTTCCAAATTTCATAACTTTCTGTTACATCCTTTCTGGAAATTACAGAAGAGACTCCACATAGTAGGCAGGTCATTCCTTTTTTATTTATTTACTTATTTATTTTTAATTTGGTTGAGACTGGGTCTTAGTTGCGGCAGGCGGACTCCTTAGTTGCAGCACATGGGATCCTTAGTTGTGGCATGCGGGATCTTTAGTTGCGGCATGTGAGCTCTTAGTTGCACCATGTGGGATCTAGTTCCCTGACCAGGGATTGGACCTAGGCCCTCTGCATTGGGAGTGTGGAGTCTTATCCACTGCTCCATCAGGGAAGTCCCAGACAGGTCATTCCTTAAACCGGAATTAGTCCGGGCTAGACTTGGCTTTGTTAAAAAAACTGGAAAGCATTTTTGTCCCGTTAGGCAGCCTCAAGGGTTTTTAGCACATTTCTTAATCTATTCTGAACATCCAGGGACTAAATGGAAGTCAGTCTTATGAGCCTGGTGATTGAAGCCTAAAATTCATGATGAAAACCAGACCTGGTTAAGACTGTCTTTTCAGCGGCTGGGAGAGCCATCTTTAACCTCCCCACTTCAGTCATCCATTAGCCTGATTCTATTTTTAGGTCCCCTCAGCAGTAAGGTTGCCTTTTACTTTTTATGAGGTGTTTTTTGGGAAACAGGATTACAGACTCCTCTTTTTTTAACGTTTAAGGATTCTCTAGTTAAGTTTGACATGATAATAATAATTTTCAAAAGCCTGGAACTTGAGCAAATAGAGATTTTTAGCTCTGTGCTGTTTTTTATTTTTTCAGTTTAAAAAATCTGATTGCTATCTCCTTTGATCTATTCCAGAAGGTCAAATAAGATGTTATTCAGCAAATAGTTACGGAGTGCCACTAGGTCCCGGGCACTGTCTAGAACACAAAACAAAAATCCCAGCTTCTCTGTGTGGCACTTTCACAGATATTTTTAGAATGTTCCAGGTGGTGGTGTCACCCACCAGGTATTTCTGAGAGGATTATTCCTGCTTCCCTACCAAGTCCTTAAAGAATTCTAAATGGTGACAGCCCTACTTGAGTTGTTTGTAGGCTTTGATATTCCTTAATTAGAAATTGTTAGATATTCTCACATTGCCTACAAAGAGATCCTGAATCCTGCTTGAAGGCAGTATTTGTTGGGGATGAATAAGTGGGAAAAGGCTGCCTCTGTTTTTTTCTCTTTCTTTGTCTTTGAGTAATCAAATTTGTATTGATGAGTATTCCTGTTACTCAAGTTAAAAGCAGTATGTTGTTACTGTTGAGGCTCCAATTCATTTAGGACTGAAATTGTCAAGTTTAAGCTTGAAGTATTAAAAATTTGAATGAGTGCTAGCTCTGTGTGCGTGAATACAGGTGTCCCTGCTTGGTGCTGATACAAAGGTGAATAAGGGAAGACTAGGGGCTTCTGTGTTCATTTTGTGGTTCTCTGATTCATAATATGTATGCCTGCGGGCATATAAAAGCCTGGGAAACCAGTTGTGGGCCTTCCATTTGCAATGGAATGCAGTGGTATTTGTCTTTAAAAATTTTTTTAATTTATTTTATTATTTTACTTTATTTAAAAATATTTTTTGGCTGAGTTGGGTCTTCGTTGCGGTGCGCGGGCTGCTGCTTGTGGTGGCTTCTCTTGTTGTGGAGCACGGGCTTCAGTAGTTGTGGCATGCAGGCTGAGTAGTTGTGGCTCACGGGCTCTAGAGCGGAGGTTTAGTAGTTGTGGTGCACGGCCCTAGTTGCTCCACGGCATGTGGGATCTCCCCGGACCAGGGCTCAAGCCCGTGTCCCCTGCATTGGCAGGCAGATTCTTAACCACTGTGCCACCAGGGAAGCCTGGAATTTGTCTTTTTACATGAGATAATTTTAAAGTTCATGGGAAAAATATATTTACCCTCTATGAGCAAAAACTAGTGCTCTAAGCACCTTGTACCTTCAGGAAATTAAGATATGCCAGTGGGTGTCCTTGTTTCTTTTAATGGTGGGGTGAGTACTTGTGATAAACCAGCAAAGATGGAGACCTGGCATGGTTCTGGGTTCTTGGATCACAGACCTCCTTGTATCCTTCTCTGTGTACAGCAGTAGGCTATGAAATGTGCTGAATGACAGCATTTTTATGTTCAGTTATCAGAGGTGGAATGTCTCCTCTGTTCAAGTAGACAAATTGTGACCATGGGCTGTCTTCATTTTTCTATGTGATGACTTACTTCCATTTCCATTGTAAGCACTTCAGGTTTCTTTGAATTGCCATCACCGACTGCTGGTATTTCTGTGTGTGTTCCTGTAGCATTTATATTTGCAAAATATTTTCCAGTCGCTTACAATTCATCACACTTCCCAGCCAACTCATCGAATTAGGTCCATGGTGCATTGCTTAGGGGAAGAAATAAGCCACATGAATAGCAGAGGCAAACTCTTATATATAGGATGGATAAACAACAAGGTCCTACTGTATAGAACAGGGAACTATATTTAATATCCTGTAATAAACCATAATGGAAAAGAGTATGAAAAAGCATATATGTATAACTGAGTCACTTTGCTGTACAGCAGAAATTAACACAACATTGTAAATCAACTGTACTTCAATAAAATGAAAAGAATACAGGATAAATCCAAGGAGAAACACGCTAAGACACATATTAACCACACTATCAAAAATTAAATACACAGAAAAAAATACTAAAAGCAGCAAGGGAAAAGCAACAAATAACATACAAGGCAATCTCCATAAGGTTAACAGCTGATCTTTCAGCAGAAACTCTGCAAGCCAGAAGGGAGTGGCAGGACATATTTAAAGTGATGAAAGGGAAAAACCTACAACGAAGATTACTCTACTCAGCAAGGATCTCATTCAGATTCGATGGAGAAATTAAAACCTTTACAGACAAGCAGAAGCTAAGAGAATTCAGCACCACCAAACCAACTTTACAACAAATGCTAAAGGAACTTCCCTAGGCAGGAAACACAAGAGAAGGAAAAGACCTACAATAACAAACCCAAAACAATTAACAAAATGGTAATAGGAACATACATATTGATAATTACCTTAAATGTAAATGGATTAAATGTTCCCACCAAAAGACACGGACTGGCTGAATGGATACAAAAACAAGACCCTTATATATGCTGTCTATAAGAGACCCACTTCAGACCTAGGGACACATACAGACTGAAAGGAAGGGGATTGGAAAAAGATAGTCCATGCAAATGGAAATCAAAAGAAAGCTGGAGTAGCAATTCTCATATCAGACAAAATAGACTTTAAAATAAAGACTATTACAAGAGACAAAGAAGGACACTACATAATGATCAAGGAATCAATCCAAGAAGAAGATATAAGAATTGTAAATATTTATGCACCCAATATAGGAGCACCTCAATACATAAGGCAAATGCTAACAGCCACAAAAGGGGAAATTGACAGTAACACATTCATAGTAGGAGTTTTAGCACCCCACTTTCACCAATGGACAGATCATCCAAACTGAAAATAAATAAGGAAACACAAGCTTTAAATGATACATTAAACAACATGGGCTTAATTGATATTTATAGGACATTCCATCCGAAAACAACAGAATCCACTTTCTTCTGAAGTGCTCATGGAACATTCTCCAAGATGGATCATATCTTGGGTCACAAATCAAGCCTTGGTAAATTTAAGAAAATTGAAATCATATCAAGGGACTTCCCTGGTGGCACAGAGGTTAAGAATCTGCCTGCCAATGTAGGGGATACGGGTTCAAGCCCTGGTCTGGGAAGATCCCACATGCTACAGAGGAACTAAGCCCATGCGCCACAACTACTGAGCCTGTGCTCTATCTAGAGCTTATGAGCCACAACTACTGAGCCCGCTTGCCTAGAGCCCATGCTCCGCAACAAGAGAAGCCCACATACCGCAACGAAGAGTAGCCCCTGCTCACTGCAACTAAATAAAGCCCGCATGCAGCAACAGAGAGCCAAGACAGCCAAAAATAAATAATAAATAAATTTAAAAAATAAAAGAAATCATATCAAGTATCTTTTCCAACCACAATGCTATGAGACTAGATATCAGTTACAGGAAGAAAACTGTAAAAAATACAAACACATGGAGGCTAAACAATACTAAATAACCAAGAGATCACTGAAGAAATCAAAGAGGAAATAAAAAAGTACCTAGAAACAAATGACAGTGAAAGCACAACAACACAAAACCTATGGGATGCAGCAAAAGCAGTTCTAAGAGAGGAGTTTATAGCAATACAATCATACCTCAAAAAACAAGAAAAATCTCCACAACCTAACCTTACACCTAAAGCAATTAGAGAAAGAAGAACAAAAAACCCCCAAAGTTAGCAGAAGGAAAGTAATCATAAATATCAGATCAGAAATAAATGAAAAAGAAATGAAGGACACAATAGCAAAGATCAATAAAACTAAAAGCTGGTTCTTTGAGAAGATGAAATTGATAAACCATTAGCCAGACTCAGAGAAGAAGTAAAGGGAAAAGACTCAAATCAACAGAATTAGAAATGAAAAAGGAGAAGTAACAACTGACACTGAAGAAATACAAAGGATCATGAGAGATTACTACAAGCAACCCTATGCCAATAAAATGGACAACCTGGAAGAAATGGACAAATTCTTAGAAAAGCACAACCTTCTGAGAGTGAACCAGGAAGAAATAGGAAATATAAACAGACCAGTCACAAGCACGGAAATTGGAACTGTGATTAAAAATCTTCTAACAAACAAAAGTCCAGGATCAGATGGCTTCACAGGTAAATTCTCTCAACATTTTGAGGGGAGCTAACACCTATCCTTCTCAAACTCTTCCAAAATATAGCAGAGGGAGGAACACTCCCAAACTCATTCTACGAGGCCACCATCACCGTGATACCAAAACCAGACAGGGCTTCCCTGGTGGCACAGTGGTTGAGGGTCGGCCTGCCAATGCAGAGGACACGGGTTTGTGCCTCAGTCTGGGAAGATCCCACATGCCGCGGAGCGGCTGGGCCCGTGAGCCATGGCTGCTGGGCCTGTGCGTCCGGAGCCTGTGCTCCGCAACGGGAGAGGCCACAACAGTGAGAGGCCCGCGTACAGCTAAAAAAAAACCAGACAAAGATGTCACAAAAAAAGAAAACTACAGGCCAATATCACTGATGAACATAGATGCAAAAATCCTCAACAAAATACTAGCAAACAGAATCCAACAGCACATTAAAGGATCATACACCATGATCAACTGGGGTTTATCCCAGGAATGCAAGGATTCTTCAATATACGCAAATCAATCAATGTGATACACCATATTAACAAATTGAAGGATAAAAACCATATGATCCTCTCAGTAGATGCAGAAAAAGCTTTTGAAAAAATTCAACACCCATTTATAATAAAAACCCTTCAGAAAGTAGGCATAGAGGGAAGTTACCTCAACATAATAAAGGCCACATATGACAAACCCACAGCCAATATCATTCCCAGTGGTGAAAAACTGAGAACATTTCCACTAAGATCAGGAACAAGACAAGGTCGCCCACTCGCACCACTATTATTCAACGTAGTTTCAGAAGTTTTAGCCGCAGCAATCAGAGAAGAAAAAGAAATGAAAGGAATCCAAATTGGAAAAGAAGAAATAAAACTGTCACTGTTTTCAGATGACATGATACTGTACACAGAGAATCCTAAAGATGCTACCAGGAGACTACTAGAGCTAATCAATGAATTTGGTAAAGTAGCAGGATACAAAATTAAGGCACAGAAACCTCTTGCATTCCTATACACTAATGGTGAAGAATCTGAAAGAGAAATTAAGGAAACACTCCCATTTACCACTGCAACAAAAAGAATAAAATACCTAGGAATAAACCTACCCAAGGAGACAAAAGACCTGTATGAAGAAATCTATAAGACACTGATGAAAGAAATTAAAAACGATACAAACAGATGGAGAGATATACCATGTTCTTGGGTTGGAAGAATCAACATTGTGAAAATGACTATACTACCCAAAGCAATCTGCAGATTCAACGCAATCCCTATCAAACTACCACTGGCATTTTTCACAGAACTAGAACAAAAAAATTTCACAATTTGTATGGAAACACCAGAGACCCTGAATAGCCCAAGCAATGTTGAGAAAGAAAAATGGAGCTGGAGGAATCAGGCTCCCTGACTTCAGACTATACTACAAAGCTACAGTAATCAAGACGGTATGGTACTGGCACAAAAATAGAAATATAGATCAATGGAACAGGATAGAAAGCCCAGAAATAAACCCACGCACATATGGTCGCCTTATCTTTGATAAAGGAGGCAAGAGTATACAATGGAGAAAAGACAGCCTCTTCAATAAGTAGTACTGGGAAAACTGGACAGCTACATGTAAAAGAATGAATTCCCTAACACCATACACAAAAATAAACTCAGAATGGATTAAAGACTTAAATGTAAGGCAGACATTATCAAACTCTTAGAGGAAAACACAGGCAGAACACTGACATAAATCACAACAAGATCCTTTTTGACCCACCTCCTAGAGAAATGGAAATAAAAACAAAAATAAATAAATGGGACCTAATGAAACTTCAAAGCTTTTGCACAGTAAAGGAAACCATAAAGAAGACCAAAATACAGCCCTCAGAATGGGAGAAAATATTTGCAAATGAAGCAACTGACAAAGGATTAATCTCCAAAATACACAAGCAGCTCATGTAGCTCATTATCAAAAAAACAAACAGCCCAATCCAAAAATGGGCAGAAGACCTAAATAGACATTTCTCCAAAGAAGATATACAGACTGCCAACAAACACTGAAAGGATGCTCTGCATCACTAATCATTAGAGAGATGCAAATCAAAACTACGGTGAGGTATCACCTCACACTGGTCAGAACGGCCATCATCAAAAAATCTACAAACAATAAATGCCGGAGAGGGTGTGGAGGAAAGGTAACCCTCTGCACTGTTGGTGGGAATGTAAATTGATACAGCCTCTGTGGAGAACAGTATGGAGGTTCCTTAAAAAACTAAAAATGGAACTACCATATGACCCAGCAATCCCACTACTGGGTATATATCCTGAGTAAACTGTAATTCAAAAAGAGTCATGTACCCCAATGTTCATTGCAGCACTATTTACAATAGCTAGGACATGGAAGCAACCTAAGTGTCCATCGACAGATGAATGGATAAAGAAGAAGTGGCACATACATAGAATGGAACATTACTCAGCCATTAAAAGAAACGAAATTGAGTTATTTGTAGTGAGGTGGATGGACCCAGAGTCTGTCATACAGAGTGAAGTAAGTCAGAAAGAGAAAAACAAATACCATATGCTAACACATATATAGAATCAAAAAAAAATAGGTTATGAAGAACCTAGGGGCAGGACAGGAATAAAGCCACAGACGTAGAGAATGGACTTGAGGACACAGGGAGGGTAAGGTTAAGCTGGGACAAAGTGAGAGAGTGGCGTGGACTTATATACACTACCAAATGTAAAATAGATAACTAGTGGGAAGCAGCCACATAGCACAGGGAGATCAGCTCCGTGCTTTGTGACCACCTAGAGGGGTGGGATAGGGAGGGTGGGAGGGAGACAGAAGAAGGAGGAGATATGGGGATATGTGTATACGTATAGCTGATTCACTTTGTTATACGGCAGAAACTAACACAACATTGTAAAGCAATTATACTGCAATAAAGATGTTAAAAAAATTAAAAATAAAATGAAAAGAAAAGAAAAGGAAAGTAATAAGCCACAGGAGAGATGAGCTGACTTACCCACACCAGATGCTGAGCTGGTCACAGAGCCAGGCTTTGGATTTTAGGGTCGCTGTTTTTTAGGGACTGCTAAACTGAGCTGTTGCATGCCATGTTATGCAGCAGGATCTTGGAGACTAAGCAGAGATTTGTGGGTGGAGAAGAAAGGGCTGCCCGCCGTGTCGTTAGCTGCCTGGTTATGCCAGTTATGAGAACAGGAGGGCCCCAAATGGGCTTCCGAGATATCTGGTAATTGCTTGTAGCACATGCAGCATCCTTAGAAGGAACACTCTTCTACTTACGTATTTCTTGCTTTGATTCAATTTTTTAAATGTCTGTAGTTGAGAAGTGTACTTGGGTGCTTGGTAACCTTGAAGGTTTGGAATGTTTTCAACATCAGATGATTATTCAGCGTTCACTGTGCTGAACAGTCGGTGACAACTGTTGAGTGACTGCTGGGTCCAGAGAACTATCCTAATGTTAGTATAAACTCCAGCAGAAACACCATTTTTTTTTTTGGCAATTTACATTAAAAAAATTTGGGGGTGTTTTTTTTGTTTTGTTTTGTTTTGGCGGTACGTGGGCCTCTCACTGTTGTGGCCTCTCCCGTTGCGGAGCACAGGCTCTGGACGCGCAGGCTCAGCGGCCCTGGCTCACGGGCCTAGCCGCTCCGCGGCATGTGGGATCCTCCCGGACTGGGGCATGAACCCACGTCCCCTGAATTGGCAGGCGGACTCTCAACCACTGCGCCACCAGGGAAGCCCCTGGTGTTTTTTTTTTTTTTAATTGAAGTATAGTTGATTTACAGTGTTGTGCTAATTACTGCTGAACAGCAAAGTGATTCAGTTATACATATATATTCTTTTCCCTTATGGTTTCTCATAGAATGTTGAATATAATTCCCTGTGCTCTACAGTAGGACCTTGTTGTTTATCCATTCTATGTATAATAGCTTACGTCTGCTAATCCCAACCTCCCACTCCATCCCTCCTCCAACCCCCTCTCCCTTGGCAACCACCAGTCTGTTCTCTATGTCTGTGATCCTGAGAAACACCTTTTATTTAAAGATGGTTGAGTGTCTGAATCTTTCAATTTAAGGTCATTCTGCTGATTTTTCTGATGTGACGCTGGAGTGGCCCATTTTTCTGGGCGTTGTGGCATTGTCCAGGCTCACCCAGTGCTATTCCCCCTGTGATTTGTGGGTCAGGGTCTTTCTGGCTGAGGGGTGGTGAAGGTTTGTGGTGAACCAGCACATCTGCTTCTGCCAGCCACATGGTTTGCAGGAATTTCTGCCCCCTCAAAGGAGCGGCTCCCTGCCCTTCAGGAGGGCAGTGTGTCCTTTCTTAAACGCTGGAGCTGCCCCCCTTCTCCCTTACAAAATGTGTGCATCTCTCTAGACACCTGCACCCCTGCCTTACTTTTTGAATATTTAAAAAGAACAAGGAAAGCGATTAGGAGGGATCCTGGCGAATTGAGAATTTGTGAAGTGGAAAAGAAGACACTGTTATAATGATTATTGTAAATAGAAAAACAAATGGAGCATTTTTAGAAAATCAACTTAACAGAGCTGTGGTTTTCAACAGTTTTTCATGGGAGGCTGTTCAGAACCACTGTGATAATAGGTCGTGTGGCCCGGCTGGCCTTTGTATTTCTTCTCCTCCTGATAACCTTTTGAATTGTTTCATTAAGTTGATCATGACAATTTTTTGGTAGCTGGGAAGGTGTCAGGACGTGAAGGACAAATAATTGCATGGTGTCAGAGTCAGAAATAGAATCCGAGTTTGAGCCACGACTGTGGGCGGGACTGGGCTCCACCTGCCCTCCCTGCTCCCTCTCAGGGACCACTGCCCCTGCTCACCTGGGGCTCAGTTGTCCCACCCATAGGATGCAGGCCAGGAATTCCCATGCTAGCCACTCGATGTCTTTACTCTCTGAGAACAGTAAGTGATAAGCAAACTCAAAATTGTAGAACACTCTGATGGTGCCCCAAACCTGTTTAGACCTGATAGACAATGCTGTTTTTCTTTTTTTTTGGATGTATAGTTGATTTACAGTGTTGTGTTAATTTCTGCTGTAGAGCAAAGTGATTCAGCTACACACACACACATATATAGTTCCCTGTGCCAGACAGTAGGACCTTATTGTTAACCATTCTATATATAAAAGTTTGCATCTGTTAACCCCAGACTCCCAGTTGACAATGCTGTTTTATAATTAGTGGATTTAAAAGCTGAAAATTATTCGGGCTTGCCTATCCTGAGCTTCATGCTGCAGGCTCTGCCCGAACGTCCCAGCCCTCAGTAAACCCTGTTCTATTTTGTTCAGAAACGCCCAGTGGCTGTAGTGAGTCTCCATGTTAGGAAATGTGACCTCTAATTAGTATTTTATGCAGTTATTATGAAAATAAAAGCTGGTTAACAGAGTATAAAAGAAATTGATAGCTGTTGTGTTGCCAGATTTTTGTTTGGAGAAAATGGAATAGTAAATTGAACAGGGATGGTCTTATAGGAGCCAGCCCAACCCTAGAGCCTTATTGCTAGAAGAATTAATAATTAACTGATGGTATGAGATGGACTCAAACTCAGAGGACCGTGTCAGATTCAGGATTGATCTTTTTGGTTCTTATTTGTGTCTCCAGGTGATAATCTTTTCCAGGTAGAGATGCAAACTTGTGTTATTTAAACAATATATATAATCACAGATATTACTCATTTTGATTAAAAGACCTTGTTTTCCCTTCTCTCTTTGGAATAGTCTACAATGTAGGTTGTTGTGTCTGTGGAATTAATTGGCTTAATTAACTTATATAGAAACCAAATATGAATGCATAATGGTCAAGCTTATCTCAATATTTCAGTGAGGACATAAGTGCTTTTTTTTTTTTTTTTTCCTGCTCTGCACGTCATGTGGGATCTCAGTTCCCTGACCAGGGATCAAACCCGCGTCCCCTGCAGTGGAAGCACAGACTCCTCCTAACCATTGGACCACCAGGGAAGTCCCTTTTTTTTTAATAAGTGCTTTTTTTTGCCATTAAGCACATTGTATTGGTTGTCATGGCATATAATTTAACTTTCAGAAAGACAGTGGTCTTAGGATTCCTATGGACTTGGGACTTTGCTAGTATGTTCTTCAAGGAAGAAGGTATGGCCTCTGAATGGGGGTAGCAATTCTTGCTAACAGATATTCCTGGAAAACTCCCCCAACTGACATTTTTCTTTCTTTTTCTTTTTTTAAAATTTTTATTTTATTTTGGAGTATAGTTGATTTTACAATGTTGTGTTTCAGGTGTACAGCAAAGTGATTCAGTTATACGTATACATGTATCCATTCTTTTTCAGATTCTTTCTCATATAGGTTATTACAGAATATTGAGTAGAGTTCCCTGTGCAATACAGTAGGTCCTTGTTGATCATCTATTTTATATATAGTAGTGTGTCTATGTTAATCCCAAACTCCTAATTTACCCCTCCCCCCGATCTTTCCTCTTTGGTAACCAGAAGTCTGTTCTCTATGTCTGTGAGTCTGTTTCTGTTTTGTAGATAAGTTCATTTGTATCATATTTTAGATTCCAGATATAAGTGATATGATATTTATCTTTCTCTTTCTGACTTACTTCACTTAGTATGATAATCTCTAGGTCCACCCATGTTGCTACAGATGGCATTATTTCATTCTCTTTTATGGCTGAGTAATATTCCATTGTATATATGTACCACATCTTCTTTATCCGTTATTCTGTTGATGGACATTTAGGCTGCTTCCGTGTGTTGGTTATTCCAACTGACATTTTTCTCAACCACCATGTTTCAGGGGTTGAAGAGCATTTCTGGATCTCTTAGATTATGTTCAGGAAGATAACGGGGTAGCGACCGCTGATTGTTTGAGTATCCTTCAGACTTATCCCAGGAAAACAGAATAGTATAAGTCACAGGCACATGGCCTTAACCCCCAGGCCCTCTTCTTCTGCCCCCTGTGTTTGGAGAGTTTCAGTACCATGACCAGAGAGGGTCCTGTATGAGCAGGGAGACCAGTCTGCACCCACAGGACTGTCCATCCTGGCCAGTGACTCATGGGTTATGATTCTGTATGTTTCAGGAAGAAATGCTAATATTTGCTCCCATTGCCTAAGGAATATACAAAGTGAGACAGTGACTCCCATGCCCTTCCGTCTTTTCCTCTGTGACTTGAACACTTGTTCTCTTAGCTTTTTTTTTTAATATATACATATATATTTATTCATTTTTATTGAAGTATAATTGATTTACAATGTTGTGTTAATTTCAGGTGTACAGTGATTCAGTGATACATATATATCTATTCAGTGATTCAGTGATACATATATATCTATTTTTCAGATTCTTTTCCCTTCGAGGTTATTACAAAATATTGAGTATAGTTCTGTGCTATATAATAGGTCCTTGTCGGTTACCTATTTTATATATAGTAGTGTGTATTTGTTAATCCCAAACTCCTAATTTATCCCTCCCCCCACCGTTTCCCCTTTGGTAACCGTAAGTTTGTTTTCTATGTCTGTTAGTCTACTTCTGTTTGGTATATAAATTCATTTGTATCACTTTTTATTTTTAGATTTTACATGTAAGCAATATCACGATATTTGTCTTTCTCTGTCTGGCTTACTTCACTTAGTATGATCATCTCTAGGTCCATCATTCCCTTTGTTGTGCGCGTCTTTGAAGGGTGAGAAGGACTGGAAGCATCAGCCTTTCCTGTCTGCGGGTAGGCGGTTCATGCTTTCCCATCCTGGTTCTCTTTGTGTGGCTCTGAGAGGTTTTTTTCTTTTCTTTGTTTTTTGTTTGTTTGTTTTTTTGCGGTACGCGGGCCTCTCACTGTTGTGGCCTCTCCTGTTGCGGAGCACAGGCTCTGTACGTGCAGGCTCAGCGGCCGTGGCTCATGGGCCCAGCCGCTCCATGGCATGTGGGATCTTCCCGGACCGGGGCACGAACCCACGTCCCCTGCATCGGCAGGCGGACTCTCAACCACTGCGCCACCAGGGAAGCCCCTGAGAGGTTTTTTTATGTGCTTGTTTTCAAGATGCAAAAAGTGTATGTATTTATCACTAGGTGAACAGGGGCAGGGAAGAAGCTCTTCTCTAGGAGAGAGGTAGAGGAAGATTTGAGTTGGAAGCAAGGGAGGAGGTTGGAGGATCTCAGATGTGATGAGGCAGCTTCTGAGGTGAGCTTTGGGCTGGGGAGACGTTGGCCTCTTTCCTTGAGGGTCTCTGTCTCGTTTGTTTTTTTTTGTTTTTTTTTTTCTTTGGTTGGAGCATTTAATCCGTTCATGTTTAAGGTAATTATCCATATGTATGTTCCTATGGCCATTTTCTTAATTGTTTTGGGTGTGTTTTTGTAGATCCTTTTCTTCTCTTGTGTTTCTTGTCTAGAGAAGTTCCTTTTGCATTTGTTGTAGAGCTGGTTTGGTGGTGCTGAATTCTCTTAGCTTTTGCTTATCTGTAAAGCTTTTGATTTCTCCATCAAATCTGAATGAGATCCTTGCCAGGTAGAGTAATCTTGGTTGTAGGTTCTTCCCTTTCATCTCTTTAAGTGTATCATGCCACTCCCTTCAGGCTAGTAGAGTTTCTGCTGAGAAATCAGCTGTTAACCTTGTGGGAGTTCCCTTGTATGTTATTTGTCTTTTTTCCCTTGCTGCTTTCAATAATTTTTCTTTAATTTTTGCCAGTTTGATTACTATGTGTCTTGGCGTGTTTCTCCTTGGGTTTATCCTGTATGGGACTCTCTGTGCTTCCTGGACTTGGGTGGCTATTTCCTTTCCCATGTTAGGGAAGTTTTTGACTATAATCTCTTCAAATATTTTCTCAGGTCCTTTCTCTCTCTCTTCTCCTTCTTGGACCCCTATAATGTGAATGTTGTTGCATTTAATGTTGTCCCAGAGGTCTCTTAGGCTGTGTTCATTTGTTTTCATTCTTTTTTCTTTATTCTTTTCCGCAGCAGTGAATTCCACCATTCTGTCTTCCAGGTCACTTATCTGTTCTTCTGTCTCAGTTAATCTGCTATTGATTCCTTCTAGTGTAGTTTTCATTTCAGTTATTGTATTGTTCATCTCTGTTTGTTTGTTCTTTAATTCTTCTAGGTCTTTGCTAAACATTTCTTGCACCTTCTCGATCTTTGCCTCCATTGTTTTTCCCAGGTCCTGGATCATCTTTACTATCATTATTCTGAATTCTTTCTCTGGAAGGTTGCCTATCTCCACTTCATTTAGTTCTTTTTCTGGGGTTTTATCTTGTTCCTTCATCTGGTACATAGCCCTCTGCCTTTTCATCTTGTCTCTCTTTCTGTGAATGTGGTTTTTGTTCCACAGGCTGCAGGATTGTAGTTCTTCTTGCTTCTTCTCTCTGCCTTCTCTCTGTCTCGTTTGTAACACCATGTCTTTATTTTTTTTTTTTGCGGTACGCGGGCCTCTCACCGTTGTGGCCTCTCCCGTTGCGGAGCACAGGCTCTGGACGCACAGGCTCAGCGGCCATGGCTCACGGGCCCAGCTGCTCCACGGCATGTGGGATCTTCCCGGACCGGGGCATGAACCCGCGTCCCCTGCATCGTCAGGCGGACTCTGAACCACTGCGCCACCAGGGAAGCCCAACACCATATCTTTTAAGAAAGGACACCTGCCTTCCTAATCTGGTTTGAACCAAGGAGCCTCCCTCCAAAACCACGTGGACCTACATTGGTTCCATTTGATTTCTCCCAGATTTAGTTCACAGGGAACTTAAAGATGCATGTTGCCATCAAAGAGCAAGAAAATCCACAAAGAAGTCTTTTTTTTTTTTTAATTAATTTATTTTATTTTTGTCTGCACTGGGTCTTCTTTGCTGTGCAGGGGCTTTCTCTAGTTGTGGCGAGCGGGGCCTACTTTTTGTTGTGGTGCGAGGCCTTCTCATTGCAGTGGCTTCTCTTGTTGTGGAGCATGGGCTCTAGGCACGTGGGCTTCAGTAGTTGTGACACACGGGCTCTAGAGCACAGGCTCAGTAGTTGTGGAGCACGGGCTTAGTTGCTCCGCGGCATGTGGCATCTTCCCGAACCAGGGCTCGAACCCGTGTCCCCTGCATTGGCAGGCGGATTCCCAACCACTGCGCCACCAGGGAAGTCCCCACAAAGAAGTCTTTTAGATACAATATGTGGGATTTTGTTGCTGCTGTGATGGCTTTTGTTTTTATCTCCTCCACGATTAGCGGGATTTTCACAGAAGCTGAGGACAATAGGGAAGGCATAGGAACAGTCTCTGTAGGCCGTGGTAATGGAAACTGTAAATAGAATGAAAATTAAACAGTCTAATAAGCTTAAAATTCCTTTTCAGAGTGCACTGGCTTCTTTGCAAGCTATTATCACAGAGCCTTGGGGTCCTTTTTCGCATTTGAGTTGGTTAGTCAACCACCTTTATTGGCTCTTCGGAATACTCATTAAAGAAAACGAAACTTCATTAGGCTTAACTGACAAAATTGACCTGGTAGATTCAGTTCATTCTCTGGATTTGCACAGCTAAATAATTACCTGTGGTAAGTTACCTTCATCGCATGCATACCTATAAAAAGGTGGTATCCAGGGGCTTCCCTGGTGGTGCTGTGGTTGAGAGTCCGCCTGCTGATGCAGGGGACACGGGTTCGTGCTCCGGTCCGGGAAGATCCCACATGCCGTGGAGCGGCTAGGCCTGTGGGCCATGGCCGCTGAGCCTGCGCGTCCGGAGCCTGTGCTCCGCGACGGGAGAGGCCACAACAGTGAGAGGCCCGCGTACGGCAAAAAAAAAAAAAGGTGGTATCCAGCAGATATTCACAGTGTTCCATAGTGGGGGTCAGGAAACCTGCATTGATTTCATGAAAAGCTTTGGGGTTCTATCCAGAAGTGCTTCTGATACTTACATTATGAAGGGGCTTAAGTAACATGGTAATAAGGTAATTTATACCAGCAATATTTGCCTTTATTATTATTTTTTTTTTTGCGGTACGCGGGCCTCTCACTGTTGTGGCCTCTCCCGCTGTGGAGCACAGGCTCCGGACGCGCAGGCTCAGCGGCCATGGCTCACGGGCCCAGCCGCTCCGCGGCGTGCGGTATCCTCCCGGACCGGGGCACAAACCCTCGTCCCCTGCATCGGCAGGCGGGCTCCCAACCACTGCGGCACCAGGGAAGGCCTGCCCATTTTTAATTAGAGTATAGATAAAGATAATTCAATAAATATTTTATATCATTATATTTTTTTCTCTGTCAGTTCCATAACCCACTGTTCTCTTGTGCCTTCCCCAAAAGGTTATGTATATGGTTAGTCTCGGTATTGTGAAAAAAAAAACAAACAGAAAACCTTTAAAGTAGTTTTGCTTGCTGAAAATGGGGTCTGGGAAGTTTTTCACTGTATGAACTTAGTTATCTGGAAGCAACCTAAATGTCCATCCAACGAGCTAGTTAGAAAATAAATGTGGTATAGTCACGAGAGTGGAATACTATGCAGCCACAAAGAGGAATGCTCTTTGCTGATACTGAATGACCCTAGGTTATAGTTTTCTTACAAAATATAAAAAAGCCAGGTGCAGAACAATGTGTATATTATGATTTGTGTTAAAGGGATAGAAAAAAGATGTGTGTGCCTTTGTGTTTACGTATGTATACAATATTGTTGAGGAGAAACACAAGACACTGAATCTCTTTGTCGTTCCCTCTGGGGAAGGGAACTCAGTGGCTGGAAACAGGAGTGAGAGGGAGGCTTTCCACTTTATGCCTTTTTGTACCACTTGAATTTTGAACCCAGGTAATAATAGACTCTTGTTAATAATCTTAGCTTCAAAAAACAAAATTTGATTATGTATAGTAGCACTGTCCAATAGAACTCTCTGTGATGCTGGAAGTGTTCCGTACACATCTGCACCATCCAGTACAGATGTGCTTGTACACATGTGGCTTTTGTACACTCGAAAGATGGCTTGTACAGCTGGAAAACTAAAATTTTAATTTCCTTTCATTTTAATTAATTACATTTAAATAGCGAAGTATGGTTACTGGCTACCATATTGATTGGGTGCAGACCTAGAGTATATGACTTAGAGTATCTCTTCTGTTTAAACCTGACTAAAGTTTAGATGTGTTTTAGGAGAAATAACTATTAGTTTTGGCTCTCACAATAACATTTATTATTGGAAATCCAAGAAAATACCTATATTTTCTTTTTGTCCTAGAATTTAATGCCATCACATATTTCTTTTTCTTAAATTTATTTTATTGAAGTACAGTTGATTTACAGTGTTGTGTTTATTTCTGCTGTACAGCAAAGTGATTCAGTTATACATCTATATTCATTCTTTTTCATGTTCTTTTCCATTATGGTATATCACAGAATATTGAACATAGTTCCCTGTGCTATACAGTAGGACCTTTTTTTTTTAACATCTTTATTGGAGTATAATCGCTTTACAATGGTGTATTGGTTTCTGCTTTATAACAAATTGAATCAGCTATACGTATACATATATCCCCATATCCCTTCCCTTTTGCGTCTCCCTCCCACCCTCCCTATCCCACCCCTCTAGGTGGTCACAAAGCACTGAGCTGATCTCCCTGTGCTATGCGGCTGCTTCCCACTAGCTATTTTACATTTGGTAGTGTATATATGTCCATGCTACTCTCTCACTTCATCCCAGAGTAGGACCTTGCTCTTTATCCATTCTCTATATAATAGTTTGCATCTGCTAACCCCAAACTCCCAATCCATCCCTCCCCCAGCTCCCTTCCCCCTTGACAACCAGAAGTCTGTTATCTGTATCTGTGAGTCTCTTTCTGTTTTGTAGATCAGTTCATTTGTGTCCTATTTTAGATTCCACATATAAGTGATATCATATGGTATTTGTCTTTCTCTTTCTGACTTACTTCACTTAGTATGATCATCTCCAGGTCCATCCATGTTGCTGCAAATAACATCACATATTTCTTGAAATAAGTGCCCATCAGTCAGATTTGAAAATCCTTTTTATTACCCAGAAAAATCATTTTTATGGAAAACTGTGTCTTTTTGTAGTCTTACTTGGAAAAACTCTATTTTTGAGAGGTTCATCTTCTCATCTATAACACAAACCCTGTTTGTCTGTCTCGCTGCAGCGTAATGTGCGGGCACTTTGTTCCGGAGCCCAGCAGCTGTTGTGTGACAAGGGCACAGTTTGCATTCTTAGCCAGCAGCTGCCAGAAGCATTTCTAATCTGGTTTTGGCAGGAAATAGTGCACAAGTGGAAACCAAGTTAAAAGAAGTTTGAAAAATAAACAGAATGACTCTGGATGCCACTTAGTATAGAGTTCATCTTTCTGCTTAATATTGCCCTAGTTATTTGTTAACATGACTAACCTCTGAGCCCTTCCAGGGCAGGGCTGTATCTAATTGTCTTTGAAATCCGGGGTCTAGCCCAGGACCTGGAATATGCCAGTAGGAGTTCATTATTATTGCTACTACTACTATTATTATTATTAATGATTGACTATACTGCAAATTTGTTTAATTGATTCAGTTACTAGCTTAAAACTGTTGTTCATCCAGGATAAACTAGTTGTAGATAATTAGTGGTTACGGGTCCCTCTTCTCTTCCCCTTTCTACTGCACAATGCCGCCCACCCTCTGCTCTAAAGTACGACATTTTGAACATTCTTTAAGCATAATTTATTCATCCATTCTGCAAGCACACTGATTTCTGTTGTATGCAGGGAATAAGCACATCCTTATTTCCTACAGAATAAGAGGTTTTCAGAAGGCAAAGGCATAGGTGTAAACATGGTATCTTTTAAAAAAATTTTATTAGTTTTTTAATTGAAGTATAGTTGATTTACAATGTTGTGTTAGTTTCAGGTATACAGCACAGTGATTCAGTTATATATATATATTATATATATATATATATATTCTTTTCCCTTATAGGTTATTATAAAATATTGAGTGTAGTTCCCTGTGCTATACAGTAGGTCCTTGTTGGTTACCTATTTTATATATAATAGTGTGTATATGTTAATCCCAAATGTGTTACCTTTCTAAACTGAAGGCAAAAATTCCTCAGGTGGTTAGACCCAAAAAATGATTTTTTTTGTCTCTAAAGAAGAAAGTTTATTAAAATCTTACCTTCAGGGCTCAAATCATGCTTTCCATCCAATTCGGTCTGCTCTCTCTCAAAGGTCCAGGATGCCCCAGCCTCCTGTTCTCCCCACGATGTGTAAGATGTCAGGCATGGTCCATGTGGAGGGGCTCTGAGTGCTGATGGGGCTGTGCTCAGCACTGTTTGCTTCTTGTTGCAGACCTTCACTGCCTGGTGTAACTCCCACCTCAGGAAAGCTGGCACTCAGATCGAGAACATCGAGGAAGACTTCCGGAATGGCCTTAAGCTCATGCTGCTTTTGGAAGTCATCTCAGGTGAGTCTTAAACATTTTTCATACATGTTATACCCAATCTTACATGTACTTCTATGTCCGAGCAGTAGATACGCATCTGTTTTTTTGTTTGTTTGTTTGTTTTTTAAAAAAAGCTCCCTTTGAACCTGGCTGGGGGAGATGGTATTATTGGCAAAGCAAACCTTTCCAAAGAGCGGTCTGCCTGGAGTTATTTTTCTGTTCTAAAAAAGGAGTGAATTCTGTTTAAAATTGACTTATTAAAATCATGTTTCTACCACCCACTTCAAAACAGAATAAGAGAAGAGAAAATGACATTTATATGACTGCCCACCAGGCTGCCCTCTCCACTAAGTCCAGCGAGTGTGTATTCCAGAAATTGTCTTTCATGCCGAAGGCCAGTGTACATGTTGGCTTAACTCTGAAAACAGGAGTTCAAGTCCCAGAGGGGTTATCCTTTGCCCTAAATGTCAGCTGGCTGGTTTAGACTGTGGACTGGAGAGTGGATCGGGCTTAATTAAAGAGGTGTGAGTGGGAAGGATGAGGGCAGGGTGGCCCTGATCCAGGTGTCTCCGTAGCTCCACATCTGAGATGAACCCTGTGATTTGAACGAAGCTCCCTGACTCTCTCCCACAGCTGGTCAGCACCTCTGAATGCTGCAGGGGCACCAGCCAGCTTCTTTCTTACTCATTCGTACTTTGGCTCAAAGACCAAACCGGGCTCTCCCAGCAAATCTGAAAAGCATATGGCCTTAATAGCACAGCTCCCCTCTGGTCCATTTGACCTTGAAAGTACTGTGATTTACAGAAACCGAGAACACATAAGGAACAGTCAAATAATGATTCCCATTTAAGGAGGGCACGGGCTCTGAACTTTGGCATCTTGATTCTGCATCAAGGGTCTCCTTTCTCTGTGTCTACATGATTCTTTCTTCATCCAACAGGGGAAAGGCTGCCCAAACCTGACCGAGGCAAAATGCGATTCCACAAAATCGCTAACGTCAACAAAGCCTTGGATTACATAGCCAGCAAAGGCGTGAAGCTGGTGTCCATCGGGGCGGAAGGTAAATGGGGTGTGATGCGAATGACCCTGACTGCGCACAGACCTCCCCGTGGGGCAGTGGGCCTGCAGCTGGATGCCTGCTTCCCTCCCCCCTTCCTTCTCCCCATCTCCTGTGTCAGCCTCTCTTGACAGGCTCTCCGCAGGCACCATGAACGGGAGACAAGGCTCTAGGATCATTTGTACATAATAGAGTCAAGGGAGTTCCCTGGTGGTCCAGCGGTTAAGACTCTGAGCTTCCACTGCAGGGGCCGCAGGTTCGATCCCTGGTTGGGGAACTAAGATCACACATGCTGCATGGTGTGGCCAGAAAAAAGGAGTCAAATATGATGCTGTCTTTTTCAAACTGATCATCCAAATGAGAAAGAACTTGTACATCCCAGTGACTCTTAATAAGAACTAGTAGGAAGGATCTCCATTCTCTGTGGGAGATTGGGAGTCCGGGTGAGTCTGGCAGGAGCTGAGACTGCCCTGCCTCTCAATCTTTACAACTGAGCTCGGGAAGAGGGATCAGGGTAAAGATGACCCAGTGTTCTCTCTGTTTGATTATTTAGAACCTTGGCTCATCTAGTCTGTAAACCTTGGAAACCCCTGGGTTGTTTTCAGTGACTTTGCATATGCAAGCTTTGTGTTCATCATTAACTCATAACTCATTTAAACTGTAGACATTTGGTTATGAATACCACATTTAGAACTAGACACGCTGCGACACTTACACAAACGGAAACTGGTCTTTGCATATGTATATCTTCCAGTAGCTCTGAAGTCAAAACTTTACAGGAGACTCATAACTTACAGGAAAACTTTATGTGCTGATTATGTTATCTTTACCCTCATTTGTTGCTCTTTCTTCTTACCTAAAGAAATTGTCGATGGCAACGTGAAGATGACGCTGGGTATGATCTGGACCATCATCCTGCGCTTTGCTATTCAGGATATTTCCGTTGAAGGTAAAGGACAGGGTTAAAAACCTGATCGTATTAAGATACTTAGCGTGATTTGTAAATTGAGCTGATGAAGTTGAGTTTGGATAGGCTTTTGTAAAATTGACTGGATTGAATGAAAGATAACGGGACTTGGGTTTTCACAAATTTTCTATTTGTATGAAAAAAAGACCCCAGCAATGCTGTTTCATTCATGGGGTTGGAATCATTTTGGAAAAGATGAGTACATGTTCAGAACAGAAGTCGCTTTTTAAAATGAGCATTTTTTGAGCTTCTTTATTGCTTATTATACTAGTAGGTTCACGACTATAACAGTTCTTTAGACTTAGATCTTGAAACACTTGAAACGCTTTCCTTCAAGTGCTGAAAGATAATCGATTGAAATCTGAGTTTGTTCATTTGTTCTTTCTTTTTTTCTCTCTCTCCCCTCCCTCTCTCCCTCTCCCCCTTTTTTTAAACAAAATATCTATTGTCATTGTGTCTTTTGGCCCAATAACTGTTCCATCATTGTAACATAACCCTAATCCTCAGCACTGCCACTGAAGATGCAGCTCTTTAGTCTTTTACGCCCACTGCACTCCAAAATATTTTGATGAATTCATCACTGTCAAAAGTGTCAAATTGACATTCTTAAAATTAGAACTTGGCCTATTTAGCACTCAAATCACAAAAGGTATAGCTGCAGAACATAGTTAGGACTTCCCTGGTGGCACAGTGGTTAAGACTCTGCGCTCCCAATGCAGGGGGCCTGGGTTCGTTCCCTGGTCAGGGAACTAGATCCTACATGCATGCTGCAACTAAGAGTCCGCATGCCACAACTAAGACCCAGCACAGCCAAATAAATAAATAAATATGAAAAAAAGAAAAAAAGAATGTACTTAAGGGTGGTCTGACTTATCCAACCAGGCAGTCTCCTCTAACTTTGTCACCTAGAAGGCAACCACGCACCCAAATGGTCAGGGCTGGGAGCGTGGTTCATAATTCTGTCCAGGAATTTACTTATGCCCTCTAAAAATCAAACTAAGATATAATGATATTAAAACCTCAAGAATTCAGGCTCAGAAATAACAGCCAGCTCGAATTTATGAAGAGTCTGAATTTGAAAACTTTCATACAATGTACTCTTATTAAAGTACATTTCTTTCATGCTAGTGAAAATAACAATCTGCTTTTTAAAAGTTCCTGCTTTATTAAAAAAGAATAGTTTGTAATCATTTAATCAGTTTTATATACTTCGGCATTTAAATATTTAAGCAGTTGAGCCCACTTGATAGAACAAATATTATTTTTTAAAAATCTTGTTCATACCACTGCATTTGCTACACTAGCAAATCCTTTTCCCACAAATATTACAGAGGTGAGCTTGACCTCAGGTTTTCTTCTGATTGGTTACAGATTTCAAATTGTGATTATACTAATTGAAAACTTAATTCTATTTCAAATGTAACTATGCATGGTGTGATCCATTAGAGGTTCCCCAATTTATTATTTATGTGCCCAAGATAAGATAATTAAAGCATAGTATTTCATAAAACATTATGATAGAAAGATATACTAATCTGCTTTTCAAAAGACTAAGAAATAAACATTCAAAAGTGTGATATCACTGACAAGGTGCTTAAATCTCTTCAAGCAGAAGTCTTCCAGTGTCCCACACAGCAGATGAAGTTAGTTTGCTAACTTATATTTTTATTTGTTTTACTTCTGTGGGGTCATTTCTTAACAACCTCACTTAATTTCTGTAAATCTATAGAAAAATTGTCTAATTTATTTTGATGATGTATATTATGTAGGAGAATGACATTGTCATTAAACTGAATTCTTTGAGGAGCCAGTCTCTGTCAACAGAATGATGGACCTCTTCGAAGAAGGGAAATGAGAGATTGACATACCTGTTGGTGAGGGCAGTGCAGAGATGCCCAAGTAGATGGGGCTTCTTGGTGCATCCTATGGTTTTTCATGATGGAATAACCAATGACATTACCTATTTATGACATGCTTTTTATACCCACCATCAGGGTTCTGTGTGTGGACTTCTCAGGTTTAACCTACACCTGCGGGGGCAGGGTGGAGGTACCACAGTCATGTACTATGTGGCACAGGCTTGTAACCTTTTGCTGAATGCCTCAGAATGGACTTGGGGTGGGAGAGAGTCAGCTTTGTTAGAGTAGCCAATTCAATAAGGAAAAAACTTTGTTCAACATTCATAGCATAAGAGTGTTCAGACGTATTCAGAAAGAAATTAAGTGAAACTCAATGACTTATAAATCTAAGCTTAAGTGGCAGTTGTAAGCTTGTATTGATCTACTTTACCTCTGTTTACTTTTCTAATCTAAGTGCCATTTAAACTTTATAAAAAAGTTTGGATTATTTCCTCCTGTTATACTTTTTCTTACTAATTCCGTTCGCCAGGACCCCAAAGGCAGGCAGTTGTGTGTATAGCAGAACAGCTGGGTATGGAGTTCCATATTTCGATATCTATACCAGTTAATATTTTAATAAAGTCTTAGAACTTTCAGTCGTTTTCCTTAACAGGAATTTGGTAGATAAGAGACATGATCAGGAATCATTCAAATTATTCTTAGAGCATGTGGAAGTTTGCGAGGGGCGGGGGGGGGGTATTTCATATGGGTTATGGGTCAAAGAAAAATCTGAACTAGAAATGGAGAATTTAGATAAATAATTACAGAATACTTACTTTGATTTGAAAAAATCAACTTAAGCTCTTACTGAAATGGAAGGCCAGGTCCCAATGTTGGTTAGGAGTCCACATGTTCATAGGAGCTTTCTAAATTGTTAAGATGTAAATACAAGCAGAATCCCAGTTATGTAAGTGGCTTTGAGGAGCTGTTTGGATGTATAAAACTTTGGGTCCTCTAACAAGCAAGTGCCAAGATGGTGTTAGAAGTTGTCTTAGTCTGTTCAGGCTGCCATACAAAATACCATAGACTGGGTGGCTTAAACAACAGAAATTAATTTTCTCACAGTTCTGGAGCCTGGAAGATCAAGATCAGGGTGCCAACATAGTTAGTCTCTGGTGAGGGCTCTCTTCTTGGCTTGTAGATGGCTGCCTTTTCTCTGTGTCCTCACACGGCAGAGAAAGAAAGGGAAGGGAGAAGGAGAGTGGAGGGAAGAGAGGGAGAGGGAGAGAGAGAGAGATTGAGCAAGCACTCTGCTGTCTCTTCTTAGAAGGGCACTAATTCCATCATGAGGGCCCCACCCTCACAACCTCATCTAACCCTAATTACCTCCCAAAGGCTCCATATCTAAATATCATCACATTGGGGGTTAGGGCTTCAGTCTATGAATTTTCGGGGGACACAGTCATTCCATCCATAGCAGAAATGCAAGAGATTTGTTGGGGGAAATGCCTGTGGAGGATAAGGGTGGGGAGAAGCAGGAGATGGCAGAGCCCCTTCAGGCATAGCGCCTGGCTGACACCCGTGCTGGGGAAGGAAGAGCTTGAGAAAGAAGAATCTCATTCTGCAAAGTGGTCCTCAGGCAGGGTCAGCAGGCCAATGGGGAGTTCTTCAGCCTCAGTTGCTCTCAGAGGAGTCCCACGTGTGGCAGGAATGGCCCAGCTCTGGTGCCCCTCCCTCACTCAGTCTGTGGCTGGAGTAGCCCTGAAGAAGTGTGGCCTCTGGGGAATGCAGGGGAGGATTCAGAGTGTGGTAGCTGGGACATCAGTTCTGTCCTGTGCTCCCTGCAGCAGGACATCTGAGCAGCACGTCTTCATGGCTGCCACAGGGGTGGTTGCTTTCTTAACTTGGTCAGAACCCAAGTGGCCAAACTTGGAATTTGCCAATAAAAGCCTTCAAGTACTTTAAAATCAGTGGGTAAGGGAATACATTTCAGACACAGTGGCCTCTGTGAATTCCAGTTACCTAAGAATATAAATTATAATTGAGATAAATGACAGGATAGTTAGGTCATAAATTATGCACATTAAAACAAATTTTCATCCGAAAGGTACGTTAGCAGTAACCCTGAAGTCCAGTTTTGTATTCATCATGTCATAACTTGCTGTAGCTCCTGCACTGTCCTTTTCAAGTCACTTCAAGTGGCCTCAGAAGTCAGTCCCTGGGAGCAGGGTTCCAGCTCCATCCTCTTGCAGAGACTGGAGAAGAGAGGTTGCCTTTGGTGTTGGCCCCCTGGGAGGTCTCTTTAGCAAGTGACTAGAAGTTGGGTGAGTGAGCAGTGAGGGTGAGTGTTGCCCTGTGGACACTTTTTCTTGGCTGTCATTACAGAAACCTCTGCCAAAGAAGGTCTGCTGCTTTGGTGTCAAAGGAAGACCGCTCCTTATAGAAATGTGAACATTCAGAACTTCCACACCAGGTGCGCAACCAGGGCCCTGGGGTCCTGGTATTCTCTTTGGAATCCGGGTTGGCAGGGAGAACAATGTTTATTTACTCCTGTGTCTCCTCCTGTCTGACACGCGTTTTCTGTATGTAGTAGAGCTCAGGCTCTAGAATGATTGATGTTTAGGGTCTCTAAGGGGAAAACGTTGGATTAAGGTTTGGGAGGCTGGCACTGTTTATAAGTGAGTGTCATGCAGGGATGCGGCAGGGATGGATTCTCAGTGACAAGGAGACACCGTAGCAGGGTCTGCGTATCCTACATACGAGCTCCACCCCGTCCCTCCTCTCTGTCGTGCCCAAAAGATGCTTCATCAGTCAGCTTTGTAGGCTGGGATTGGAGAGAAGTAGGCAAATCATGTTTGAAAAACTGTAGGGAACTGGATGAAGGAAATCCAGATATAACCTCAGAGCATGATATTGTCCCTTGCTTCAGTCTTTTTCTTGCGCAGATCTTTTGTCAGGTGTTTATATTTTCTCCCTCTGTGTGGTGGGTTACCCATGAATATAAATGGATCCCTGGCCCCCATAGATCAGAGAAAAGAAATGAAGGATATGGGGCTTCCCTGGTGGCGCAGTGGTTGAGAGTCCGCCTGCCGATGCAGGGGACGTGGGTTCGTGCCCCGGTCCGGGAGGATCCCACATGCTGTGGAGCGGCTGGGCCCGTGAGCCATGGCCGCTGAACCTGCGCGTCCGGAGCCTGTGCTCCTCAATGGGAGAGGCCACGACAGCAAGAGGCCCGCGTACCGCAAAAAAAAAAAAAAGAAATGAAGGATATGGACGAGCTACCAGGACAGACTGGGGAGGTAATCTAGGTAGATAAGTATTATTAGGCCCTGAGCCACTCCCTGAGTGCACACAGGTGAGGAGGAGGCTTCCTGTTCGTACATCACATGCCATCGGGGTGTGGGACCTGCTGGGTAGAATGTCTCAGGGCCCAGCCTGGCCTCCCACTCACCTTCTTGCTTTTCTTCTTCTGGCCCAAGATGGGCCTGAGCCCTTCGACAGTGTGGCCCCAGGGGCCTCCTTCTTCCCCGACCCTTGGAGGCACAGGCTCCTGACCTTCAGTGAACCTGCCGCTCATCACTTGGGAGCTCGTAGCCTGGGGGTGTCTGGGAACAGTGAGCGCTGGTGTCTCTGGGCAGACAGACTGGAAATCCAAACCCTCCCTGCTAAGTCCCTCAGCTGCTTACACATCTTTGCCTTTAAAAGAAGAAATCCAAAACAAAAAGGAACCTTATGAAGAAAGATAGAGGAGAACCGGAGAGTACTGAGTATACAAAGGAGTGTGCTCTTGGAGGAAAGTGTGTCCTGGGCATTTCTGGGTGGATGTCCTTGTGTCTGTCTGTTGGGCAGACTCTGGGGGTCAGGTCTAGAATGGAGACTTGGAGAAGAGAGGAGAAAGCCGGGCCTGCTGGGCACTGAGGGAGGTGGGGGACAGTAGGGGGCATCTTCCCTCCAGTCCCTGCCAGTTCTCCCAGCACAGCAGGGACCGGGGCAGGACACGGCGGGGGGTGCGGGGAGGTTAGGGGGAGTCCCCAGCAAGGCTGGGTCTGAAGCTGTAGATGGAAAGGAGACTGGTAGGGGGGTGGCAGACCCTGGGAGGGAGGCGAGAGTCCAGGGAAGGGGCCAGGGTGTCACTGGGTGGGGGAGGGAGGGAGGTACCTGGGGCCCCAGGTCCGAGATTTCAGGCCAACGTCTGACCAAGGTCAGCCCCTTGCTGCTGCCCGTCCATTAACCCGTGTTCCTGTTCCTCCCGACCGTGACCGTCGTGCAGCTGGAAAGACGGCCTTGGACTCTGTGCACTCATCCACAGACACCGGCCCGACCTCATTGACTACTCAAAGCTGAACAAGGTCATTTGCGGGGCCCGGCATGCTGTGTCTGCCCTGCCCCCAGCATGTCGTCCTGGAAGTGAGCCCATTGGCATTGAACTCACACCAACACCTAGGCTGCTGCCAGCATGCCCTCCCAGCTAGCCTGGCACGGGATGAAAACAGGAAGGGTGGCGGGAAAATACTCACCTGTTATAATTAGGGCAGGACAAGACCCAGAGCCAAGTCACCTTTTTGCCCACATTACGATATGTTTGTTGATTTGGCCTGATTTCCTACGACAGCTTTTACACATGTTTCTCAGAGATTTTGCATTCCCAGGTTGTAAATATGAGAAGTGAAGTGTCTGTTTTGCTGCAGGGTGGGCAGGCTGAGGGGAGAAAGGTTCAAATACCCCAAACCTTCTTTTTAAATTCCTTTTTCTGAAGGATTTAGTTGTTGACATATTTACTCAGAGTTGATTAACTTGTTTCTCACACAAGGGATGCTTATCTTGCTATTGATACAAGGTATGAGTTGCACCCTTAGAAAAGAAGTTTGGGGGATTTTTTTTTCTCTCTCTCTTTTCAGAAAATTCAACTTAGGGAACTTACGTTTTCAGCTGAGGAAACTTTCATTCTCCCTTTAAGCTTAAGCTGTATTGTGCTTAAGTTTCAAATAGTCTGCACATTCTTTCTTTAAAAGTAGTTTGCACGTGGGATCTGTGATGGAGAAAAGAAATCCTGTTCCCTTCTAAATCTTGTGGTGGACAGTCCATCTGTCCTAGAAATAATGCCGTGTAAAGACTTAAGATGGAAAGTGTTGCCCGCCCCATGACCATTCCTGCCAGGAGTAGTGGGGCACATTTCCTCTGGTTGCTGGTGTGCTTCCTTGGCCATGCACCTCGTGTCGCTGTGTTTGGTGTGGAATCCGGTCCTGCTGCATGCTGCCCTCCCCGTGTGGCACAGGGGGTAGTAGGAAGAGTGTCCTGGCTTTTGCCACCTTTGCAGTTGTCACGTGCTCACCACCCTTCCCCTGGCCTCTCTCCACTGACGACAGGATAGCACATGAAAAATGTACTTGTATCCTGAAGATGAGAGCTGCCGTACACGAAAGGAAGGTTGCCTAAGGGAACGGGGCAGCCAGAGTTGCTTGACTTCCCCAAGCATATATTCTCATCCCTGAGTTATTTTGAAACGTTTCAAACATAGAGACGGTGTATATTTTTTTCAGTTACTCTTTATCTCATTTGCAGAATGAAGGGATTATACTAGATAGACCTCATTTTATTAGCAGTTTATAATGGTCAGTTTCTATTACAAAAGGTCAACAGATGGGGTAATTGGCCACCTGTGATGGGTGGAAAAATGATAGTAATTAACCATAGCAGTGAATACCTCTATAGCTCTAGATTAGACACTGTTAATAAATAAGTATATATGTTTATTGTATATATGTATTAATATGTGTTACATATGTGGATATTACATATATTAACGTTTTATATACATATACGTATGTTAATATTAATACATATATTTTATGTATGTTATACATACACAGTCATTCAATCTTCAAAATCTACAGTAAACTATATAATATCATGCATCTATAAAGGAGGTACTAATTATCCCAGTTTTACAGATGAAGAAGGGAGGAGTTCTTTAATCTTCCCAGGGTCACATACCAGTAGCTGAGCCAAGAAAACACTTAATTGCTACATTTTATCTAAGTTACAGTGTAAGTGAGATAGCTTTCACAAAGACTCAGAATCATTACTCTGTTTTTAATGCTGAAAATTTTCTTATATATTAAGAACAAAAAGAAACTTTCACTCAGCTATTTGGTTTTCTAAACATTTGCATAAAATATGCAGGTAAGACTCACCTTATTATATGGCTGCTTTTAGTGAAATGATTATATGCTTTGTTAAAATAACATGGAGTTGAAGAAACATTTTGCCTGAAATGATAGTAAACTCTGAGAGGCCAGGAAGCTTGCTTTGGTTTCTTCCTTGAGCACCGAATGTTTTTGAAGCCTCTATGTTTTAGATGTTTCACTGTATTAAAATGATTGTGCTTATTGCAAATCATTGCAGTTTCTGAAATGTTTAAATGGCTTTGATGTTAAAATTCATTACAGTCATCCCTGTACTAACACTACTTTTCATTTTGATTTTTCTGTCTTACATACCCCCATCCCATTTCAAATTCACAATACTTAATCTCTTTAGAAGATTAAAACAGGAAATGTTAAATACCTCTTTTAATTTTTCAGTATTTCATTTATACACCTCTGGTTCAATGTATTTTGTTACGTTACGTATATATTTAACCAGCTTTACCGTGGAAGACAAACGCAATCGGACGAACAAAAATTTCTTCACAATTTTCTATTATAATGTTAAGTTTCTTTCATTTCTTGTGGTCTTTAACATCCTAGAAACCTAACTTTTGCTCTTTGTAGCCATCTTGTAATATTCTTTAGTGACCTAAAAGTTTCACCTAAACATGCTGAAAGCAGCGTGTTTTCTTATATTTAAAACAAAAATAAACAAAGTTAGTGTGGTACTAAATATTCTCCATGATCACCTTCCAGATGTGGAAAATGTATGTTTCATGCTTCCTTTTGGAATCATCTAGATTTTTGTTACCCAGAGTTGAAGCTCAGCGCTGAGGTATCCAGGTGTTTTTCCATCCATGAGAAAATACCTCACAACTTTCCTTCTAGCTGCACAGTATCTGTTCTCTTCAACCTTTTGCTCACGTTTTATGAAGTTGGAGTGTGCATGGATTGGGTGATTCTCATGTCATTTTTGATATTTCTCTAAATGTTTGAAATGTTTGGGAAAATATAAGAAGGAAGATCTTATCCTATTATGGTTATGTGTGGATGGGAAAGTTTCCTCCCCAGAATGAGGTATATAAAAAACAGTCGTAAGTCCTGTTCAAAAAAATATGCTAAAAAGCTGGTTGTGCTGTTTTCCATGCAGGATGACCCAATAGGAAATATCAACTTGGCCATGGAAATTGCAGAGAAGCACCTGGATATTCCCAAAATGTTGGATGCTGAAGGTGAGATGAAAATTGTGTTTTTTGGCTTACAGAAAATCTGTTGCCTCCCTATGTGACGGCCACACATAAAGACCTGTAAACGTTATAGCCAGGTTACATCTGAAGGACTTAGGATTCCTAAGAAGTTTCTGTCATTGGCCTCGTGAATATTAGAGAATTTCGTATGTAGCTTTTGCTCAAAATTATTTTCTAGAATCCTGCTCAAAACCAAGCCAGCAAAACTACAATGAAAGGGTTGGGTAAAAGGTTCAGCTTTGGCAAAGAAACAGAATGCTTTGGTTTGTGATTTTCAATGGAAAGCTTCCTGTTTTTATTTTAACAACATTTTTTCTTTTTAAACCACATAGAAATTTAACAAATAAATCTCCTTGTTCTTTAAGACTCCACAAGGAAAAAAATGCTTCCTTCCAACTGGAAGTCATAGAATCTCAGTCTAGACTATGGAGCGGTCATTCATCATGTGCCTCTGAAACTTTCACGTTTCATTTTTAATTTGTCCAAATTAAATTTAGTTTTGTTAGAGCTAGAACCTCTCAATATTTTGCAGCTTTAGCGGCCCTCATGCTGGAGACTAGTTTCAGTACCTCTTGTGCCCTTTATCTGAGATGAGTTCATGGGAGTTTCGCCCTGGCACAGCATTTAAAGCACAGATACGTGGAGACCATCCCTTCGTTTCACTTATGCATGAGTCACCTCTCACTCAGCAGACGCTTACCGAGCACCTACCATGTATAAGACCCTGGAGATGCTGCAGGAGATAATGTGATGTATAAGGCAGGGCCCGGCCCTCAAGGACTTATATTACTGTGCTCGTTGTTAATCTTATTATTCTTGCTTCTTGTTCCTTGCTTCTGCTAATTAGCATGTTGGGGAAAAGCAAAGACCTTGATTCTAGTCAGTTGTCAGTCTTCTGTTCCTCCTTATTTTTGGTGACTGCATCATGGCTGCTGTACCAAGTCACCACAAAGTAGGTGGCTTTTGAAACAACAGAAGTTTATTCTCTTGTAGTTCTGTAGGCTGTAACTCTGAAATCAGGGTGTTGGCAGGGCCATGCTCCCTCCGAAGTCTGTAGAGAAGGACCTTTCCTTGCTTCTTCCAGCTTCTAGAAGCCCCAGGTGTTCTTTGGCTCATGGTAGCATCACTCCAGTCTCTGACTCTGTCTTTACATGGTCATCTTCCCTCTGCATCTGTCTCTGTGTCTTTTTCCCGCTACTTATGAGGACACCAGTCATTATGGATTAAGGCCACACCTCATTCCAGCACAACCTCATCTTAACTTGATCACGTCTGCAAAGACCTACTTCCGAATAAGGTCCCATTCACAGGTACCAGGAGGTAGGACTCCACCTATCATTTTGAGGGACACAGTGCACCTGAGACAGTAGTCTGTCAATTAGGATTCTAATTTTGCCCGTTTGTTAATTTAGCCATTTTATCAAACACCTGTATTATGGGGTGTTGACCACACTTGAATATGCTCTTCAGAATCTACTTTTTTCAGAAACTCTTTAGAGGGAGAAAGACAATAAAACAGTGCAGTTGCCACATAGGAAAATACCTTTTCCTTCTTGTCTGTCCTCTCTACGCTAAGTTTGCATTTGGGTGCTCTGCTCTGTCCTTTGACCTTTCCATTCGATAAATAACTACCCAGAGTTTACCACTTGAGTCAACAGCTAGGATACTGAAGACAGGAGAAAACAGGCGACATTTAGTAAATTCATCTCTCTGTCCATTGATGCCTCCCTGATTTCCTACAGTTGAGGGTGAGCTCAGGATTGCTGTCGTTATTACCCTGGGAGGCTGACCATCCTCTTGTTCCTGGGTTTCCCTTAGTCTCTGAGTCCTGGTCTGGGCGTGTGTTCTGCTTATCCTCTGAGTGGATGGGATGCGTTAGCACTCTATTCATTTCTTGCTCCCTTGTGACACATCCTAGTCTCTTATTACTTTTCTTTTTCTTTCCTTTTTAATGGCTCAGAAAAATGCTTGCATACGATATTATTTTCTTTGCAGAGCAATTTCTGTAAGAGTCTTCTGGTGAAAGAGTTATGAACTTGACTGACTTGGGTGAGGGGCGAGCTGTGGTATAACCAACTCCCCAGTAGATCAGCCCCCCATTTGTTAATTACCCTTTGCATCTTTGCCACCTGCACCCGGACTTACCTTCCCCACAGCTTCCTATGAATGTGTTCTTACTTCTCCTGCTCTTTTACTGTAATGTCTTATACTGATCTCCTCCCCTCAGATCACTTAATCCCTTTGGCAAATCCTTGCCTCTCCACCGCCTGCTGCGGTTGACCTTACTTCCTGGCATTTGTGATAGTCTCTGAATCCTAAATGGGGATTTTGAAGTGGCTAATTGGGCTGCTCACCCATAAACCTGTAGTGAAAACTGGTGAAACTCTTCCTCATCTTAACTACCTTGCATGCTTTTTTTTTTTTGCGGTATGCGGGGCCTCTCACTGCTGTGGCCTCTCCCGTTGCGGAGCACAGGCTCCGGACACGCAGGCTCAGCAGCCATGGCTCACGGGCCCAGCCGCTCTGCGGCATGTGGGATCTTCCCGGACCGGGGCACGAACCCGTGTCCCCTGCATCGGCAGGTGGACTCCCAACCACTGCACCACCAGGGAAGCCCCCTTGCATGCTTTTTAAAAGGTTATGAAAACTGTTTCTCTATTTTCCTCCCTCCGGTGAGTACTCGTTGTAGATTTGTGGGTGCCCGTGTTCTGTGTGGACTTGCAGGAAGGACCTTTGCTGACCCCTGGGCCCTCCATCTGTCCAGAGAGCGAAAGTGCTGTTGTGTGCACTCTGCGGAATTCTGGAGGTCCAGCTCGGCCATGGATGTGACTTCCTTGCTAGTTTAGGGCTCTTCTGAGCTGGCTGTGCCCTTCTCTTTGGTGGTTCTTAGAAGTGCACACAGAGTAATGACTTTGCAAATGTGACTTCTTTGATTTGAGCCAAAGTTTGAGCAACACAAGTGTGTGGGGCTGCTGGGGGAAGATTCATGACCTTGGCCTCTCTGAGGCAGCCCTTAGCAGGAGCCTGCTGCTCTCGGAACATCCGAGCAGTTAACCTTTTTTCCACACAGATTTAGTATACACCGCCAGACCCGAAGAGTCGTAATGACTTATGTCTCCTGTTACTATCATGCTTTTGCTGGTGCACAGAAGGTGAGGAGGTAGAACACAAGTCATCACTCATCCTTTACCTCTGTCTTGATTTTTCTTCAATTGTTTTTCTCTTTTCCCCCCACCGACTCCTCTGAGTAAGGAGACCCGTCTGGTTCTGAGGAGGCAGTCGTTTGTCTTTTTCAGTCCAGTTTTCTTTGAAACTTACTTCCTGTCCATGCAGTAGTATGCCATTCATCTTTGGTTTCCAGAAGATTCCATGCTGTTCCACATCCCCACAGCCTTTCTATCAATATCCTCTGGAAACCCAATGACTGGGTTTCACCTTAGGGAATTATGAGGCACCTTTTTAACTGCATTCTGTCCAGTGACTGAACTGAATCTGAAGTTAGAACGTAATTCAGCCCAAACTGGGGTGAGGCCAAGGTGAGGAAGGAAGGGTGTGTGTTCCCGTGGTTCTGTTTTCTCTCTTCCCGGTAGCTGTCTCAGCAGCTCATACAAATAGTGGCAAGGGTCATAGTTAATAAGTACAAGCCGTGTAGACCCTCCCCTTTAGATGCTTTGTTCCTCTGGGTAGCTTCTAGCAATGGCATGGCAAGTACGTATAGAAGGATTAGGAAACATGCCATCTTCAATGAACTTCATCCCCACACAAGCCAGGGCCGTGCACAGAGCAGAAAGCCAAGGATTATGAGGGTGGGGGCGGGGTGTGGCATCCGAGATGGGGCCAGAGAGGTCTGCGTGTGTCCCCGCATCTTGCAGAGGGCCACGCCTTGCTCACAGCCAAAGTGGCAGATGACCTGATCCAGTCAAAAGACAGGAAGACGGGGCTGCCCGGGTCCTTAGGAAGTGGTCACCAGCTCTGACAGGCAGCCCACGGGTTCCCCTAGGAATGCCTCGCCTACACTTTAAAAAAAAAGCCATCCAGGGTAGGGGAGGAGGGAAACCCTTGGTTTGATGATGTGAAAACAAAAAAACGTGCTGGTTGAAAGCATTCTGTTCACGAGTGTGTCAGTTCTGTACAGGCTTCCTGCGGGTCAGGGTTGTGGGCCCGAGGAACACAGAAAGTCAAGTGTAAACCAGTTCGTTCTTCCCTTTGTTCACCCTGGTTTCTGCTCTTCATCTGTGCGTGTGTCTGTTTTCTGTGTTATTTTTCCCTCCCTCAGACATTGTGAACACTCCCAAACCCGATGAAAGAGCTATCATGACATACGTTTCCTGCTTCTACCATGCTTTCGCGGGCGCGGAGCAGGTATTTAACCCTCGTCTGTCTGGTTGCCGTGCTGCCCTTGTGCATCGGTTTTAGTCGTGTGGGCGTGCGCGTGCATACCTGGGTGTGTGTGCGTGCACTTCACATCTTACCTTGGACTCTTTCTAAGTAGCTTGTGATGACCTAATATGGCAAGTTCCAAACTGCGAATGCTTTTTTAGTTAACAGCTTTACCCTTAGACGGTTCTGAAGTGTTCTTAGCTCTCTGTCTTTCTAAGATATTGCTCTTATCTCATTAATCAATGGTGGGAAACATTTGTGCTTCAGGAAAAAACAAGGGCCATGAAAATTGAGCCACACTGATTGAGCGGTGAAGGGGGACTTGGGCGAGGAGAAGTGAACGCCTTTCCAGGGCCCCTGTCCCGTTCTCCGCCTGGAGATTGCCTTCACTGTTCAGTGACGTGTTCAAGCATCTTGCGAGATGAATCTTAATTTAACTGAAATAGTGAAAGTCTAACAGTGTTAAAACCTCAAAAAAATTTATACTCCTTAAGATAAACAGCCTGAGGGACATCATGGGTGGATGTCCCTCTGCTTTCCCGCGTTCCCCTGTTTCTGCTTCCTGTCCCTCCCCCTATCTCTACTTGCAGAGTCCTGAGAGATGGGGTTGGACAGAGTATGCGTCATTTCTGTGATCTCTTTAAGACCATCACTGGGGGACTTCCCTGGAGGTCCAGTGGTTAGGACTCCACGCTTCCTCTGCAGGGGTTGTGGGTTCGACCCCTGGTCGGGGAACTAAGATTCCACAAGCCGCCTGGCGGGGCCAAAAAAAAAAAAAAAAAAAGACCATCACCAGCGAACAATGATAACTGGAAATCGGCCCCTACTAGGGCTTCAGAGGCAAGGCTGGGGGCCAGGCTGCAGGCCCGGAAGCCGGACGGATCTCATGGTCACGGTTTAAGGCACTTGGCCCCTCCCGGCCTCAAGCTCCCCACAAAACAATGATCGGGAATTATTGATACCTCAACAGCTACTCACATGGGTTAAATAAAGTATTAAAGCAGATTCTGCCCGGTGGAAGGATCCCATCTAGCACATTCGATGTATTCATTTCAGGAATGAATACGTAGAGGCCCTCGTGAACTCAGTGCAATGACAGGTATACATTCAGGATCCAGTCCTGTCTGCTTTGATTTCCAAAGGCTAATGTAACTCAGAGAGTTCTCTCCCTGTAGTTGTGAGGTTGGCAGGGGGCTCAGGTGGACGCCCAGGGACCATTGTTTCCTTAGCCCATCAGTTTCTGTTACTAACTTGCTTGATGTTTCACAAAGCTCGTGTTTGCGACTAATGCTATTTCCCTGTTACTCCCTACAGTATATTCAGCCTGCCATGTAAGTCTGTGTGAAAACGGTCCCAAAGGTGTGAAATGACCCATAGTGTGAACGAGCTGGGCCCTCAGGCTTACCCCACCCGAACCCAGAACCTGCACCACTTACAGCACATGCTGCCTCCCTGG
Organism: Grampus griseus; assembly: GCF_964374135.1. Classification (NCBI taxonomy): domain Eukaryota; kingdom Metazoa; phylum Chordata; class Mammalia; order Artiodactyla; family Delphinidae; genus Grampus; species Grampus griseus. The sequence goes on from NC_139010.1 coordinate 9,540,062, forward strand.
TCACCCCCTGCCCTGCCACCTTCCACCTTGTGTATGCACGTCCCTGTCGACAGAGCCGTCCTGTTTACCTATTGTGTTTTACAGGCCGAGACAGCGGCTAACAGGATATGTAAGGTTCTTGCTGTGAATCAAGAGAATGAGAGGCTGATGGAAGAATATGAGAGGCTAGCAAGTGAGGTAAAGGAAACGGGTCCCCGCAGTCCTGTCCATCCCCACCCTGAGGGGGAGGCACAGAGGGTGAACACGGATTGTCAGTGTTGGGGTTTTTTTTTTTGCATTTTTCATCTCAGACAGAATAAAAGTAGGAAAGTACACTCGCTCTCAGGGGTTGTTCATCCTGCTTAATTACGGGCACAAAGGTAGTGCTGCTGGTCTTTCCAGGCATTGCAAGGCACAGAGGTGGTTTGCATGTTACAAAACGTAGAATGTGATTCCATCCTCAGCTCTGCACCTCCGGGGTCGGGCTCCCCTAGATGACATTGTGTTCCTTGTTTTTTTCCTGCTTCATCGGCTACTGACATCACGTAGGGCGAGCTCTGTATTCAGAATCCCAGCTCCACGCGGTGACTCAGCATCTAAGGAACATGCCAGTGAGACAAGCCTCAGCCTTGTGTGTGTATTTAAATACCTAGAGGGAACCTCGGGAGAGGCAGAGCCCTCCGTCCGAGACATTTGAGCATGAGTTTCCAGGATGCCTTTCTACAGCTCTTCAGCTAGATTTCTCAGAATAGCCCTTTCCATGTCGCTTTTCTTTTTGTTCTTATTATAGTATAAATCTTAACTAAGCAGGATCTGAGTGAGGTCCATAGCCACCTTCTCTCTGGATTGAACTCAATCACAGTGACAATGTCAGAGACCAAATAATGTTTGCTCTGACTTACTTTGGCTGATACTTGGTCTGTACTGTGCAAAGCATCAGGACACTGGGAATCAGTCTTCCCAAGTAGTGGTGTATATTAGTCCAAGCTAATGATACTGTTTATGTTTCCTGCTGCTATGGGAGAATTCCATTTGGCAACATTGTTTAATGCCAGTGATCGACATCAGGGTTGAAGTATGACCAGGACCGAAGGACAGATGCTCCTCAGTGATGATAGCCTTTCTTTTCTTACTTGGTCCTTCATTTATACCCGTCAAACAGACTATGCAGGGCCTTAGTAAGGCCTTGGTAGTAATTCAAGAGAAGGGGGCGTACTTCATCCTTGGAGTCACTGCCATTTTCACTTTCATCCTGTGGATTTCCTTGAAAGCTAGCTATTAAAATAAAATATACTTTGGCATTGAGTCAGTCTCAGATTTACGATACTTTCATCTCGTAAGTAGACCCGTTAGATTTGAGCTGATTTAAACTAGAAATACATTTTGAGTTAAACCCAGTTCTTTCCTGATTTTATTCCACCATGTTCCACCATGTGAGGTTTTTGTTTTCTCATTTGAAAGCTCCATCCAGCATTTGTCTGCTAATGTCTGGTCCCGGAGTTTCCTATAAATGTCCCATTTTTGTAAAACATGACTCGTGCTGACTCTGAATTTTCGACCTGTGCGTGGTGTCATTGGGGCGATGGTGAGTGGCCCTTGGAGGGCACAGAAGTTTGTATTTATGCCCTCCTTCCAGTCAGACTTCTGTAATCTCGGGAGCATTCAGTCAATCCATTCCCAATCGTTCGGTGCCTCTGTTTTTTAACCGGGGGCGGGGGGCAGTTTGCTGGTGTTGTCAGCAGTTTTTTTGTGTGCGTGTGTTTTGGGAACAGCTTTTGGAATGGATTCAGCGCACGATCCCCTGGCTAGAGAACCGGACCCCTGAGAAGACCATGCAGGCCATGCAGAAGAAGCTGGAGGACTTTCGGGATTACCGCCGGAAGCACAAGCCTCCCAAGGTGCAGGAGAAGTGCCAGCTGGAGATCAACTTCAACACCCTGCAGACCAAGCTGCGGATCAGCAACCGGCCGGCCTTCATGCCCTCCGAGGGCAAGATGGTGTCGGTGAGTAGCCCCCTGGCCCCGGGGGCAGCCCCCCCTTTTCTTTTCCCAAAGTCCTTCCTCTGATGGGCCACTGAGAAGAGGCACTGACTGTAATTCTGACCCTGTGACCACTTCCTTCTGGATACTTTTCCCCCTGCCGTCATGCAGTTCTTGACCCTCACTGCTCTTGGTGCCTCACGCAGAACAGGCCTCTGACAAACACCTAATGATGACGGTCCCCTTCCTCTCCTCCCCGCCTCTAGGTGGACCAGCATCTAGATCACAGGCCCTCTGTTCCCTCCTGTTACCATCTCCCCGATTCACCTTCTCCAGGCCTCAGTCCCATATTTACATCCCTCTTTGCATCATCAGTTTCTCCCGCTCTGCTGAAGCTTTCACATCCGCATAGGAAGCGCTCTAGCATCTGCCAGAGGAAAATGAAAACCTCCTATGACTCCACACCTCCCTGCAGCACCTGTCCTGTTTCTCGTCTCCCCTTTGTAGCAGGACATCTAGAGAGAGTTCTTTATGGTACTGGTTTTTGGTCACTTCCCGTTCCTTTATGTCTTTTACTCTTCAACCTGCAGTAAGTAATCCGGCTTCCGTCCACCCTAAGACAGACTGTTCTGTTCAAAGGCAACGGCGTTTGTGTTGACAGCCTAGTGGTCACTTTTTTTTTTTTGCGGTACGCGGGCCTCTCACTGTTGTGCCCTCTCCCGTTGCGGAGCACAGGCTCCGGACGCGCAGGCTCAGCGGCCATGGCTCACGGGCCCAGCCGCTCTTTTGGCATGTGGAATATTCCCGGACCGGGGCACGAACCCATGTCCCCTGCATCGGCAGGCGGACTCTCAACATTGCGCCACCAGGGAAGCCCCCTAGTGGTCACTTTTATTTTCATATTCGCTTTAGCTGTAACCATGGCCTTCTTCTTGAAACTCCTTCCACCCTTGAACTTAGCTGAGTTCCTCCCACCTGACCACCGAGTCCTTCCCGTCGCTGTTCACAGCTTTGCCTCCTCCTGTCCCTGGGCTGTATGTAGGTGGATGGTTTGTGGGTACAGGGATGCTGACCTTCTTCTCTGTCTTGATACCTGCAGGTGACCTCATCCAGGCCCGTGGCTTTAACTACCAGCTGTAATGGCAACACCTCCCAAATTTTACATCTTCAGCTCTGATTTCTCCCCCAGTTCCAGGTTCATAGAGCCACTTGGATGTCTCAAAACCTAACATCCAAGAGTCCTCCCGCAGTGATCTCTGTCTTAGTAAATAGCATCACCATCCCCTAAGTTACTAAAGCCCCAACCCCAGGTGTCATCACTGATCCTCCTAGTCTGTCCCTTTCTTGTACCTGGTTCCTCAGCCAGTGCCACTGGCTCTGCGTCCAGATTATATCTTAAGTCTGAGCAGCCCTTCAGCTGCTGTCGCCTATGCTAAGCCACCAGTGTCTCTCCTTCAACCTTGCAGTAACCCTCTCACTTGCTTTTCTTGTTCTTTTTCCCCTAAAATGCATTCTCTACGTAGCAGCTGCCGTCATCTTTTTAAAATATAAATCAGAGCGTGTCTCCTTTCTTCTCAGAACCCTCCAGTGACTTCCCGAAATACTTAGAATAAGATCCAGATTCCTTATCTGGGATCCGATGTGGTCTGACCCCACGGCCACCCTGCTGACCATGTCCCTGGCTGCTCTACCCCTCACCCACTGTGCGGCCGCTGCGCCTGCTGTGGTCCTTCCCCTACGTGGAGCGCACCCCGTCCTCGGGCCTTTAGCTCGTCCCCCACTTCATCACATACCTGGCTTTTCCATGAGTGAGGTCTGGGCTCCAAGGCCACCTCCTCAGAGGGGTCTCCTCTCAGTAACCCGCCTAAAGGAACTGCCCCGACCGTGCTCTCATCAGCATCACTTGACCGTGATTTGTTTTTCCATCAGAGTGTATCGCTATCGGAAATAGGAATTACACTTGTTGTTGAATGCCTTATTTAATGTCTTTCTCCCCCAACAATCATGAAAGCTGCACAGGGGCCCAGGGAACTTTACAGGTGCTGTTGTTCACTCTTATATCCAAGGCTCTCACTGTGCCTGGCACGTGCGTGATGCCGGGGAGACAGTTAATGGCTGACTGAACCCAGTCGCTGAGTCAGAGTCGTTTTGGGCTGAGTCACTGTGAGGCTTCATCTTCTCGTAGCCAGAAAATTAAAGCCCTGTTAGCCTTTGTCCACATCCGGAGAAGCATCAGGTTAAATGTTCGCCGATGAGAACCGTGATCTTAGTTCTAAAAGGGTGCAGTGGTAATGAAGATGTTTAGAAGCCAAAACATTTGAATGGCTATTTGGGGCAGGTGTGGAGGCACAGGGGTGAGGGAAAGACAAGAAGACACAAAGGAAAACACTGTTGGACGTGGTGGAGGGGATTCGTAGAGAGGCCCAGGAGGCCAGGGCGTAACGGACGTGCCTTCGCCGGTCCCCACCCATCCCAGGACATCGCGGGCGCCTGGCAGCGGCTGGAGCAGGCGGAGAAGGGCTACGAGGAATGGCTGCTGAATGAGATCCGGAGGCTGGAGCGCGTGGAGCACCTGGCAGAGAAGTTCCGGCAGAAGGCGTCCACGCACGAAACCTGGGCCTACGGTGAGTCCACAGGATGCGGTGGGGCTCCTGGAGAATCGGGCCTGAGCTATGGACAGAGCCCCACGTGCAGTGACCACTGTCCCTGGCGCCTGTGACCCTGTGGGCAGCTGCCCTCGCCCCTCTCTCGTGTGCTGTCCCAGGAACTGCGGTTCTTCAAGAGGTGGGTGTGGGGAATTCCCTGGCGGTCCAGTGGTTAGCACTCGGCGCTTTCACTGCCGTGGCCCGGGTTCCATCCCTGGTTGGGGAACTAAGATCCCTTAAGCAGCGTGGCATGGCCAAAAAAAAAAAAAAGAGAGAAAAAAAAAGGAGGTGAGTATGAAGATGGATGTTTTTATAAAACAGGACTCACAATGCGTTCTTCCCACACTTACCTGCATAGGCATCCGCCTCCTCCTGCCTCCCCCGCTTTCTTCTATCTGATTCCACAAGCATCTGTTTATTCCCTAACAGCAGGTCAGACAGCCCTGGCCCAGACACTAGCTTCTGCTGATAGAAGGTTTATTAAGTGCCGCAAAGCAACATAATTGCCCACTTAGAAAATCTGCTTGGAAAGGAAGAACACGAGGTGTGCTTTTCTATAGTCTTAACTCCTTTGTTTCACTTAGATTCATCCACTCCTTTCAGGCCTTGCAGACATACCCGCTTCCATGGCCGTGATACTATGGTCGTGATTCTTTTGGCTCTGCTGTTTGCTGAGGTTAAAGAACAAAGCATTCACCTCATTGCATGGTAATCTATTTCGAGAAAGGGCAGGGAGGTTCCCCTCATCCCTTGGGTCCCTTTTGCTTTCTTGCTGCTTGATTGTTGGCGTTGCTCAGCGAGACGGTCACAGGCACAGACGTGCAGTTGATACTTCCCAGCTGTGGGCCTTGGATGCATTCTCACCTCCCAGGGCCTCAGCGTCCTCTCCAAAGTGGAATAACAATCATACCTCCCTCGCAGGGTTTTGATGAAGACTTAATGAGTTTGTATTATAAAGTAGTAAAATTGGTGTCTGGCGGATGGTAAGTGCTGTGTTGTCATTAAACATGTGAACATTTGCTTTCCACGTCTAGCTTTGTGGAATTAAATTCTTAAAGGTCATCAACCAGGGAATAAAAATGGGTCCAGTTATAACCACAGCAGTTGCTTAACTTAGGAAGTATTTGTGGGGAAATAGGTGGAGTTTCGGAGAGAAATTTTTCTAATGTTATTACATAAAAAATCACAAGCTGGGGGCTTCCCTGGTGGCACAGTGGTTGAGAGTCCGCCTGCCGATGCAGGGGACACGGGTTCGTGCCCCGGTCCGGGAAGATCCCGCATGCCGTGGAGAGGCTGGGCCCGTGAGCCATGGCCGCTGAGCCTGCGCGTCCGGAGCCTGTGCTCCGCAACGGGAGAGGCCACAGCAGTGAGAGGCCCGCGTACCGCCAAAAAAAAAAAAAAAAAAAAAAAAATCACAAGCTGCATTTAACCACACTAAAAGAATAAAGCTTTCAAACAAAAAGAATTGGAGTAAAGGTTGAGACCATGGGCAGACAAATAGAGTACAAGTGTTTTACCTAATAATTCCAGGTAATTTCTGTGAGCTAATACTAACTGAGCATCTCACGGGAAAGTCAGATACTTGTTTCTTAGGTTTATCACAGACTTGTTATTTAGAAAGTGCTCAGCGTGCTTTCCGGCCTGTATTTGTAGACACGAGCTTTCAGAACACAGAGGGACTCGGGGCCTTAGCAGAGTGACAGCCTGAATTCCAGTTGAAATGTGGCCTCTGACTCTCGGGGCTGTCCTTTCCTCCTCTTGGTTCTATGGAATCACCCAGTACTTTGCATAGAGGCTGAAGTGTGACAGCACTCACATTCCCTTGCTACAACCATTGCAGGCAAAGAGCAGATCTTGCTGCAGAAGGATTACGAGTCGGCGTCTCTGACCGAAGTCCGGGCTCTGCTGCGGAAGCACGAGGCATTCGAGAGCGACCTGGCGGCGCACCAGGACCGCGTGGAGCAGATCGCGGCCATCGCGCAGGAGCTCAAGTACGTGCTCTGTGTGGGTGCCAGTGCTGACATTGAGCCCTGGGTCCAAGCGAGAACTCGGTGGAGAGCTTCCCCGGGCATTCCCAGAGAGGGGCAGGGGAGCTTGCCTTTCCTGTCCTGTCTTAGATGTACCCATAGAACCAAGCCAGAGGACCCTGTGATGGGATTGGTCCTGTTTTTTGTTTTAATTGAAATATAGTTGATTTACAGTGTTGTGTTTGATAGTTTCAGATGTACAGCAAAGTGATTCAGTTATACATATATATATCTATTCTTTTTCAGATTCTTTTCCCTTCTAGGTCATTACAAAATACTGAGTATAGTTCTCTGTGCTATACAGTAGGTCCTTGTTGACAACCCATTCAAAAAATGGGCAGAAGATCTAAATAGACATTTCTCCAAAGAAGACATACAGATGGCCAACAGGCACATGAAAAGATGCTCAACATTGCTAATTATTAAAGAAATGCAAATCAAAACTACAATGAGGTACTAACTCATACCAGTCAAAATGGCCATCATCAAAACGTCTACAAATAATAAATGCTGGAGAGGGTGTGGAGAAAAGGGAACCCTCCTACACTGTTGGTGGGAATGTAAATTGGTGCAGCCACTATGGAGAACAGTACGGAGTTTCCTTAAAAAACTAAAAATAGAGTTGCCATATGATCCTGCAATCCCTGGGCATATTTCTGGAGAAAACTAAAATTCAAAAAGATACATGTACCCCTGTGTTCATAGCAGCACTATTTACAGTAGCCAAGACATGGAAGCAACCTAAATGTCCATTGACAGAAGTCCATTGACAGACGAATGGATAAAGAAGATGTGGTACATATATACAATGGAATACTACAGCCATAAAAAAGAGTGAAATAATGCCATTTGCGGGCTCAGTAGTTGTGGCGCACAGGCTTAGGTGCTCTGACCAGGGCTCGAACCCGTGTCCCCTGCATTGGCAGGCAGGTTCTTAACCACTGCACCACCAGGGAAGCCCTTTTTTTTATATAAAGAGATGCACTGACTTCCTCTCTGGTGCTTTGATTGTGGTAGCATCCCTGTGTCCTCCCATTGGGCAACACCCCCAGCCCCAGCACAGGCAGCTTCGTATCCAAGAGGATGAGAAACAAGTAACAGGACAGAGCATGGCTCGCAAAGGTGGCCTCACCCAGGCCTGGGTGCAGGAGACGGGACCACGTTGCCCGCCCAGAAACCAAAAACAAGACACCTCTGAAAGAAGAACATTAAGGCCCCACTTTTCTTTGTTGTCAAATAAGTGCCATTTCTTTTTCATGCTTTTTTATGGGAGGAGCTAGCATGAGGTTGAGCCCAGGCTGGTTTACCCAGTGGGAGTTGTAGGTCCTGCTGGTCCAGGTGGTGCTGCCTCTGGCTGTGGCCACCCTCTGGGAGAGGGGCCTCCCTGCAGTGTTTCTAAGCTTTTTTTTTTTTTAAGACCCTTGCTTCTTTTTGAAAAATACAGAATTTCATTCCCTACTTCTCTCTCATTATAACCACGGATATATTTGCACAATTTTTAGAGCCTGTCACATAATGATAACTTTAAACAACCAATAATAAATGTTTATTATGATATGTTACATTTTAAGACCCCCATGTTGCTCATTCTTAACCAGAGCAAATGCCTTAATTAACAGAGATGGCCTCTTTTAAGAGTATCTTCCTATTTGGCCTTGCCTAAAAATATTCTTAATTATTTGTGGTCTTCGTATCTAATTTGTTCGCTGTGTTTGTGGCCTTACTTTTTTTTTTTTTTTTTTAACATCTTTATTGGGGTATAATTGCTTTACAATGGTGTGTTAGTTTCTGCTTTATAACAAAGTGAATCAGTCATACATAAACATATGTTCCCATATGTCTTCCCTCTTGCGTCTCCCTCCCTCCCACCCTCCCTATCCCACCCCTCCAGGCTGTCACAAAGCACAGAGCCAATATCCCTGTGCCATGCGGCTGCTTCCCACTAGCTATCTACCTTACTACGTTTGTTAGTGTGTATATGCCCATGACTCTCTCTCGCCCTGTCACAGCTCACCCTTCCCCCTCCCCATAACCTCAAGTCCGTTCTCTAGGAGGTCTGTGTCTTTATTCCTGCTTTACCCCTAGGTTCTTCATGATATTTTTTTTCTTAAATTCCATATATATGTGTTAGCATACGGTATTTGTCTTTTTCTTTCTTACTTCACTCTGTATGACAGACTCTAGGTCTATCCACCTCATTACAAATAGCTCAATTTCGTTTCTTTTTATGGCTGAGTAATATTCCATTGTATATATGTGCCACATCTTCTTTATCCATTCATCCGATGATGGGCAGTTAGGTTGTTTCCATCTCCGGGCTATTGTAAATAGAGCTGCAATGAACATTTTGGTACATGACTCTTTTTGAATTTTGGTTTTCTCAGGGTATATGCCCAGTAGTGGGATTGCTGGGTCATATGGTAGTTCTATTTGTAGTTTTTTAAGGAACCTCCATACTGTTCTCCATAGTGGCTGAACCAATTCACATTCCCACCAGCAGTGCAAGAGGGTTCCCTTTTCTCCACACCCTCTCCAGCATTTATTGTTTCTAGATTTTTTGATGATTGTGGCCTTACTCTTATTTCTCATGCTTCTTGCATGTTGGCTGTTTGGCTGCTTGTTAACAATTACAGATAAAATAAGGGGGAGAAACTCAAGCAATTGAATGCTCTATCATAGCTCCCATAAGTACTTGGGAATGGTTTTAAGTGTTGCCCTTAAAATTTAAGTAATAATTTTATATTATTATTATTCTCGGTTATTCTCAATGTGTATTTCTTTACACAGTCGAGAGAGGAACCACAGAATTTTAAGATGTGCTCATCTTACTGTTATTAGTCTCCCTTTCCTTTTTACCTTTTCTAAAATAACGAACATGTTTGTGCAGTTCTTAAAGTACAAAAAATAAAAATAGGGCTTCCCTGGTAGCGCAGTGGTTAAAAATCCGCCTGCCAATGCAGGGGACACGGGTTTGAGCCCTGGGAAGATCAGGGAAGATCCCACATGCCGCAGAGCAACTAAGCCTATGCACCACAGCTACTGAGCCTGCACTCTAGAGCCCTAGCCACAACTACTGAGCCTGCGTGCCGCAACTACTGAAGCCTGCGCGCCTAGAGCCCGTGCTTTGCAATAAGAGGAACCACCGTAATGAGAAGCCTGCTCACCACAACGAAGAGTAGCCTCTGCTCACTGCAACTATAGAAAGCCCGCGTGCAGCAACGAAGACCCAACACAGCAAAAAATAAATAAATAAAATTATTAAAAAAATAAAAATAAAAATAAAAATAGTATGCACAGTTATGCAAACCCTAAGTTCTTGAAAGCAAGTAGGTATAGAGCTAGTACGTATGAATTAGAGAAGAGGGAAAAATGTACACCCTAAAGATAACCACAGAGAGATTAGTGTTGATGTCTCCATTGTGGATCAGTAGACGGTTCCTAGGTTTTTGGTTTTGAAATCTTTCTGTTCTTTAATAGTTGCATTTTGAAGGGCCATGGCCTTTTCACTTTGTATTCAAGGCTGTGCACATTGCTGGTGTGTTTTGGTTGGTTTTGGTTACCTGGTTATAATAATAAGCACAGAATCTCAATCCATCTCAATTAGTGAAGTGTGTGTACGTAGAAAGCTGCTCTTAAGAACTGGCCAGGCTTTCATTAGGTGATAGGGAGCTTCTTACCCACTGAAATGACACTCAGATCACAACTGTATGCATCTTCTTTATTCAGTAAAAGAAACAGTAACATTCAATAAGGACAAGCTAATATCACTTAAGAGAAAAAACAAGTAATAAACAACCATTGCCTTCATTTAGAGTTGGAAGAAGAAATAAACTTAAGCTTCAGGGAAATGGATTTGGATGGATAGGAGGGAGTTTCCTAAAAGCCTCACCTTGGACCATTTTTGAAGGAGAAGTCTCCTGAAGAGGTCTTTAAACCTCCCTGAGTCTTGCTTTCATCTTAACTAAAAGGGTGATTACATTTTGTCCAGGATTCAAACTTTTTACCCCCAGAGATAATAGGTTAACCATCTAGTCGAGAATCTGCTTGAATGGTAAGTTTCAGTTACTTCACGTCACCAAGATCCCGTTAGGATGTACAGACGGGGCTGGAGAGGAAGAGGGACTACGGAGTGAGAAATCATTTTGTTCCTGCTGTCACACGAATGGCATAAGACGAGTTGGAATCTTTGTCAGAAGAGGAAGGTCTCTGTCCTGCCAGGCTCAGCGGCCCAGTGCCCCTCCTGGACGTGGTGCCCCATCCAGCCCTGTGCCCTTTGAGGGCAGCCAAGGACACGAAGGGGTGCAAGCTGATCCCTCCCTCCCTCCCTCCCTCCCGCATGACTCATTTGATGTTCCCTTCCCCGTGGCTTCAGCACAGCCCCTGGGACTGTCCTCCAGGTCAGATACTTGGCTTCATTTACAGGTACATCACCACTTAAAAATAATGCACTCCGGAGGCCTGGCCAAGAAAACAAAGGGAGAATAGAGTTAGCCTACAGTGTCGAGAAGACAGCGTTTCTCTCTGTTTAGAAATCTGCTGGCCACCAAGAGTTTTACTAATTCTTCTCATGATGTAAGGGAATAGTGATCATGTTTGTGATGGTGATGATGAACAAAACCCTGAAATACCCTGCCAGTTCCCCATCAGATCTTTTTTTTTTTTTAAAAAAATTATCATCTGTTTATTTTGAGCCCATGTCCACTTTTCTTCACGTCATCTGGGAAAGTCAACCTTTATTTTCCCTTCTGATAGTGAACTGGACTATCACGATGCTGTGAACATCAATGATCGGTGCCAGAAAATCTGTGACCAGTGGGACAGGCTGGGAACGCTCACTCAGAAGAGGAGAGAGGCCCTGGAGGTGAGTCTCCAAGCCACCTGTTGGCACGAAATCTTTTAATAGGGGCTCTTTCAGTAAGTCACTGTTCCTTTGTTTTTCTGTGGTATGGTGTGTTTAAATCAAAACAGATTATCTAGGGAAGGGAGCTTCTACAGAGAACATAAAAAGTAGGAGAAAGAGGGAAATGGAAAGTCGGTAGTTTTGTACTTTAATTTATCCATACGGCAGTGACGCATCCTTTTGAATTAAAGAAACAGAAGTCCAGTAGTAGTAATGAGATAACGGTATAAACTCATTTTGTGTGAAGTAGTAATGGCAGATAATTCCCCCAGAGTCCTTATCTGAGAGTAAATTGAGCCATGAATGAGTCAGGAAATCAGGAGGAACGGAAGTTGAGATGTGCAAAGGGAAAATGGCAACACATGTTGAAGTAAGGAAAAGTGGATATGAAACAGAATCAGGATGAATCTGGCCTTGTTCAAGTATACGGCTTGGAGAAACAGCTGGTTTTTAGCTGAACCTCATCATCTCTCACCACGGAAGACTCAGACGACGTGACAGAAAGAAGCAGTTAGCAGTTTTCTGAGTCTTTTCACCCTGACTCTGATGAAACTTTTAACACATGTGATACCAAGCTTCCTGGATGCCAGCCAGCGGTTAACATATCCACCTAAAGAAAAAGGCTGAGAGAAAGGAAGGACCAGGCATATAACAGAGACAGCTCAAATATTTTAGAACAGGAGGAAAAATGAATCTAATTATGGAAGACTTGAAGATACCAGACGCTTCCGTGCCAGCTCCCCGCCCTGTCTGCCATAGGAAGCGCATAGTGCCATTCTCGGTGGCTTAAAGCCCTGTGCTTTCATGTGCTCAGAAAGGCAAAGAGGGTCTCTGTGTGAAATCCTGAATGAGGATTTAAGAATATGGAACTGTAGTTCCTTCCGTCTTCTCTAGGCGACTTTTGGGAAAGGCACACTGTTGATTATAAAATGAGGAAGATACCGTGAATTTCCTGTGAACCAGCACGGTTGGGGAATCAGGTCCTATAACTTACAAAGTACTGCTTTAGCTGAAATCAAGTGCCTCTATACCCTATGTGGAGTCTCAGTTTTCAAAAGAGTAGCATGTGGAGGAGGATTTTAAATACTTTCAGAACAGTGTGACTCTGGATGTTGTTAAATCCATCTCTGATGCACAAGGCACTTCGGAGACCTGCAGGGCTCAGCCTCATCATTTGAACATCAGTTCATCTTTTGCATACACAAGCTAATGATGAGAGGATTGCGACCATCAAAACGTCAGATAGGGTTTCCCTGGTGGCGCAGTGGTTTGGAATCTGCCTGCTAATGCAGGGGACACGGGTTCGAGCCCTGGTCTGGGAAGATCCCACATGCCGCAGAGCAACTGGGCCCGTGAGCCACAATTACTGAGCCTGCGCGTCTGGAGCCTGTGCTCGGCAACAAGAGAGGCCGCGATAGTGAGAGGCCTGCGTACCGCGATGAAGAGTGGCCCCCGCTCGCCACAACTAGAGAAAGCCCTCGCACAGAAACGAAGACCCAACACAGCCAAAAATAAATAAATAAATACATTAAAAAAAAAAAAGTCAGATAATAGTTTACTGCTCTGGAGTGCATCTTTACATGTTCAGAGAATTTTTATGATTTAACCTATGATAACACTGGTTTCTATTTGATCTCCAGAGAACTGAGAAATTGCTGGAAACCATCGATCAGCTTCACCTGGAGTTTGCCAAGAGAGCTGCTCCTTTCAACAACTGGATGGAAGGCGCCATGGAGGATCTGCAAGACATGTTTATTGTCCACAGCATTGAGGAAATCCAGGTAACTGAAGCCAGCTCTGTGCTCTCACTGTACCAGAAATGAATCGTAATTTTAAAAACGTAGAGTTCTCTTTTTGGTTTTGTTTCATTTTTTAACTTAAAAAAAAATGTGGTTAGAAAACCCATATTACCCTTTGGCCTTTAGCTTAAAAATGTGTATACCACTCTTTAATGCAACTAAATTAACATCAGCCAGATAGTGGTGACTACATCTAAAAGGGTCTGTTCTTTAAAATGGAATGTGGAATCATACGAGCAAGACAGACATATGCTCTTGGGGTTAGTCACAGCAGGTTATGAGTTTACTGGCTGCTGAGTTAACTACTTTGCAGATGTTTGCATATTACCCCTCATTAAGATCTATAGGGTTTTGCCGGATCGTAAAGCATAAGAAGCCACCAATCAGTACCCTCTGCTTCCCACCATCCAAAATGTTCTGCTTTTGATTTTTGCTGGAGCTTCAGATTGTAAATAAGACCTCTAAGTGATCGAGTTAGGGAGGAGCGTTCCTCTCCAATAGCCAGGACCCAATATATTAGAGACCATTGTATACTGAATTTGACGTATAATGGAATATAGAGAAAATACTTTTAGATTCTCTTTTTTCTGTAAAATAGATAGGTCATCGAAAAGAATCCAGATGTAAAGGAAATACTGAAGGTTGGGATTTGAACCCATATCTCCCTGCCAAGGGCCATTCTAGAAGGCTTTGCAGCGGGGTGTAAGAGGCAAGAAATTTGTTGAACATTGCCTTTGTCTTCTGAAAGAAGCTGTGATGGTGTTTCTTGCATAGACTCTTAAGCAGAGGTTGGCAACCTAAAACCATTTATTTTTGGAAAAAGTGAGATGTCTAAGTATGCCTTGGAAGCCATACCTGATGCATGAAGTAGTTTCTCTGTTTAGTGAAAGGTGTGTTAGCAGCTGATCTGTTGTAGCATCTGAACTGAGTGTTAGCTTCGCCCTGGAAGGTGGTCCACGTGGCACCTTCCTGCAGCTGAATATAAAGGGCTGCTGTCTTATACTTTAGGGTCCAAGGGTATAGGGTTGTTAAGTGGAGGTTTTATAAAGCCTGAGGGGAAGGAGTTGGTTTCTGTGGCCTTTTCTTTTGGAGAAAGGGATGTACTTCCTGGTGATCTTTAGGTATAAAGGCAGCAAATGTGACGTTCTTTTCTTGGGCTATAGGTAAACTTGGTCATTAGAAAGGGCAGCTAATTTAAATTCTTTTTTTTAACTGTTACTGGGACACAGCCACACTTTTTTTTTTTTTTTTTTTGGCCGCGTTGGGTCTTCGTTGCTGTGCGTGGGCTTTCTCTAGTTGCGGCAAGCGGGGGCTGTTCTTTGTTGTGGTGCACGGGCATCTCATTGCTGTGGCTTCTCTTGTTGTGGAGCACAGCCTCTAGGTGTACAGGCTTCAGTAGTTGTGGCATGCAGGCTCAGTAGTTGTGGCTCACGGGCTCTAGAGCACAGGCTCAGTAGTTGTGGCGCACAGGCTTAGTTGCTCCGCAGCATGTGGGATCTTCCTGGACCAGGGCTCGAACCCGTGTCCCCTGCATTGGCAGGCAGATTCTTAACCACTGCCCCACCAGGGAAGCCCTGATTTAAGTTCTGTATGTCAGTGGCGAGTCAGACCTAAACAATAGCTGGGGATCATATAAGATGAAATCAAACATAATTTTTTAAAAAGAAAACAATTATTTTTTGAAGACTTTGGATTAATAGCCACCAAGGAGTCATCAGGAGATCTTTTTTTCCCTTTTCGAGGAACTTGACTTTTGTGCACCAGGTAGCTTTTCTAAAGACATCCAGAATTTGTCTTCCACTGGAGATTCCCGCAGTTATGAAGTCATTTATACGCGTGCTGAAGGGAACAGCAAGCCTGTAAAATTCACACTGAAGTAAGTCGGGTTTTCTCCGCTCTGTCTCTGGCTTAGAGCTTGATCACCGCCCACGAGCAGTTCAAGGCCACACTGCCCGAGGCCGACGGCGAGCGGCAGTCCATCCTGGCCATCCAGAACGAGGTGGAGAAGGTGATCCAGAGCTACAGCATCAGGATCAGCTCGAGCAACCCCTATAGCACTGTCACCGTGGACGAGATCCGGTCCAAGTGGGACAAGGTGGGTGACTGAGGGGGGAGGGGGCGAGGCTAACGTTCTCAAAGCCGAAGTGGAGGGAAGAGGTGAAGCCCTGGGGGAGGTAGAGAGACTGCGTGACATTGCCTCACAATCAGGGTTGTCTTCATAGACATGTTAAAAGGGAAACTGAGGCATAGTAACAATTTTAAGTGTTTGAGCAAAAATCGATTCGAATTGGGCAGCATCCAATCTAGCTGGCAGAAAGGGACTCCAAGGAGCTGAACAAAATGAAAGGCTTTTATAGGCAGAAGGGAGTAGGAACAGGGAAGTTATCTGGCCAAAAAAAGGCAGATTGGTTATTGCAGAGTTACTTTCCTTTAGGGGAGGGAAGGGGTCTACCCAGATGACTGATTGACTAAGATTCCGTTTCTGGGAGAGTGGAAACTGTAATTAAGTTAAATCTTGGTCTGGTGGAGTGGGATTTAGCACTCGACTCTATTTTGGGCTTGTTTTTAACAGATGAAATATGTTATACTCTTAAATCCATTCAGCAGCTTCTGTGATTTGTAAGGAAAGAAAGTAGAAATGATTGTCCTTAAGGAAAACCTTATCAATGTTGGCAAACTCAGTACAGGTTATGATGCTAATACCATAAAGGAAACTATTTTTAAAACCCCAACTGAAAATTTGATGGTATCAGCTTGCCGCTAGTACTTCGTTAAAGAACTTTTAGAATATGGGATAGACATGTCCCAAGTGTGTGTGAATTTTAAATGCAGGAAAATTACTTAGAAAACTGTATCTGGGGAACCAAAGGACTTCCTGCTAATTTGCTGCCTCTTATATTTGGGGAAACCGTACAGGCTTAATTATAGTCCAATGGGATCATTTGAGCCTTTTTGTCTCATTCTTAAGAAAGATTTATTTTCTTGTTTAAATTGAGGCACGATCATCTTAGTATGCTACTACATAGTCTTTAAGAAATCCACCACGTGCATTTGAGGTGGCTTGCTATAAAAACACACATTCAGCAGTCGTTTAGTTATAAACGATGCAAAGAGAAAAAAAAAAACAGGTATGGGAAAGAGAGTGTTCATCTGAGAGACCATAATTAGTTATTGTGTTTGACCTTAAAATTAGCTCTGTTCTTCTGACAGCCGGAGTGAAGAGGGAAACGTGTTGAGCTAAGTAGTTTCCTTGAAAAAAAACAGGGAAATGTGTCATTTCTTAAAGTGAGACAAACTTTTCTCTTGTCACTAAGTTATAAAGCAAAATTTGCCAGAGGGAGTTTTGTAAAAGGTATATTGAATAATAATGTCTTTAGCAGCAGTTTTGCCAACACACAGAAAAGCCTTCTTGAAGTAGCTCTTTTGTCTGCAGATTCAAAAAGAACTGAGACATAGCATTAAAGTGTAAATCACAGGGTACAAATGGAATGGAAAAGATGTAGGCAGGGTAGGATACTTTCCTGTGGTCCAACATCATATAGGACTGAACTCCTGAAACTGGCAGGGGTTCTCAACTTTTTTTGTGTCTTGGATCACTTGGTAGTCAGGGAAGCCCATGGATCCCTTCTGATAATAATATGTGTAAATTCATAAAAAATACTTAAGGTTACAAAGAAAATAAATTACATTAAAAATAGTTATTAAAGGGCTTCCCTGGTGGCGCAGTGGTTGAGAGTCTGCCTGCCGATGCAGGGGACACGGGTTTGCGCCCCGGTCCGGGAAGATCCCACATGCCGTGGAACGGCTGGGCCCGTGAGCCATGGCCACTGAGCCTGTGCGTCCGGAGCCTGTGCTCCGCCACGGGAGAGGCCACAACAGTGAGAGGCCTGTGTACTGCAAAAGAAAAAAAAAAAAAAAAGTAAAATATATTTTATATATATTTGTGTAACTGAATCACTTTGCTGTACACCTGAAATTAACACAACACTGTAAATCAATGGTACTTGGATAAAAAATAAATTTTAATGAAAGGATATATATATATATATATATATATATATATATATTTAAAGTTGGGATATAGTAATGTATGTACTTCTTTACTACCACATTTTAAACCGTGATCTAATAGCAGGTCTAATAATTGTGAGTAGTGATGAGTGTATATGATATTTTGAGAGGCAGGCAGTAACTGATATATATGAGAATGTCTGTGATTTCTATTGTGGTAAAGTCACAGTGGATTTGGTGCCCGCATTCATAATCAAAGGAAATGCTCATTTTCCATTAGGGGTGGTGAAAATAAGGATGCCACTTTTCCTTCATTCAAGTTCACAAATTCTCTGCACCCTGGACCCAGCTCCCTGTAGGGTTAGTACTGCAGGCCAAGAGCCCCTGGCTAGAGGAACAGTCAGTGTCCCTCTTGCAGACTTAGCCAGTCTTTCAGCAGGCAGTGGAGGCACTGGGTGGCAGTCGAGGCTAGACTGAGCTCTTCCTTTAGTCCCTAAAGTAGGGACCCCACTCCCCTTCCCCTCCCTACCTCTCCTCCCCTCCCCACTACTCTCCCTCCCTCTCTCTCTGCTCCCACCCCTGCCCTTCAGCCACCACCACCGATCTTGGTCCCTCCTCCACAGCTGGCCTCTAACCCCTGTTGCCCTTGAACCCTGGCAGGTGAAGCAGCTTGTGCCCATCCGGGACCAGTCGCTGCAGGAGGAGCTGGCCCGCCAGCATGCCAACGAGCGTCTGCGGCGCCAGTTTGCTGCACAGGCCAATGCCATTGGGCCCTGGATCCAGAACAAGATGGAGGTGGGTTAGTGACCTTCAGAGGGAGCCTGTCACAGCCTCCAAATCGGTCCCTGAGCTGACACGACGACCTGTCTCCACTCAGTGCCGTGAGAGCACCATCCAGGTCTCCGTGGGCCTTACTCTTGATGGCCCCTGAGCTCTTGCAGCCTGGGTGCCCATGAGCGTCAGTGCAGGGCGGGGGGCAGGGAGGGCACCTGTGCACCAAAGTTGAGGCTGTTCTTGCTGCCATCCATTCATCCTGTCCTTAAGAATGGTGACGGGGCTCTTCCTCAGTTTTCAGCCTCTGCAGGACCTAGAGTTTTAAACCGTGCGTCCCTAATGAGTCACAAATACTTGGCATTTTCAGAACATTCAGGGAAAAGTAATCTTTGAATGACACTGATTGCTGGGTTCATTTTATCACCAAGAACAGCCAAGAGACATTTATTGGCCTATTTATTCTTCTCCCAGCCTCCCTTTTGGTGATAAAATGTTAACTTTTTTCTTAAGAGGAGGACATCTAAAAATCTAGGAAATTCTTTTGACCGGTGATGAAGCATCCAGTGGTCTGAAATCTCCCTGGCAGCTGCATTCGTGCAGACCATCCCCTGGCCTCCTGCAGAAGAGGCAGCTCCAGCCTGGGGAGGCTTCTGTGTTCACTGGAAGAGGCCTAAATGGCTCCTTTCTTACCCGTCTTGCTTTGCTTTTATGGATCTTGGTGGGTTTGTTTTGTTTTTTCCCCATTCTCTAGACAGACTAGAAATAGAGCTTGCTTCATGCTGCAGTACTATCCTGTTTCCCACTTTATCTGAAAAAGCAAGTGTCTCTAGCTGCCGCCTGATGCCGGCGTGGCATTGGAAGCAGAAGCAGGAAGGCCCCCGTAGTAACCTGAAAGGCCGGCTCACCTTGTTTTCTTCTCCTGTTCATGCCTCCACCAGGAGATTGCCCGGAGCTCCATCCAGATCACGGGAGCCCTGGAGGACCAGATGAATCAGCTGAAGCAGTACGAGCACAACATCATCAACTACAAGAACAACATCGACAAGCTGGAAGGTGACCATCAGCTCATCCAGGAGGCCCTGGTCTTCGACAACAAGCACACTAATTACACCATGGAGGTACAGCCACTGCACAGGCCTGCGGTGCTCTGGTTTCTGGTTGTGACCACTTCACCTTCTCAGGGTGTTTTCCTCCCACATTGGTCTCCATCTGTTCCTGTTTTGTTCTATAAGTATGAAAGGGATCATTAAACCTTTCCTGTTACTGTACGTGAAAAAGCTTTGTGAACTAGATCAAGCGCTACATAGTTGTTAATTATCATCACCGTCCTCAACAACTTTATCATCATCATTATCACAACAATGAACCGAAATTGGACTATTACGTTTTGGCCAGTTTGACCCAATTTGATCTTGCAAATTGGCCAGTGGGTATAATCCAGGGCCCATCCTGCTATTTGGTAAACGCTAACGACAGATAATACACTGTACATTGTATATTTTATCTTCACAGTGCCAGTTGTCACTGCTAGAACCCTGGTCTCACTTCTGAGTATTTCCCACTATAGAATCTCGAAAAAAGTGGAAAAGTAGAATTTAAAAAAAAAAAAAGCATAGGGAAGCCCTACTTATCTCCCTTTGGGTTGACTCAGCTCGGTGCTTTGTGACCGCCTGGAGGGGTGGGATAGGGAGGGTGGGAGGGAGGGAGACGCAAGAGGGAAGAGATATGGGAACATATGTATATGTATAACTGATTCACTTTGTTATAAAGCAGAAACTAACACACCATTGTAAAGCAATTATACTCTAATAAAGGTGTAAAAAAAAAAAAAATGAAAATGAGGAGGCAAGATTGACCTGCTGGGAGGACCTGGAGCTGATCGTTTGATGTTTCCCTCGGTAGCACATTCGTGTGGGCTGGGAGCTGCTGCTGACGACCATTGCCAGGACCATCAACGAAGTGGAGACCCAGATCCTGATGAGAGATGCGAAGGGCATCACCCAAGAGCAGATGAATGAGTTCAGAGCCTCCTTCAACCACTTCGACAGGGTACCTCACTCCCTCTAGTTATTTGAAAGGCACCACTGGGGACATCAAAAGATGTATCTGAAATAATATTCATGCTATCATTTTAAGTTTTAATGTCCTTAAAGGTTATGGGGAAACAGGACGATTAAGGCCAAAGGAAAAGAGGCTCCGAAATGAAGTGTGCTAAGCTCTGATGTCGCTGAAGGTGACACAAAGTCTGGCTTTGTGGGCTGTTTTATACGGAGCGCTTAACGAATGCCTTTGTAGTTGGGATCAACACTAGATTTGTTCTACGTGGACGTGTACCCTCACCAAAACGTGGTTTTGGGATTTAGGACATTTTCTAAATACTTAAATACAAAGCTGTAGTGAACTTTTCCTAATTAACTATTTAGGTGAAGCACCTGGTGAAAATTAGCCTACTCTTTTGCCATAAAATTTAAGTTTCTTTTTTAATTAACAAAATTGATTCACGGAATGTTGAAGGAAAGTGCACCAACAAAATGGTGATCATATAAAAAGTTAAGTGCAGCTCTTAAAATATTATCTAGTGTTTTGATTTGAATACAATTGAGTAAAACCAGTTCTTCACAAGAAAATGCCCAGTTTGCTTATCATCTAGTTAAAAGTGACTCCTAAGGCCACATTCCATTCCTTAAAAGATCCGTAACAAAGTAAGTATATTTCATTACTTTGCTTGGGACCCTGTTTATGGTTTACAGATATCAGTTAAATGGTTCTTAAAATGCCTCTGCTCTAGACCAGCCATATTCAGGCCTATCAAAGAGTTCAGAAAGTAGACTTCTGATCAGGGAGCTGAGGCATAAATAAAGAATTATACACAGAGTTGGGCATTAAAGTTAGCTTGGCTTCAGCACAACTGTACTGTACAAAACATGCTGTAACACTGACCTGACTTCCTTCAGGTTGAGTCATTTTCCTCCTGTGGAGGGAAATAATTGATCATCGTCCCTACACACATCCACCCGGGCTTATGCGAAGACAGCCCTCAATCGTTTGGGCCACCTCATAGGAAAAAAAACCCAAATTTATTTGAATCTAGGATAACGAGACTGTCTTTTGCAACAAAAGTTCAAAGGCAGACAATGCAGAACCTGCCAAGTTTAATAGTTTAAATTAAGGATTTTTGTGTCTTGGAGGGACATGGGCCTGAGAGTAGCTGCGGGGTAACTTTCCAGTGTGAGTCCTAGCCATGTTTTAATCTTTGGGGGAATTTTACAAGTGAGGACTGCCTGGGGCCACGAGAGCGTGAGGATTTCTCAGAACACTTAGAGTGTGTTCAGCCATCGGTGGGTGGCAGTGGGCAGCTCCTGACGAGGTCATTTTCACTGGCACTGGGTAGTCCCTCCTGCTTTCTTGAATGTGTGGTCTCCTTTCATTCTTGACTGCTGTTTACCCTCCTTTCCTCCTTTTTCCTTTTTAAGAAATTATTTTCTAACATCCCTGTGTCGGGTCTGTCCTTCCTCTAAGTCAGTGATGACATTTACAAATTATTTGGCAAATCTCAGAGTGTCCCTTCTTGTGTTGGATTTTGTTCCCTGGTCAAGTAGAGTTTTTTATTTTGCCTCTAACTCTCAACTTCTTTTTATTTATTTATTTATTTATTTATTTATTTATATAATTTATTTATTTGGCTGCTTTGGGTCTTTGTTGCTGCGTGCGGGCTTTCTGTAGTTCTGGAGAGCGGGGTCTACTCTTCATTGCAGTGCGCAAGCTTCTCACTGCGGTGGCTTCTCTTGTTGCGGAGCACAGGCTCTGGGCATGTGGGCTTCAGTAGTTGTGGCTCGTGGGCTCTGGAGCGCAGGGTCAGTAGTTGTGGCGCACGGGCTTAGTTGCTCCGCGGCATGTGGGATCTTCCCTGCCCAGGGCTCGAACCTGTGTCCCCTGCATTGGCAGGCGGATTCTTAACCACTGCTCCACCAGGGAAGCCCTCAGCTTCTTTGTTCTTTGTATTTGTCGGCAGAGGAAGAATGGCCTGATGGATCATGAGGATTTCAGAGCCTGCCTGATCTCCATGGGTTATGACTTGGTAAGACAGAAGTGGAAAATTTTACTACCGTGTGATATTCTATTGAGCTTAGATTTGTATTATAGGAGACAACTGCCTTAAACTATGGCAGCTCATTTGGGGTTCGTTGACTTACATTGTCTAGGGTAACATTTTTGAAGGTTTGCCTGGTACCATATAAAAATAACTTCACAGAGCCAGAACATATATTTTCATTCAGTCATCGGTCAGCTGGTTTTTTCCTAGTGAAGGAAGAGAACATAAACTTTCCCGATGATTTTTAAACAGCTTTAAGTGAGAGATAATTCACATACCATACAATTCACCCATTGAGAGTATACACTCAGTGTCTTTCCTTGCTGATTTTAAAGTATTTTTCCCCTAGTATTTTAGAAGATAAAAAGTTTTTAGTAAAAATCAGCTAAGAAATCTTACATTTCCCTGTGGGCTGTGAGTGTGCCCTTATACCCTCACTTCTCTATTACCTGCTGATGTGTAATGTTGAACATGAGCTGCTTTGATTCCTCTCAGAACTGTCAAATAAGCATCATGAGAACCCTTTTCTGACCTGCCTTGTCTTTTGCAGTATTATTCTTCTCAACTGTAGTCTGAGAAAAGGCCTAACCCTCTTTGAATTCCTCTTCCATAACTATATTAAGTCCCAACGGCAACATGGGTTAGAGAGAGGAAGGAATTCTGACATTCAGGAGCTTCTGGGTTGATGCTACAGCAACGTTTAAAAATCATTTGACGGCAGTAAACTTAAGTCACCCATAAGGGGAATCTGTTCCAAAAGTGGAAGGGAAGTGCAGGGACTATGTAAGTTTTCAAGCAGAAAGGAACTTGCATGCCAACAGGTAAAAGCAGGAGAACGGCACTGCTGAGAGTTGTCGGTTGAAGTAAATGTTTCTTTGCAACCTTGCCTCAGGGTGAAGCTGAGTTTGCCCGCATCATGACCCTGGTGGATCCCAACGGGCAGGGCACCGTCACCTTCCAATCCTTCATTGACTTCATGACCAGAGAGACGGCCGACACCGACACCGCCGAGCAGGTCATCGCCTCCTTCCGAATCCTGGCTTCCGACAAGGTCTGCATGGACATGTTTTCTTCTGCTTTTGTGACAGCCCACTGCTTCATTCTAATCAAAAAGGAAACAGCATTGCAAATAATAACCATTTTGATGTATTGCATTTTGTATCACGACAGCACTGAATTCAGAAATCACGTAAATATAACAGTGATGCCCCCAGAACAGGTTAAACACAGACATTCTGTCCTGGCATTTGTGCTTGTCCTTATGGGGAGTTTTATAGAAGGAACCGAGAGTATGTATTTTGCAGTTTTTTTTTGTGTTTTTCTGGTTCGACCCTACTTCACATTCTGGGTTGGTAGATATGACTCTGAAAGAAGGAACAATGCAATTCAGATGTTATAAAACTGGGAACCTTCTCTCAAGGATCAATGACCCTGACACTGTGCCCCGCCCCTGGAGCAAAGTTAAATAGAAGAGCCATTCATTCATTTAAAAAATTGGCTACTTTTTCATTATCTGAAGCCTAGAAATTAAGTAGGAGTTTAATTGCAAATACAGAATTTTCAAATCTCTTTCCCAAAACAATATAAAAACATCTCAGTATGTATAAACTCAATTTGGGCTATGATTCCTTTACCCTGTGTTCTAGCTGAGAGGGAAAGGAAGTTAGGATTCTAAAACACATCAGCATGGGACTTGCCCTGCAGTCTACTGGTTAAGACTCCACCTTCCAATGCATGGGGCGTGGGTTTGATCCCTGGTTAGGGAACTAAGATCCTACATGCTGTGCAGCACAGCCAAAAAAAAAAAGAAACACATCAACATGGCCATGTTTATTACCTTAAAAAACCCTTATCAGACAAGATAAACTATGTTTAAAATAATTACGTTTGTTTTAAAATGAATCCTTTATCATGGGGATAGGGGTGGAGGGGAGGAAGTCCAACTGATGTAGGAGATAATAAACCAAGGCTTATTTAACCCCCCAAAAAACCCTACTATAAATTACACTATGATATTTGCTATTTATCTTGACCAGCCAATCTTTTTTTTTTAAAATAAATTTACTTATTTATTTACTTTTGGCTGTGTTGGGTCTTCGTTGCTGTGTGTGGGCTTTCTCTAGCTGCAGTGAGTGGGGGCTACTCTTGTTTTCTCTTGTTGTGGACCACGGGCTCTAGGCGGGCAGTATTTGTCATACGCGAGCTCAGTAGTTGTGGCTCGTGGGCTCTAGAGCGCAGGCTCAGTAGTTGTGGTGCACGGCTTAGTTGCTCCACAGCATGCGGGATCTTCCCAGACCAGGGCTAGAACCTGTGTTCCCTTCGTTGGCAGGCGGATTCTTTTTTTTTTTTGCGGTACGCGGGCCTCTCACTGTTGTGGCCTCTCCCGTTGCGGAGCACAGGCTCCGGACGCGCAGGCAAAGCGGCCATGGCTCACGGGACCAGCCGCTCCGCGGCATGTGGGATCCTCCCGGACCGGGGCACGAACCCGTGTCCCCTGTATTGGCAGGCGGACTCTCAACCACTGCACCACCAGGGAAGCCCAGCCGATCTGTTTTATGAGAATTACCCTATTTCCTCTTGGACATTTGACATGAAAAAGAAAAACAAAAAAAAGACTCCATTGTTCAATGTCAGTTTTGTTTTGTTTTAGAAAGAGCTTTTCTCCAGTGGTAACATGCTGCTAGCTTTTAATAAACTGTGTAGGAAAGTGACTCCATTTTCTAAAAGCGCACATCACATTATTTAAAAAAAAAAACCACATTGATAATTTCAAATTAAATAATCCTGCGTTTTCATCAGCATATGATGTAAACCAGCCTACCCTTAATCTTTCTGGTATGAAATTTACCTCATAGTATTTTTCACTTGCATTATGGCTCAGTTCAAGGAGTACTGATGGTACTGCTCCCTTTGCCTTCATGGAGTATATTAAATTTCCTGCTGGCTAGATGATGAATTACAAGTAAAACTCAGCCTTTTGTTGGTTGTCCAGTACTGTGCACATTAGACACCCTGCCTTTAGTCCTTTTTATTTTTAATTTATTTCCTTTAATTTTTATTTCATATTGGAGTATAGTTGATTAACAATGTTGTATTAATTTCAGGTGTACAGCAAAGTGATTCAGTTAGTCCTTTTTTAAAATTACACAAATGCAAGCAGTGTATTTAAACCATTTATGTTCCTGTGTTTTCTGCAGTTGATTTTGCAAACACACGTGTATTTTTTTTCCAGCCGTACATCCTGGCGGAGGAGCTGCGCCGAGAACTGCCTCCTGACCAGGCCCAGTACTGCATCAAGAGGATGCCCGCCTACTCGGGCCCAGGAAGCGTGCCTGGCGCCCTGGATTACGCCGCCTTCTCCTCCGCGCTGTACGGGGAGAGCGATCTGTGAGGCCGGGGTTCTGTAATCGCTGGTCCCAGCAGGACGCAATAAAAGCTCGTTATAGTTTGTTTCTTGGAAACTTTGACAAGCTTTATTCAGTTAAGAGAGAGAAAACTTTTTTTGCAGCTCAGTTATTGCCAGCAGTGTAATATGGCTGAGGTTTTTCCAGTAGATGACATAGCGTACTTAACAAATAAGTTTATTTCTGAGATTCTAGCCAAATGCAATGAAATATCAGGGGTTTTGTTGGTTTCTTTGATAAAGCAAAGCAAATTACTTGAGTAGTGTGAAATTAGGAAGACCCAGGGACAGAAGAAATGTACAAAATGGGAAAATTCCAAAATACCCAAGATTCAAGAGCAGAAAAATAATAGTAAATGTTTGATACTTTAAAAAATATTCTTCATATATATAATATGCTTATATGGTTATCCCTAGGGGAAAATATTTGGGATACCGGTGTTTTACTTTCTTGCTTATCCAAAGATTAGCTATGTTTAAGATAAATGGTACTGTCACCTCTTTAGCTGAATTTAATATTGTGAGATGGAACTTCCAGGGAATAGAAACAGACTACCCAAAAGATCTTTAGTACTTAAAACATTTTAGATAGAAATTATAGTCAGCTCTTCATTATTTAGGACTGTGTAGTCTAATTAGTGGGTTTCAATGCCTTACTCATCCTCCAAAGTAGGGACCTCAGGAAACATGGAAGTCAGTTTAATTGCTGGGGAAGAAGATGGAATCACTAGGTAAAATGAGTTTTTTAGGATTATTTATTGATTCCAGGTTTCTGTACTTTGTCTAGAGCTTGTTAGTATGTTAGGTTCTCAAGAGATGACCGTACATAAGTGCTCTGTTTTTAAACAAACAGGTGTTGATAGTAGTTCATAATGGGGACAAGTCAAAAACTGGTACCTTTATAAGCTCTCCAGGCAGAACTTCTCCTTTATACCTTGAGTTTTATGATATGGTGAAGAGAAGGCATTGGAAGGGAAGAGTTAGTACGAAAGGACTAGTTCTCAACAACGGTAGAGGTAAGTTCTTTCACTGTAGAACCTTTACATACTTCAGGTGAATTCATTTCGTGTAGTAGGAGTTCCTAGATGTTTCTGCCAGCACTCAGAGCATGTTCCCGCTGTGATTGGATGATGCATCCTAACACATCCTGAGTCTGGCTCTGTCCGCGTGGAAGCCCCATGCAGAAGATGCCAGTGGCTCCCACCATCAGCTAGATCTGTCAGTGTTCGTTCATTTTCCTGCTTGTGCTACCGTATGCTGTACCTCCCCTGTTTTTCCATCTTGTTGACAGCTTGTAGAGAATAAAGCAGGCATTCTTTTTATATCTGAGTCCTTAATGATCAGGACATGAATTATAAACAAAAACAGTTGTAAACAGCGATTAAAGTGTCACTAGAAAAGCAGTAATGTGTTACCTACAGTTTGTTTCCTCAGATTTTTGTAGATTTCCACCAGTAGTTGGAAATGTGATATTTTCCACTCATGACTGTCTGGTAACTTAATACCTTTACACAGTTGGCCCTCTTAGAACCTTCAACCTTTATAAATTTCATTTAATTTGCTTCATTTTATTAAGTAGTTGATAGTTTACAAATTCCTGAAATATCTAAGTCCTTGAGTTCAGTGCCAAACACTTTTGGGGTGTCATTTAGATGAACTGTGACTCCTTATTTTACTTCAAGCAGGTGCTATATTCCAGCCATAAACATTAAGGAAAAAATGGGAAGTTGTTCTGCCTTTGAGGCTACTAGGGGGATTTGTGGTGTTTTAGAATGGGTATAGGTAATTCATCTACCTAAAACTTTAATTTCTTTACAACATCCAGGCAAGAGAATGGATCAATACTGTCTGCTAATAAATGAAAAAAGGAAATAAACTCTGAAAACACTTAACATGTTTATACTCTCATTTTAGAAGTTATTTTTATTTCTGAAGCTGAATTATTAAACTTAATTTGTAAAAGAAAAGGAATCCCTGTTTTTTATTATTTCAAAGAATAACCAGCTTCTTTGGTTAACCACAGACTTTTCTCATGTAAAATTTCCATCATCATTAAAAACTCTCGTTTGGTTTAGTATTTGCCTTCCTTAAATTATTAGAGACTGGCTTGTTGGGGAAAGGGTAAGTTTGAGATGAGGAATTAAGGTTTGACTCAGAGGTGAGTGATAAATGGATTAGGAAACTAAATGGATTAGGAAGACATTTTTACCCAGGAGATCACTTCAGAGTCCCCAGTAGGTATTTTGATTAGGATCAGAAAACCCATCTGAGGTGTCTCTGTTCTTCTGCCTCTGCCTTAGGCCACACCCTTATCTCCTATTTGGACTATTGCAACATCCTCCTTAAAATCATATCTTCGTTTTCTTCCGTGGATCTTGGAATGCTTGTTATTACCATGCATGAAAGAATATTCTGTCGTAAAACCACCTCAGCTCTCTATGGGGGTGGAAGGTGGGTGTTGGTCTTTGCCTCTCTCCTGGGCACTCCACCTGCACACCGCTCACTGTCAAACATTTTCATCGAGCACCTCCTTCATGTACCAACCAGCCCTCCTCTTATCTGGCCGAGATCAACCTTGAGAAAGCTGACAGCAAGCTCAGGAGTATCCATCATGTCTATTTTGCCAGTGAGCTGCCCTGCAGACAGCCCTCACCCAGGGGCCATGGTCCCTGGGAAATTTCTGGGGACCTAAGCCCTGGGGCAGAAAAAGACAGACAAGCTTTGGCCAGTGGTGGGCACTGGCATAAAGCAGGTGCAAGCACTGACTGAGGCCATATGTCCCTTGCTTAAAAAAAAGAAAGAAGCTTAAGAGTTGAGACATTATCATTTATTCAGCAAAGATTTATTGAGCTCCTGCTGTATGCAGGCACTGTGATAAAGAGTGGGGATCCAAAGATAAATAAGGCATGGTCCCTGTCTTTAAAGAACTTGCAGTCTGGGCTTCCCTGGTGGCACAGTGGTTAAGAATCTGCCTGCCAATGCAGGGGACACGGGTTAGATCCCTGGGCCAGGAAGATCCCACATGCCGTGGAGCAACTAAGCCCGTGCACCACAACTACTGAGCCTGTGCTCTAGAGCCCATGAGCCACAACTACTTGGCCCACGTGCCACAGCTACTGAAGCCCGCGCTCCTAGAGCCTGTGCTCCGCAACAAAAGAAGCCACCGCAAGGAAAAGCCTGTGAATCACAATGAAGAGTAGCCCCCGCTTGCTGCAACTAGAGAAAGCCGGCACACAGCAACGAAGACCCAACGCAGCCAAAGATAAATAAAATAAATTAAAAAAATAAAGAACTTGCAGTCTACTGGGGATAAAGAACTTCAATTCTATAATCTCATTGGACACTGGACTTTTAAGGAAAGACTTCCCAGCAAGGAGGGGATTTAAAGAAACAGGATCTATTTTTCCCCTTGTGGGAGCCAGACATTTAAGGAAATCTTTGTAAGGTCAAAGACTGACTGCAGAAACAATGGAAGAGAAACTTCAGTGATTGTATCTAATAAGGAATACAAACTTTGCAAAATTAGTTTGGAAAATTCACATGGCTCTAGACCTCAACAAGCAAAAACTAGCAATCCCTGTGGAGTTGGAGAATTAGATTACCAGAATTACCAAAACATTATACTCAGAATGTTCAGTTCTCAACAGAAAAATTACAAAACATACTAAGAAACAGGAAAGTATGATCCATTCATTGGAAGTAAAGAATTGGACAGCAATCATCCCTGAGTAATTCAGATATTAGAATTATTAATCAAAGACATTTAATCAACTATCTTAAATATGTTCAAAGAGATAAAGGAAACCATGGACAGATGAACTAAAGGAAATCAGGAAAATGGTGTATGAATAAAAGGAGGGTATCAATAAAGATATAGAAATGATCAAAAAGAACCACACTGAAATTCTAGTGTTGAAAAGCACAATAACTGAATTGAAAAACTCACTAGAGGGATTTAATAGAAGATTTGAGCCGACAGAGGAAAGGATCAGCAAACTTGAAGATAAGACATTTGAAATTACCCAGAAAAAGAATATGATAATATGCAACACCTCTGCATGATAAAAACATTCAATAAACTAGGAATAGAAGGAAACTTCCTTAATGTGATAAAGGCCGTATGAAATGAAAAACACATAGCTAATATTATACTCAACATTGAAAGACTGAGGGCTTCCCTGGTGGCGCAGTGGTTGAGAGTCCACCTGCCAATGCAGGGGACGTGGGTTCATGCTCCGGTCCGGGAAGATCCCACATGCTGCGGAGCGGCTGGGCCCATGAGCCATGGCCGCTGAGCCTGCGCGTCTGGAGCCTGTGCTCCACAATGGGAGAGGCCACAACAGTGAGAGGCCCACACACCGCAAAAAAAAAAAAAAAAAAAAAAAAAGACTGAAAGCTTTTCCTTTAAGCTCAAGAACAAGACAAGGGTTCCTTCTTTCACCACTTCTATTAAACAAAGAATTGGAAGTTGTAGCCAGAACAATTAGGCAAGAAAAAGAAATAAAAGACATTCAAATTGGAAAGAAAGTGAAATTATCTCTGTGCTACAGATGATATGATTTTGGATGTAGAAAATCCTAATGAATCCACAAAAACATTGTTAGAGCAAATAAATGAATTCAGCAAGGTTGCAGATACAACTGATTTTGAGGTGTTGATGTTGTATTTCTACACACTTGCAATTAACCATCTGAAATGGAATTTATGAAGTAATTCCATTTACAACTTCATTAAAAAGAATAAAATACTTAGGAATAGATTTAACCAAGGAGGTGAAAGACCTGCACACTGAAAACTATAAAACATTGCTAAAAGAAATTAAGGAAGACCAAATAAATCTCGTGCTCATGTCCTGGAATATTGTGTGATGTCAATATTACCCAAGGCAATCTATAGATTCAATGCAATCCATATCAAAATTCAAATGGCATTTTTTTTTTTACAGAAACAGAAAGAGTCCCCCTAAAATTTATATGAACTCTCAAAGAACCCCAAATAGCCAAAACTATCTTAAAAGAGAGAAAAAAAGCACAAAGTTGAAGGACACACACTTTCTGATTTCAAAACTTACTACAAAGCTAAACAGTGTGGTACTGGCACAAGAACAGACATATAGGCCAATGGAATAGAGAACTGAGGAATAATTCAATGTGGAAAAGATAGTCCTTTCAACAAATAGTGCTGGGAAAATTTGGATTCCACATGCAAAAGAATAAATTTGGACTTTTATGTTACACCCTGCACAAAAATTAACGAAAAATGGATCAAAGACCTAAACTTAGTAGCTAAAACTCTAAAAATCTTAGAAGAAAACACAGGGGAAAATTTTCATCACACTGGATTTAGCAATGACTTAGATATGACACCAAAAGCACAAGTAATAAAAAAAATAGATAAACTGGACTTCAACAAAATTAAAAGCTTTTTTGCATTAAAGGACACTATCAAGACAGTGAGAAGATAACCCACAGAATGGGAGAAAATATTCACAAATCATGTATCTGATAAGGGATTAATATCCAGAATACACAAATAATTTCCACAATACAACAACAAAAAATAAACAACCCAATTCAAAAGTGCGCAAAGAATTTAAGTAGATATTTTTCCAAAGAAGATATACAAATGGCCAATAAACACATGAAAAGTTGTTTAACGTCACTAATCATTAGGGAAATGCAAATCAAAACCACAATGAGATACCATTTTACTCCTATTAGGATGGCTACTAACAATAAAATGAAAAATAACAAGTGTTGGCAAGGATACAGAGAAATTAGAACCCTTGTATATTGCTGGTAGAAACGTAAAATGCTGCAGCCACTATGGAAAACAGTCTGTTCTTCAAAAAGCTATACCAATACCACCAAAATCCACTTAATTATATGCCTTAAATAGGTGAACTGCATGATATGTGAATTATATTTCAATAAAGCTGTTAAAAAAAAAGAAGACAATGCGGCAATCAGCTTCGAGGGGAAAAGGTTGTGTATCAAGAATTTCATAGGCAGCCAGTTAGTTGTGCATGTAAATGAACAGTAGAAAGACATTTTACATATGGCAGAGTTTAGAACATCTGTTATCTATGTGCCCTTCAAAAAATTACTTGCAGCCAAGTAATAGCCTTTTCCTTCCTACCCATTTGTCTTAGTCCGTTTGGGCTGCTCTAACAAAATACCATGGGCTAGGTAGCTTATTAACAACAGATATTTCTCACAGTTCTGGAGGCTGAGAAGTTCAAGATCATGGTGTCAACATGGTCAGGTGAGAAGCCTGTTCTTGGTTGCAGACTTCCCTTTATATCCTCACACGGCAGAAGGGACAAGGGAGCCCTGCTGGGCCTCTCCTATAAGACCCCAAATTCCATTCCTGAGGGTTCCACCCTCGTGACCTAGCCACTTCCCAAAGCCCCATCTCCTAATACCATCACATTGGGCATTAGGATTTCAACATATGAATTTGAACACAAACATTTAGCCCATAGCACCATTTTTTGTAGTCCAAACTCACCTCCTTCCATGGATCGTTCTCAGTTCTTCATATTTTGAATGAACTTTACTTCCTTTTCCCTAGTCAGTAGCTTTTCATTTGTATTTTCGTTATTCCATTTATTATGATCTGCTTTGTCTTATTCATTCATAATTTGTCTTGAAGTGTCTTTGGGGAAGGAATCTTATCTTGAACATCTTTATATTCCCCAAGGCACCTGACCTGGTTCTTATCCACTTCAGGTATTTAATTGGCACTTGTTTTATTGAATTTTCTGAAGTTCTGCTGTCAGTATTAATTATACATTTTGATAATCTGAACAAGGCCATAGGCTTCAGTTTCTTTGAAATTAATTTAATTCCTAATAACAAAAATTCCAAGATTGAACACACTGCAGAACTAATCCTGCAATATACCTTAGTGATTGACAAATAGAATGAAAGAATAATTGGTGATTAAATATTTACTTAAAGAAAAATACATTATTTAATTTTAATGTTTTCAGGCTATAGTTCATTTCTGTGCAACATCCAAATTGATAGTTTTATAATAACATTTATATTAAGGTTCTTAATACCAACTGGCTAGCCAAGTGTAAAAGCTACCTCACATCGTTTTATAAGTACATGATACTTATACGTGGCTATTCTTTTTTTTTTTTTTTACGTAGCTATTCTTAATCATACACCAGGTATAGTATTTTTCCACTTTAAATGTGAAGAGCAATACCAACATGGTTGTCTGTCACCAGAGAAAGACTAGCTTTCTAAAAAGACCCAGGCAATAGTTGAATGGCTTTGAAGACTAGTGCTATCAAACCAGGACAACCTGAGGTATGCAATCTCCATTATAGATACCAGCTGCACTTTCATCTCAGGAACAGGGTTAAAGATCCCAGCAACCAGGTGAACATTCCCGAGTTCCCTAGTCTATGCCTCCAATCCTAACCAGTAATCACTCGGCCCCAAACCCCACATTTGCTGACAGACAGGTGTTTCTTCACCAGGATTAATACCTTTAACCAAATTACACTTGACCTGGGGATTATTTTGCTTTATTTAATGTTAACCTTAGTGAGATTTATCTTACCATTGGCTAATTAGGGAATCATATTTCCAATCTTAGAGAATGATTATAGCTTTCAAATTACATCCTGGTGAAGACAAAATAAAACAAAAATCTCTCTTTCTGCCAGTAAAGCGTCTGCTATGAAAGCTGAGCTAGCGGTGTTCATTTAATAATGTCCAGAAAATGATGACTGCAATATTTCTCCAGTAATTTATTCTTGCAAACATTATTTCCTCACATGCCACCATGTGCCAGGTATTAAATGTTTCTGTAGCTATAGCTAGGACCAAACCAGAAAAAGTCTGTACTAAAATAAGACTTTCTTAAACTGAATCAAAGACTTAAGTAAGCAAGGCAAAAGAGCAGGCAAGGCACCTGGCCTACCAGAGCTCAGGAATGTCTTGTACTAACACTCTGGGGATGATGTTTGGTGACCTTTAAACATGAACCCTTTAAACATTAAAGTTTTATCTGTTCCCAAAAGCCAAGTAGGAATATCTCCCATTGAAAATGTAGTATATTTAAAATTCCATGGTTTCATGAATGAAGATAGCATTTGTTTAATTCTAACGACGTGGCAACATTTTATAAACTCGTGTTATTCTGTAAATTAAGGCCAGGGAATCTGAGTAACAATGGAAATTGCAAGCAATTCCATGTGTCCACTTTTCTGCAGAGAGGGCTCTTTCATCAGCTATTCAAGGGCAAGTACTGGCTTACAGATAAAGAAGAGGAATGCTGAAACAAGTTTTCCTGGGATTGAGGCCCAACTGTACCACCTCTTAGAAGTGTGACCTTGGGCAAGTTGTTTAACTTCTCTCTCTCTTCTTTTTTTTCCTTTTTCTTCTTGATTAGTTAAGTGAAGCAGTGGGGGTGGGGAAGGAACAAAGAAATCTGTACCTGGCTGTGATCAATGAATTGTAAACACTGTTACACTCTTGCACTCTGGCCAGCCAACGTCTCTTTACTTTGGTTTTCTCATCAGTAAACAAGGATGATAACAGAAACTAGCTTATAAAGATCCTCCTCCGTGGCACTAATCTTGTTTTATAATGATATATTTGATTATCATTTGTCATACCCTCTAGGCTGCAGGACCTGGATCTGTTTTGTCTCATTATTTTAGCTTCAATGCCTGGCACATAGCATTGTCAATAAATATTTGTGAAATAAATAAATGCCCCAACAATTCATAGGATTTCAACAATTAGATCTTTAAAAGCCAGTATAACAAGAACTCTTATCTTTTAATGAGTTTGATAATGTCCCCCAAACCACAGAATTTCTAGGTTTCAACTTGATTATCTTTTTTTTTTTTTTTTTTTTTTTTTTGCCACGCCACGCAACTTGCAGGACCTTAGTTCCCTGGTCAGGGACTGAACCCCGGCCAAGGCAGTGAACGCACCAAGTCTTAACCACTGGACCGCCAGGGAATTCCCCAAAACTTGATTATCTTAATTGCACTTCACCTTCCAGTCTGAGCCAGAAAACAATACTGGCTAGTTCACTTAATTCTTTTAAATCACCTGTATATTGAAATTTTAAAAGAAAACCAAAGCAAAATACTAACTGGTTTAGGTTGCTGAACTTGAGATTAGTTTAGATCGCATTGAACTTTAACCAGTTTCCTTTTTGGTTATGAGAAAAGAATTCGTTCTTCATGTACTCTTTTCAATTTAAAAATTATTTCTGGGACTTCCCTCGTGGTGCAGTGGTTAAGAATCCGCCTGCCAATGCAGGGGACATGGGTTTGAGCCCTGGTCCGGGAAGATCCCACATGCTGTGGAGCAACTAAGCCCGTGCACCACAACTACTGAAGCCCGCATGCCTAGAGCCCGTGCTCCACAACAGAAGCCACCACAGTGAGAAGCCTGGGCACCACAACGAAGAGTACCCCTGCTCACCACAGCTAGAGAGAGCCCACACACAGGAACGAAGACCAAATGCAGCAAAAATAAATAAATATAAAACAATAAAATAGCACCCATATTAAATGAAGTGTAGGTTAAAAAAAATAAAAAAAATAAAAATTATTTCTGATTTCCCTCCATGTTTAGGACACATATTTCCAGGATTCAAAGACAGAACTTTAAAAAATGTTTGTCAGAGCACTTTCCCCTCCTTATACCTCATTTATAAGTCAGATAGATTAGCAATTATCAATTTAGCTCTCAATTCAACATCTTAAGTACCAGATTCCTGTCTATTAAACAAAAATACTTGACTACTCTTAGGCAAAACCAAAAGAAAAAAAATAGAAAAAAACCAAAACAAATTAAAAAACCAACCCCTCACAAACAATAAGAACAACCCCCCCCCCGAAACCAAAAAATCCAAGTCAAAGAAGAAAAAAACAAAAAACAGAACACATTGCATTTTCTGAGAAAGTTTTAAAATAATTCTTACAATTACCTACAGGGGAGAATCCTTCCTTGTCTCTTCCAGCTTCTGATGTTTGCTGGCAATCCTCAGCATTCCTTGGTTTTCTCGACGAAAAATTGATTAGTCGATCTAAGAAAGAAACAGAAATTTTTATTTGAGCCAAATTTGAGGATTATAACCAGGGAAAAGCATCTCGGAAAGCTCTGAGAACTGTACCGCCCGTTAGAAGTAAAGGCACTGTTACCTAAGTTGTTTGAGACAGAGGGCTGTACATCAAATGACCTATTATTGACAGTTTACATAATCCAGATCTGCAAGTACAAGGTGGTGGGTCATGTGACCCCTTACAAGCTCAGGAAGGAATGTTATCTTTTAAGGAGTTGTCTTGTTGCTGGGAGAATGTTGCTCTTTATGGTTGAGCAGCATCCTGCTGATGTGGAAGGTTTGGTCCATGCATAATGTAGACACAATGCACAGTGACGGGAGAGAGGAGGCCAAAGGGCAGAGAAGAATTTTGTATGTTTAAATTTTTCTTGTCTGGCCATAAACTATGAATTTTACTTCACAGTTTGTAGCTGCATCACACCAACATCTGCCTTCACTGTCACATGACTGTTTTCTTCTTGTGCATCTCTCTCCTTTTCCTATAAGGATGCCACTCTGCTCCTGTATGATTTCATGTTAATTACATCAACCACCACCCTATATCCAAATTTATTCACATTCTAAAGTACCAGAGTTTAGGACTAACCTCAACATATCTTCCTGGGAGGACACAATTCAACCCACACGAGTATTCTTGGAACTTTTAAGTTGTGTGAGTTTTTGTAGTAGGAATTCACTGCCGCATTAGGCATCATGTATCCCTTAAATCTTGTTCCCCTTTTACAACTAAGAAAATAGTGAATTTGGTCAGTTTTATCTGAGAAAGTAAACTTCTGATGATTTGCTAACAACAGAGACTGATATACAATACCTGGAATTTTTACTAGGATAGGGGATAGTAAATGACTAGGTGCTTTTAAGATTACTTTTCAAGAGAGACATCAACAAACTTGGAGAGAGAGGTGAAAAATTTTAAACTAGCCCTTACAATCTTAAGAAGACCTTCAGCTATTCAGGGATATCCCCTCCCTCTCACACTCTTGTTTCATTCTCTTCCCCACTCACTCCATTTTCCCCCCTCCAGGTATTACCGTCCTTGGTAAGGATGCTATACACATTACTATAATTTTGTAGATTTAAACAATTGAGGTACAATTACACACAGGAAAATGAGAAGGGCAAGCAAACTTGTGCTCTTTCTGAAAGTTAGTAGGCTTCATTATTTTGTCTCTATTTTATTTTATTTATTTATTTTTTGCGGTACGCGGGCCTCTCACTGTTGTGGCCTCTCCCGTTGCGGAGCACAGGCTCCGGACGCGCAGGCGAAGCGGCCATGGCTCACGGGCCCAGCCGCTCCGCGGCACGTGGGATCTTCCCAGACAGGGGCACGAACCCGTGTCCCCTGCATCGGCAGGCGGACTCTCAACCACTGCACCACCAGGGAAGCCCTATTTTATTTTTTCTAGATTCATTTGCTTTTCCTCCTAGCATGCTTAGCCGTACACAGCTGTCTTTTATTTTCAAATTCTCTCAAGTGCTGTGTTCTACCTGGGAGTTTCTCCCAACTGGAATGGCCTTAGCTGGCACACACCTTTCCTTCAGAACTCAGCGTCTTCTTCGAAACCTTCCCTTGGGTTTCTGAGTTCCTTTGGCACAATGTATGTGATTCTTTTTATTTTTCCCTGTTCAATTACTAGTCTTAACCAGACTGAGTTCTTCCTCTTAAGACAAAGGTGGGGGGTGTGATGTACCTTGTCTGTCTTTGCATTCCAAGTGTGTAGCCCAAAGCCTGACACATAGTGCGCGCTCAATAAAAGTTTATTGTCAGTAAGTGACAATTAACACGCATATATGTACTTCATAGTTTTCCCTGCGCGTTCACACGATCTTATTTGATCCCTACTACAACCTTATAAAATAGTAATTATCACCACCCTATCATTTCCTATTTTATTAAGTGTAGAGTAGAGACGAAGAAGTTAAGTATCTTGCCCCGCGCCAGTCAACAGTAAAGCGTGACTCGCACCTGGTTTTCCAAGACTCCCAAGTACCGGGCTCTTGACATCATACAACATGTTGAGGTCAGCGCCAACTTCACACCAGGATTTAAACTTGGGGAGACCCGCTGCGGCCGCACTTTCGGACGCAGGGCTGAGATGCGCAAAGCCTCAGAGGGGCACCTGGGACCCTGGACTACATCTCCCAGAAACCCCTGGGGGCAAAGCCTCAGGTGAGTGGTTGAGATCTAGCAGCCCATAGAGCCGCGACGAGCTCCTACAGACCAATCACGGGCCTGAAGGGCGGGTCCTCCCACGCTGAGGCTGGATTGCGCGCAGAAACTAACAGTATTCTGAGTTTCCCCAAACCCTGAGGGGACTCAGAGTCTCGGCCGGCGCCTCGGCCGCCACGTCGTCCTCCTCTTCGGGTCTATCCCGCGCCCTCCCGGCGACCCGGCCTCCGGTCGCGCGGGTCAAGCCGCCAGGCCCTTGCCGAGGACAGGCCAGGTGGCCGAGAAGAAAGCACGTGCTTGAGCAGTGGTCTGGGCCAGGGGTCCGCCTGTCGTCGCCGCGCCGCGCCAGGGTCCTGAGGGGAGGCCCCTCCCTCAGTGTCCCCCGGACTCCGGCCTTCTGTGAACCACTGGCCCCGCGCTGGCTGGCGTGGCTCTGGGCCGTCACGTGTGGAGGGAGGGTGCGTCTTCCCCGCCGCGTCCCCGGCCCGAGGAGGAGAGGACTCCGCAGCATGTCCCCCGCGCTCCACGACCTGACGCCATCCGGTAACGCTACGACCCGCTCTCCGCGCTTCGGTGGTTTATTGCCTCCTAATCCCTGGGGTGATTCAGTCACCACCCGGAGACACCTGGTTAGGTTTCCCCGTGGGCGGGCGGCGCCTTTGAACTTGCGGAGGAGCCCCGAGGTACCACGTTTTCTTGCTGCGTTCCTTCCCTCCACCCACTTCCCCCTTCCTCCCCAGGCAAACCAACCATCAAATCCGTAGAGCACACCCCCTACCCGCAATGCCCCCGAAACACATTCTGAACGTCAAGGTAACTACACTTTGCAGTTTGACGTAGCGTATTCCTGCAGGGCCCTATGGAAGTTTTGCATGATTGAACGTTCTCATTCAGCATATGTTTACTGAGCACCTAAGCCAAAGAAGGTTCAGGCGCTGAGAGGTAAGGAAGCCCAGAGAACTATTTAAAACTGCGTTGAAGTTTTATTTTCCACTTCGGGGTTAGAGCAGTAGTTCTGCAAACTCCAGTGTGCATAGAATCACTATGTTAAAATAGATTAGCAGGTACACAGTAGGTCGGGATGTGGAGTAATAATCCTGAGTGATTTTGATGTTGGTGGCTCCGGCATCAACAATGAGGGGAAAAAAAACGAACAAACTAGTTTAGCACAAGAACAGAATATATTTTCAGCTTTAAAATGAGCTCTGGGCCTTTAATGCCGTCCCTGATTATAATTTGTGGACAAATACACCCATAAAAACATGTGAGGTATGAAGTAGAAAATGAAGAAACAAGAGAATCAGTAATAAGGACGGAACAGTAGCAATGCTATGACAGATGATGCTGTTCAGCTCAGGGAGGAGCGTGAAGACTGAATTCATAACTCAGAAATTTTTCAGAGGTGAGCTAGTGACCCTTTAGATTGTAAGGTCCTGATAAATGGGACCGTTAGAATTGTTCATGAAACAAGTGGAACTATGACTGAGAAACATTTGATCACTGTTGCTATAAAGTAAGACCTGTATCTCTCACAGGGGTGTCATTTATTTATTTGAACAATATCTCTTACCGATGACTTGTGGCACTCCCCTCCCCGTTTAATTAAAAAAGGAGGTATGTGATTTCCCTCATCCAGCAGCAAAATGCCTCTAAAGATTTAGAATAGTTTGAATACTGAGTGATCTTTGTACAGCAGATGAAAGGAAAATTGTTGAGTATTTGAATCTAGCTCAGCTCCCTGACCCCAAGGCTCACTTCTGCTGCTTCTCTCTGTGTGGGCAGCCTGTATGTTGGGGTGAGAATCAGGTTTTAACTTCCTAAAAACCCTTACTTAGTTACTTATTGGTGTCCAGTCTTAGTGAAGCTCTTTAATGAAGAACTGGGAATTCTTGAATCTCGAGGTCAGGCCTTAAGCCTAAATGTCCATGACCTCAGACCATGGTTGTACCCGCTTGGGAAAGAGGCTGGTGGGCTAGCAAATACTTCTTGTGAGAAAAGTTTAACTACAGCTTCTAAACATTTCTTAGTTTCATCCTTGCTATCTATGTTATCTGGAACTCAGTTGTTAAGTGATTAATGAAAGAATGACTAAATGAGCCAGTGAATTGATATCAGCCAGTTACCTGATTCTAATTCTTCCCTGTCTTATTAAAATCAAAGCGGAAATAGTATATTTCAGAAATGGAACATTGCACAAGCAGAGAGATGTCTACAAAGTGTAGCAAGTTGGTGCAACCTAGAAGTTAGAGATTCAAAAATGAAGTATCTTGCAAGGGACTTATAGGGCAGCAGTAAGATAGTCTTTAATATAGTAAAGTCAGGAAACTGCTGAGAATGTGTTGGGATCATTTTTTTACAATGCAGAAAATGAAAACTTCTTTTCCTTGCTCTGTGTGTTCCCCAGTTAGTGCAGTGGATATGGGAGTCCTAAATAAATGAGCTACATGGGATCATTCTATCCCCAGAGGAAATGTGTTCCTGATACTAATTTATTACCTAAAATCCTGTGTATTAGGGGTTTATTTGTTTATGCCTTCATCTTGTCATTCTTCAGGATGGTTCTTAAAGGTGATAGTATCTGACTTACCCACCTCAACATCTAATTGGTGTTTTAACCAGTTAACCCATGTTTGTTTATTCTTTGGAACACTTATTATGAATCACAGTATTATTACTGGGAAATAAAACGTTAGTGGTAGAAAAAAAATCACCCAAATAAACAAAATACATTGTCTAGGTCCTCTCAAACTGGGAAAAATACTATGATCTCTTAGGCTCGCTAGATAAGGACTCTCTCTTCTGGACTGCATATCTATATAATACATATATATGTTAAACTTAAAGGTATTTCTGAGACACTGTTGTAACTAGTCAGTTAAATGAAGGACCTGCAAAACTTCTACTGTGAAAGATGTTAGGGAGAATCTGCTCTGTTTAGAACCTGACTAGTCAGGAGTAAAATGTACAGAATGTACAGAATGTTCTAGGGCTTCCCTGGTGGCGCACTGGTTGAGAGTCCGCCTGCCGATGCAGGGGACACGGGTTCGTGTCCCGGTCTGGGAAGATCCCACATGCCGCGGAGCAGCTGGGCCCGTGAGCCATGGCTGCTTTACCTGTGCACCCGGAGCCTGTGCTCCACAACGGGAGAGGCCACAACGGTGAGAGGCCCGCGTACCACACACACACAAAAAAGTACAGAATGTTCTAGACCTAATGAACTGAATACAGATAAATACCAGAGGTTTGATTTGTTGTTTTTGTTGTTTATGGGAGAGCAGCATTTCAACAAATGCTCACCCTGCCAAGGGAAAGGAGAATTGTTAAGGTGACTTACTCTTATGAGAAGGTTCTGGAGGAGCAATGGTGATTAGAAGCCAGTGAAAGATAATCCCATACTGGAAAGTCTTGCGGAACACATAAAGATTAGAACAGTGAACACTTATGCTAACAAATATGGGAGGAGGATCTTTTAGTTTCTCTTATGGTAAATCTTACGTTATCCCCCAAAGGATAAATAAACGTGGAAAATGTAGATGCATTGGATTTTTAAGGACCTCAGTTGCAGAGGAGTTTTGTGTTCAATCCTTACAATTTCCACTCATATTTTTTTTATTATGTGTTCCCTTTTGCCTCTATTTTCTGTTCACAATTCTCTTGCTCCTGTTTCACATATTTCCACGTATTTGTACATTTCCTTGTAGACTCTAGTCTGTGTATGTATTTTTAATTCATATAAATATAAACCTGGTAGTTAGTCATTTCTAACTTTCTCCCTCAATATTCTGTCTGTACAGTAGAGCAACACAGAGGTAGATCCGGCTACCACCCAGCAGTATTCTGCATGAGCATCCTGCACATTTGACTTTGCCATTTCCCAAGGTTGTCTGCAACTTGCTACTTCTATAAACATCCTCTGATTTGTTCTCTGTGGATCGATGGAGACTTTGTTTGGGAAATACCAGGAGTAAGATTGTTGGGTTTTCCTCATGCTTAATTTTACTGACTCCTGCTAGGCTGCTCTCCACAATGGCTGTATCTGTCTATGTTCCAAAAAGCAAGAGTTCAGATTTTCTTTGGCATTATCCAGTCTTCTAATTATTGCCCATCCATTGTGTATATATTGGTTTTGTCTTGTTTTAATTCCTGTCTTTTTGATAGTTAATGAGTTGGAGCATCTCTTCATATACTTGTTGATTATTCAATTTTTCCTTCTCTTGGTTTGCTTATTCACATCTTTTGCCCATTTTTCTATTTGATTTCTTATTGATTTGTAGGAGCTCCTGGTACATAATAGATGTTAGTCCCTTTCACTTACACCTTTTTTTTTTTAAAAATTTTTTTTTCTTTGGCCGTGCTGTGCTGCTTGTGGAATCTTAGTTCCCTGAGGCGGAATCTTAGTTTCTGCTTAGTTCCCTGAGCAGGAATCGAACCTGGGCCCCCAGCAGTGGAAACGCGGAGTCCTAACCACTGGACTGCCAGGGAATTCCCAGTCCCTTTCAGTTATAGACATTGCAGAATCTTCCTCCAATTCATAATCTGTTTATTACTTTTGTCTGTAGTGACTGTCATTTAACAGAAATTCTTAGTTTTTATGTAATCAAATTCACCTTTTTTTTTTTTAACATTATAGATTGAGCTTTTTGAGTCTTTGGAAGTCTTTCCCTATGCTAAGTAATAAAGATATTCTATATTTTACTTTCCTTATTTTATGATATTGTTTTGTAGTATATCATAGTATTTGGTAGGCCAAATAATCTCTTCCTACTTTTTAAAAGTTAACTTAGCTCTTTCTGGACTTTTAGTCTTCCACATAAGTTACAGAGTAAGTTTATCAAGTTTCTCATAAAAATTCACATGTTTTGTCTAGAGTTTACAAAAAACCTTTGATCTCTTACATATGTGATGACTCTTAACAAGATACCACAGTTTGTATGTGTGGGGATGGGGTTGTTTTATGGTAAATAGTGAACTATCTTTTTTTTTTCTGGCTTTGCCACGCGGCATGCGGGATCTTAGTTCCCTGATCAGGGATCGAATCTGTGCCCCCTGCAGTGGAAGCCCAGAGTCCTAACCACTGGACGGCCAAGGAAGTCCCTATAGTGAACTGTCT
The DNA here is from genome assembly GCF_964374135.1 of Grampus griseus. Lineage (NCBI taxonomy): Eukaryota > Metazoa > Chordata > Mammalia > Artiodactyla > Delphinidae > Grampus > Grampus griseus. Next base: position 9,583,056 of record NC_139010.1, read on the forward strand.
TACAGATTGAAAACAATCTATATTTCTGATTTGAGAAGTGAATACAGTGGAGGCCTCATGAAAAAATGCTTAGACTTCTTATGAAAATGGGAGAAGTGAGGTGCACTCCATTGTCAGATTTGCAGTGAGTAGAGAAAAGCCAAACCAACACTGATGAGCTAGACCAGGGTGGGAGGAGGTGGGGCATTTCTTATGTTGTTAAGTTAATTTCTCCTTTCTTCTTCCTGTCTCCTTAAGCATCTGTGCACGTGGTCAGTGGAGGAGATAGAAGGACAAAGACATGTAAATAATATGATACTGATTGACTATTTTGCTGATGCGAAAGGCATATTTCATTGTGGAAAAGACTGGGGTTTTTTTCCTAGAAGGTTTGAATACTTTTTAAATTTCAGATGCATCACTTACTCCCCCCCCCCCCACCATGTCCACACCCTGTGCGCCCACAGTTGGGTGATTCAGTCACACCTACTTAAGCTCACATGCTCTTATTTCAGGGTGGATTGCAGCTGCATTCTTTTAAGAAAAAAGGAACTCAGTTGAGCATATAGGTTAAAGTTTTTAATCTTCTCTCTTCTTATTCCCCATCTGAAAGGATCTCCATTTAAAAGTTTTCACGGAGTATTGTCTTCCCTCTGCCACATTCATGTTCATTTCCAAACCTGTAAACATGCCATCCCTGCTTCCTGCCCCAAGATGAACAGAGCTGATAGCTTCAGGCTTATGTGATGCTTTTTCATGGTCTGCTGGACACTGTAGTATATAGAAAGCAACCTTTAGAGTTTCAAGCCCAGCTCCACTTTTTATCAGCTATGCAATAATAATGACATAGTAAGAGTCATTAACATTTACGGGCTGTTTATGTGAAGGATATATGTCTCATTTCATGACTTGTGTGATTTGAGAGTCCCAGCTGTTAACATCTGAAATTTGCTTTCAAACACATTGTTTCATTCTCTTATCACACTTTCTGTGACAAAGGCGGGGCATATCTTGTCCAAAACCCCATAGCTACTTATGAGAGTGAGGACTAAAACCCCAATTTCTTGGCTTTTTTTGTCGTCACCATTAATTAATCATGTCAAATTCTGGGTGCTTATTAGCTGATAGGACAACCACATCATGGGGTGTCCAAATTAATGCCACACCTGAATTGCCTTTTTTGACTTTAGCTGGAAATGACTGGACCACTGCCGGATTGCCTACCAATCTTTCTATTATACATGTCTCAATAAGCCCTGCTTTTCTTCACATTCCCAGGAAGTGATTTTTTTCCTTTGGTACTTGAAGTACTACTGGTCAGATCATTGGATCTTAACTTTGTTCCTTTTTCAGGAAGAGTTTTCTTTCACCTGTCAGTTCAATAAACAGAATTAGCCAGTGAGTTGGTTTTGGAAAGGAATAGTAAACCCTGAAATAAGCATAATGTCCTTTGGAAAAGAAACCAGATATTGGCAAATTTGCCTTGCGGGTTGCTAGAGCAAACCTTTCTGAAGCCTATTAGGAGTAGATCAGTCAAAATAGCTCTGTAGCCATCATTTAGCTCCTGTTTCTGTATTGAGTACCTAAGACTCTGGACAGTAAGACAGCGCTGGCTTGTAAATTTGCACCCAATGCCAGCTTACAAATCTTCATACATTATTGTTTTGGGTTTTAGATGACCTTCTCTTCTTTCTCATCTTTCCTCACTTTTTTGCTGTCTCAATTAAGGAAAGAGTTACTGAACACTTAGGTGCCAGGTACTGTCCTTGGTATTGCTAGGGACAGTGATCAGTTGGTGTAGTCACAGTCTTTTCCTCCAAGAGGCTCAAATAGCTTAGAGCCAGCTGCATTTTATTCCAGCTTTGTTCCTCTTTTAGGGAGCACAGAAGGCCATGTTGACAGCAGAGGTGGGTGTCATTGTGATTTGTGGTGAATAACTTGTAAGTTTGGTGGGCAGTAAGGGATTTTTTTTTTTTTTTTTTTTGCGGTACGCGGGCCTCTCACTGTTGTGACCTCTCCGGTTGTGGAGCACAGGCTCCGGACGCGCAGGCTCAGTGGCCATGGCTCACGGGCCCAGCCGCTCTGCGGCATGTGGGATCTTCCCGGACTGGGGCACGAACCCGTGTCCCCTGCATCGGCAGGTGGACTCTCAACCACTGTGCCACCAGGGAAGCCCGGCAGTAAGGGATTGGTGAAGGTTTTTGAGCAAGGGAAGCAGCTGGTTTAAACTTGTACTTTAGGAAGATGAATCTGGTCGTGGTGCATAGGATGGGTTGGAATGTAGGGTGACCAGGTACAGTCACCCCGGTGGTCATAATCTCTTACCTTTGTAGGACACTTGATTTTTTACAAAGCATCTTCATATCTGATCCCATTTAACCCGTAAGACAACTCCATGAGGTAGGATGAGCAGGTATTGTTATTCTCAGTTTTCATGGATGCAAACTGAAGCTCAGAGAGGACCTGTGATGGCTGGGATGTGTAGTAAGGGCTTGGAGAAAGGGTGGCACTGGGGATGGAAGGTGGGCCCAATGTGAATGCTTTTTTGGTTTTTGGGGGTTCTTTTGGCCATGCCACTTGGCATGTGGAATCTTAGTTCCCCGACCAGGGATCAAACCCATGCCCCCTTTCTGTAGTGGAAGTGCGGAGTCTTAACCACTGGACCACCAGGGAAGTCCATGAATGGCATTTTGGATGCCAGATTATAGGGCTTGAGATCTGAGTAGATGCTGGTTATCAGGGCGAGTGAGGAGTCAGTTGACACTGAGGTTGTCAGGTCAGGCTTCTGGGAAGGGTGGTGCCATTCACAGAAACAGGAAGAGCAGACAGGAAATTTGGCAGGTTTGGATTTGGATAATAGATTGAGGGGCAGGTGGGTATTCTAGGGGGCCGTCACAGGTGGACACCTTGAAATCTGGGTCTAAGATTGGAGCCAGTGTTTGAGAATTCGAAGGTCGTGGGTGCCTTTGGAGAGTAATTGCGGTAGAGAGGCAGAGGAGGAAGCCACAGCGAGAAGACAGGTTGAGCTAGAGCTGCCCGGGGTTGGCGGGGGTGGGGGGGTGGGGGGCGGAGTTGGAAGGGAGGAGCAGTGGGAGGTGTGGGTGGAGCTGGTCAAGTGCTCTTCTTTAGGTGCAGAGGGAGCCGAGCTGCAAGAGGATTTTGAGGTGGAGGGGGGTGAATTTGAGGAGCTCCCCAAAGAAGACTCTTTTGTACAGGATTAGGTGAAATCACCTGTGAGTGAAAAGGATGAGAAGGATTTGGTGCCAAAAGCAAGCAGAGGTTTGGGACAGCAGGTGTGGGAAGTGTTGAGAGCACCGAGAAAAGGTGAACCAAACGAGAGGCTCCATGTTAGGAATTTTCAGTGACTCCAAACAGCATGGTTTTGTGACTTTCCAGTAGTTCTTGGAGACCATAAAGTAGGATTGGAAGGAGTAGGCCTTGGGGCTTTTGAGGACCGGGAATTTGGAGAAGTCAAGGGCACAGGGAGAGTTGAGAAGCTCCAGGGTGTTAAGCAGCCATCGGTCCGGAGGTGGAGCAGGGGTGAGGAAAACCCTGTGTGTAGGCTACGTGAGTTCTGGCAGTAGGTGGGAGAGACCGTCAAAGTTAACAGTCTAAATGGCAGTTTGGAATTATTGATGGCTTTCAATTATCAAGCTAAATCTCCTTATTGAGGGGACACATGCACAGAACCAACAGAGAGCCCTAAAGATGTTCTCCGGCAGGTGGCCTGGCCTTGTTAACACTGGGCTCTTTGCTGCCTGTTTTGCTCATCTTCGAAACAGGAACAACTGGAGCCTACTTTAACCTTGGTGTCGTGCTTTACCAGTGATTCTGTGCTTTGTAGAGTGTCCTATTTCATTAAGCATTGTTATTTAAACATTCTGGGGCAGCATTTTTCAAATGCCTCAAGGTTACAAGCACATGTTTTATGAGCCCCATTTACTCCCTGTTGTGAATTAGTATAATTTAGTCTACACTCCCTCTCCACACACGTTTTCCCCCTTTCATTTTGTAAAGTCCGATTTTCACTTTCTTTAAAGCAGGAATGAAGAAGACCCTGCAGGATGAGATTGACGCCATCCTGCGGGAGAGGATTATGGTGCTTGATGGAGGGATGGGGACCATGATCCAGCGGCACAAGCTGAGTGAAGATGACTTCCGAGGACAAGAATTTAAAGATCACGCCAGGCCCCTGAAAGGCAACAATGACATTTTAAGTATAACTCAGCCCGATGTCATTTACCAAATCCATAAGGTAAAGCATCCCCAGGTTCTTATATTTTCATCCTGTCATTCCGAAAGGCCTTTGGTGTCCTGAGGGCAGACCACTGGGCCAAGTGCTCTGGGGGAGAGAGAAGAAAGGGGTGATTTGTTCAGACAGAGGTGGCTTATTCAGAAAGCAGGTTTTGGGCACCATGTAAAAGTCGTATTGAGCATTCAAGATAAGGAAATGAGGACGGCAGGTTTTCTGCCTTTGAGGCATTTCAACGACAGTGAAAAACCATAAAATCCTGGACAAATTAGGGTTTTTACCTACACTAACTTATTTAAGTCACCACAACAGCCCTGATGAAGTAAAACTGAAAGGTAGTTGTTACTCTCATTTTGTAGATTTGGAAACTGAGCACCTCAGAGTTTAAATAACTTGCCTGACGTTACAGAGGTTTACTGACTTGAAAACCCATGTTCTTTCATGCCATTTTCCTGTCTTTAATAAAAATGACTAGCCTTGGTCAGGGAACTAAGATCCTGCAAGCTGTGTGGCATGACCAAAAAATAAATAAATTAATAAAAATGGCTAGCCAACATAAAGAAATCAGAAGCAAGTAACTGAGTATTGCTAGACTTTTAAAATTTAAAAATAAGTGTAGGACTAAATTGTTTCATAGGTTATCATGGGAATTTCATAGGATTATGACTAGAAGAGATAATAAGGTGATTTAATCTGTTTTTCTGGTCTGCATTCAATTTGAAGGACAAACATATTTACCAGGGAAGTGAGAAAGTCTTATCTTTTGGAGAAGGGCATTGTTATAGGTGTTTCAGACTTTTTTTTAAAAAATTGAGGCATAATTGACAAAGAACATAACATTGGTTTCAGGTGTACAATGTCATGATTTGAAATTTGTATATATTGTGAAACGGTCACCATAGTAAGTCTAGCTAACATCTGTTACCCTACACAGTTGCAATTTTTTTTCCTTGTGATGAGGATTTTTAAGATCTACTTTCTTAGCAACTTTCAAATATACAATACAGTAGTATTAAACATAGTCACCATGTTGTACATTACATCCCCATGACTTATTTATTTTATAACTGGAAGTTTGTACCTTTTGACCTCTTCATCCATTTCCCCTCCCCTCCACCCTCCACCTCTGGCAACCACCTTCCTTCTTTTTTATAGCTCAGTTATATTCCATTGCATATACATATAACATTTTCTTTATTCAGCCATCAGTGGACACTTAGATTGTCTCCATATGTTGGCAACTGTAAATAATGCTGCAGTGAACGTGGGGGTGCATCTATCTTTTTGAGTTAGTGTTTTTGTTTTCTTTGGATATTACCCAGAAATAGAATTGCTGGATCATATAGTAGTTCTATTTTTAATTTTTTGAGGAACGTGCATTCTGTTTCCCATAGTGGCTGCACAAATTTATATTCCTGCCAACAGTGCGAGAGGATTCCCTTTTCTCCACCTCCCCACCAACACTTGTTATTTCTTATCTTTTTGATAATAGGCATTCTGATAGGTGAGAGGTGATATCGTGTGGTTTTAATTTGCATTTTCCCTGATGATTAGTGATGTTGAGCATCTTTTCATGTACCTGTTGGCCATCTGTATGTCTTCTTTGGAAAAATGTCTATTCAGATCTGCCCATTTTGTTTTTTTGGCCGTGCTGCGAGGCATGTAGGATCTTAGTTCCCTGAGCAGGGATCGAACCTGCACCCCCTGCAGTGGAAGTGTGGTGTCTTAACCACTGGACTGCCAGGGAAGTCCTGTCTTCTGCCCATTTTTGAATTGGATTGTTTGGATTGTTTTTTGCTACTGTGTTGTATGAGTTCTTTGTCTGTTTTGGATATCCTTATCAGACACATGATTTGCAAATATTTTCTCCCATTCAGTAGGTTGCCTTTTCATTTTGTTGATGGTTTCCTTTGCTATGCAGATGCCTTTTAGTTTGATATAGTCCCACTTATTTATTTTTTGCTTTTGTTGCCTTTCAGACTCTTCTTAGAGAAAAAAAAACTCAAATGAATCAGTGATTAAATGATTCATTGAGGGTGGAAAGGACCCTTCTCTTGGGTGGTCAAGACTTTGTTCTAGATAAGATGCAGAACGGTTTTCATTTGAAGAAGAACTAGGAATGCCTTTCCTTTGGTCATGATGGAAATTGTAGTTGCTGGAAGATTTTAAATTGGTCCTTGAAGAGTTTTGGTTCTACGAGTTTTTCTGCGAGGCCTGAGACTATGTAGTCAAATTGCATTATAAAATTCCAGTATATTGTGGACTGGGAATGCCATCATGGGTATGAATTGCTTGGCGTGGTTACAAACATCAGTTCTTATTATGCAGTTGGTAAAATCACCACCCTCCCCCAACCCCCGACACCCAGGCCAGCCCATGATGTGTGGCTTTGTCCTCATTCAAGTGGATTATCACTAGAGTATGAGCTTCCTGAGGGCAGGAATTTGGGCCTGCTTTTCACTACTGAATCCCTACTGCCTAAAACAGTATCTTGCACGTAGTAAGTCAGTAAATTTTTTTGAAAATAAATTTTATTTATTTATTTATTTTTGGCTGCGTTGGGTCTTTGTTGCTGCACGGAGGCTTTCACTAGTTGCAGCAAGCAGGGGCTACTCTTCGTTGCGATGCACGGGCTTCTCATTGCGGTGGCTTCTCTGGCTGTGGAGCACGGGCTCTAGGAGCGCAGGCTTCAGTAGTCGTGGCTCGGGCTCAGTAGTTGTGGCTCGCAGGCTCTAGAGTGCAGGCTCCGTAGCTGTGGCACACGGGCTTAGTTGCTCCGCGGCATGTGGGATCTTCCGGACCAGGGCTCAAACCTTTGTCCCCTGCATTGGCAGGTGGATTCTTAACCACTGCGCCACCAGGGAAGTCCCAGTAAATGTTTTTTGAGGGAACGAATCTTTGTCCTGTGAGTTAGATAGGCATGTAGATAGAACAACAAGTTTCCCAAGATAGGGACATGAAGCAAAAATGACTGTAAATACCATAAGGTGTAACCTAGCTGTCCCATTCGTGGGGGAATATTGACTAGCTGGAATTCTCTGGATGTAGAGACCGTGTCGTGTTCATGGATGAGGAAGGGAAAAAGACTGGGTTATTTTCACACTTAGTTATTTCTAGTGGAGTTACTGACCATAGAGCTGATCCCCTGATACTTAATTTTAATGGAATGGCCAGGTCCTATTTGAAGTGCAAGTGTCTGACACTAAGCTTTTTTGATTGTAATGTAAGTGCCTGACATTAAGCTTTTGGTTGCGGAGGCATCGTTTCAGAGGCATCCATGTCAATTAACACCCTGCCAGTTGTGTGACACATCTGCTAGCTAAACAGCCAGACCAGGAACCAGGCTTCTCCCAGCCATGAAATACCCTTTTTAGAAAGGGAATTTTCATAACCTCGATGAATTACCCTGCTTTTTCCTTCCTGAGCCCTAATTTCTGCTCTTAGGTTTTAAGTTCTCCAATAAAGAGTGAACCCACAAAACCCTAGGCACCCCTGCATTGACCCCAATAAAGGCAGAACCCCCGGTTTTCTCGGTCATTCCTGCCCAACCCCCGCCTTCCCCCAGCTACCTCACTGTATGGCCCGGGCATGCCTGTGAGTAATAAACCTTGATTTTTTCCAAAAGTTCCCTGATGGTTGTTGCTGAGGTGAGTCTTGCAATCATAATAAGAACCAGTAGCGCCAGTGTAGCTGTGGCATTGGCTCGGTCCTGGCTCAGCACAGGCGGTAAGGGCCTATGTGAGTGCATCAGGCATTCCTAGCCCATCACTATTGATAGGCTGAGACCAACAGGAACCAATATTTAAAACACCTGTTGGTAGCCTGTGGCCTTGCTGTCATTAATGACCTCCTTTAATCTTGACAGCTTTCTATTGATTCATGGGAAAACTGAGGAGAAATTAAGTAGCTTGCCCTTATCACACGTGTTTTAAATTGGTGAGAATAGGCTTAGAATCTCAGGGGTGTCATATCCGGGGCTCATGAGTGGGATATTGTTCTGGGAAAAAAGGTGGAGAGAAAGGGTGAAGAGCTAGAAGAAACACCTTTTAAACTTTATATTATTTAAAATTTTAAATCTACACACAATTGGAGAAAATAATAACTAGGAATTTAGAAATATTTTTTCCCTAATTATAAAGACAATATGTGTTCATCGTTACAAAAATAAAATGTCTAGCTAGATGCTATAGAAAGCATAAAGGAGAAAATTAAAACCACCTGTGATATCGATACCAAGACATAATTGCCATTCACATATTTTAATTTATATTTCAGTCTAGTTTTCTGTGTTTGGATTTTTAAAATTAAATTGGGATTATTATTGCTTCATACTATTTTATAATTTGCATTTTTTACTTAATACCGTGAGCCTTAAATATCCTGAGACATGGTTTTAATAACTTTATTATAATCTATTCTACATATATACCATCATTTACTTAACTAACCTTATTCTTAGGCATTAAGGTTGTTTTCAGTTTTTCTTGCTCTTTGTTGAAAAACTGAATTTTAATTTGTTCTTATAAAACAGAACCCATAGATAAGAATAAATTCCCTTTTTACCACTACTACAAATTTCTATTTTTTCCTCAGAGATAACCACTTATACTAGTTGATGTATGTCTTTCCAGATCATTTGTTATGCATTTATGTATATGTATATATTATGTATGTACATGTATACATATAGATATCTGTAGAAAACTCAGTACAATTTGTGTGTATGTATGTTTTAAACTTAATGGTGTCATGGTTTACATATCAGTCAATTTTGTTTTTCTACTCAATACTTTTGGAGATTTTCCGTGTTAGTGTATGTACATATATGTGCACACTGTTTTTTAGCTGCCACATAGCATGTAATAAAATGGACATATTATAGTTTATTTAGTCATTTCCCTAGTGATAGATAGTTGGGATGTTTGTGACTTATTATAAATGTGTGAATCTTGGTTTTCATTTCCCAGCTCTTCTGCAAACAGTGTCCATCTGCTTAGGTGGGGTTGGGCTTACTCACTATTGGAAAATCAAGAGATTCCAGAATTTTCATCGGATTGAGGTTGAGATGGTGTCCAAAGAGTGAAATAAGGCAGAAATGTTTCAAACAGGGAGAACCGGAGGGCACCGAGGTCCTCAGGGTTTCGTAAGGGTGCAGATGTGGCTCAGAGGGACCAGGAGCTGTGCACTGAAACAACGGTGGTCAGAATCAAGACTGCAGAGATAGTGCCCTTCTCAGCGGGGTTCTCACTGTGCTGAAGCAGAGAGCTTGCAAAGGAACAGAAGGAATGTTCCTTGGCCATCGTGTGCCAGAAGCTTGGTGTGTGATCTGTTCCATCATCTGGCCACCCGGTGAAGTAGGGTTAGGGTTATACTATTTTCAAATGAGGAAACTGAAACTCAGAGTTTAAAGAACTTGACTCAATTCACACCACAAGTGAACTTTGTCTGAATTCAAGTTCTGTGTTTATTTGTTCATATCACAGGCCTTTCTGTGAAATCCTTAGGTCTTTTTGCATCCCCAGCCTCTATCTAGTACAGTGCCTTGCACTTAGTAAGTGGTCAAAAGATGTTTGGTGGCCTTGGTGAGGAAAAGACTAGTTTATTGTTGGGGGACAGGGATTCTAAAATTCATAGCATTGACATTACTTTCTCTTGTGGCAGGATTACTTGCTGGCTGGGGCAGATATCATTGAAACAAATACTTTTAGCAGCACTGCTATTGCCCAAGCTGACTATGGCCTCGAACACTTGGTAAGGATTTCATTTTTCCTTGTATCTAAGATATTCATGAGCGTTTGCTGCATTGGTAATTGCTAGTGAGAAAACCAGCCAAAGCTGCAGAGTCAAGCTAATGCCTAGTTATCTATTATTTGTGGTCAGATGCGGAAAATGGTTAGAATCGCTTCTGCTTATACACACAACAGCCCATTCATTTTCCAGCTGCTTTCTTTATGGGCAAGTAATAATCAAATAAAAACGATACTCATTATGCAGTGACTTGAATAAAAGCATAATGATTGGCCATGTGCACAGTTCTGTGAAGCCTTTTTAAGTTGGGGGCCAGATTTGGTTTCCTTTCTTTAAAAAATTGTGGAAAAATACATGTAACATAAAATTTACTATTTTAACCAATTTTAAGTGTACAGTTCAGTGTCATTAAGTACATTCACATTGTTGTGCTACCATTACCACCATCTGTCCGTGGAACTCTTTTCACCTTGTAGAACTTAGACTCTGTACCCATTAAACAATAATTCCCAATTTTCCCTTCCACCTCAGCCCTTAGAAACCACCATTCTACTTTCTGTCTCTATGAATTTAACTCCCCTAGCTACCTTATCTGAGTGGATCATACAGTTTTTGTCCTTTTGTGACTTATCTTGTTTCACTTAGTTTAATGTCCCTAAGGTTCACTGATGATGTAGCATGTATCAGAATATCGTACTCTTTCGAGGTTGAATAATATTCCACCGTATGGATATGCCACATTTTGTTTATTCATTCATCCGCTGAGGGACATGGGCTGATTCCACCTTTTGGCTCCTGTGAACAATGTTACTATGAGCATGGTGTACAGATAATCTGTTCTTCATCCCTGCTTTCATTTCCTTTGAGTATCTATACATAACCAGAAGTAGAGTTGCCGAATTATACACTAATTCAATGTTTAATTTTTGGCGAAACCACCATACTGTTTTCCACAGTGGCTGCATCATTTTGTATACCCACCAATAGTGTACAAGGTTTCCAGTTTTTACACATCTTTGCCAGCATTTGTTTTGTTTTTGTTTTTGTTTTTTCCTGATAGTAAGCATCCTAGTGGGTGTGGGGTAAAGGATTTCATTTCTTTTTAGTCAACAGGATGCTTCCATATTCAAGTTTTGTAAATGGTTAATGATGAAAATATATGGTAGATGCTGAGGTCCCCATTTCTGGGTGGGATTTTTCCAGAACTTGCCTCTGTGTTCATGCACATAGTTCTGAGTTCTCTGACATTGTTTTCCCTTATGGTGATGGGGCTTTGTGAAATCACTTGCCTTGTGGGTTATCAAGGGAATTATTTGAGGGCAGGAGTTGGCAAACATTTTCCGTTAAGGGCCAGACAGTAAATATTTTAAGCTTTGTTGGCTAGTACTGTCTCTTTTGCAACTACTCAACGCTAGCATTATAGTGCAAAAGCAGCAACAGACAATACGTAAATGAATGGGCTTGAGTGTTTTTCGGTAAAACTTGCTGGCACTACTTTGTATGTTTCTGCATGCTTGCTTTATTTCCTAGTGAGAGGGTTCGTGGCCCTTCTCCAAATTCTCAAGAGTTTCATAATCTACAAAAACTTGAGACCCACTGATTCCCACCATTGTACGGTGTAGGAAGCCAGGACCTGGAGGAGTTCCTAAGGGAACCACCCTGGCAGGTAGTGACAGAGCTGGTTTTAGAACCCAGGTCTTCTGTCTCTGAAGCCCCTGCTTTTTCCATTACTATGCTTTTTTCTAACTCAGAATATTCCACTACATCAGCTTATTCTGACATGCCAGACGTCTGGAGATTGCCCTTTTTGCCAGCTGGCTCATGGTTCTGTGGAAGACTGTAAAAGCAGTTCCCAAAGACTCTTGCCTTTCCTGTTGCCCTCAAGGCTGGGGCCGCTGGTAGGCCTTTTTGACTAAGATTTCATTCAGACCTCAAACTAATTCACTCCACCTTTCCTTACTGAATAAAACTGTGTTTTAGAAGGTCATGAATTCCTTATTTTATGGAGGGAAAGAAGGACAAACTAACATTTGCAGTTGATGTGTTAGGCCTACAGGATGAACAAGTGCTCTGCGGGAGTGGCCAGAAAAGCAGCTGAGGAGATAACTCTCCAGACAGGTAAGGAACAGTTTTCTCCTTTTTTTTTTTTTTTTTTACAAAGATGTTTCCTTTGACATCCTCAGCTATAATATGCTGTCCTTACTGCCCCTTTTCCTTTCGCGACAGTTGGCCTACAGCAGCACTGCAGACACCATCACGTACTTGTTTGTAGGTTACTTCTCTGCAGTTTCATAGTCAAGCATTCAGTGTCCCTCTGAATTGACTCTGTTTCCTTGGGCCTTGGGCTCAGGGTTTACGCTGTGTTTACTCTACTGGGTGTTTTATCCTAACTTTGTAGGTAGAACTGTGACTTCCTTGTACATTTACAGCTAAAATGATTTGTCTCCCTTTGGGAGTACGTCTTTTGGTTATTGAGGCACAGCTGTTTTGGTTACATTGGTGATCATTAAGATATTTGATCTTCTCGCTTGAAAGCTTCCCTCACCCCTGTGATTTTGCCTTATTTAGGTAAAGAAAGATTGTCTTTTGAGCATCTTCTACTTCATACCACTAGTGTCTTTGAAGGTGCTGTGTACCACACAAAGAGGGTGGCATGAGAATCAGTCTTACTGGGATTTGAAAAGTGCCTCCCTGAAGTAACTAGCCTCCTGGCTGGCTGCCATAAGAACACTTGGGCACCAGCTGCAGGGGAGGCTTTGAGGGTGGGAAAGGAATGGAAGAAATACCTGCCCCTTAAGATTTGGAAACGTGAAATTATTGCCAACAGGGAAGATGTAAAGCAAAATTGTTGGGAAGTTAGACACAGCATACTGATGAAGACTGAAGCAATTTATAGGAGCTCTGTTTCTGAGAGATAATGTTGAAATCAGAAGGGCATAGACTGTTGCCCCAACAAAGTCACAGGTCAGAGGCTATCAAACCAGCTAAAGCAGGGAAAGACAAGGACATTTTTCTTACACCCATGTTATTGTTCAGCTTTGGGGAAGATAAAGAATATCGGGGCTTGTAAGCTGTTCAAAGGCTGGGCTATCAGCTAGTGGGTAGTTTGCTCCAGTTAGATGGTAAAGCATAACCACCTGGTTAAAACCACCAAAGGTGATGAGCACTGCGGCCCTGCCCTGTGTTCCCATATGTAAGAAACACAGTATCTCCGGCTCCTTTAGAAGCACCTAGACTCTAGCCTAGAGGAAAGCTTATTAAAACATTCATGAAAGAGTTTTAATGTGAGATTTGATCTGCTTCATACTTGAATTTCAGGCTTCATAATTGTTAATCGTGATTTAATATTTTCCCCCAGCAAAGGCCCTGTAGTACAGCAGTGGAGAGCATTTCAAGATCAATGCTGCTGTGAAGAACTTCTGCAAAACCTATGTTCACGACCTTCAGGGTTTCTTAAGATTAGGGAGAGAGAGCATTTGTTCAAGCATAGCTATGGTGATAGGAAAGGATTGCTAACTGAAATTCTTTGAAGCCACATGTGTGAGAATTCAGAGTTTTTGGCTTGGCGGTAACATGTGCACATACTTTATATTTCATAATTTCCTCAGTGGGATCCAGGACAGCCTCATAATCAAACATCTGTTTGCAGTAAAATCTATGAATCGTCCACTAAGTGAGGTAAAGACTATAAATAGCCTCTTGTAGTTTGGGAGAGGTCAAGTTTTGTTGTCAAATGAATTAAGGAAAAAAGTGGGACTTTTGTGCTTTTTGGATTTCAGAGTTACGGACAAAGGATTGTATACCTGTGTTCTAGGGGAAATCTGATAGCGTATTAACTTATGAGCTGTTTAGAGATTTCACACTTGTTTTTCTTTTCCTAAAGGAATTAAGAGGTATGTGGCAGGAGCTCTGGGTCCAACTAACAAGACACTCTCTGTGTCCCCATCTGTGGAAAGACCAGATTACAGGAACATCAGTGAGTATGAGATATAATCATTGACCTTGGGCAAGTACCTCTGTGTTTCAGTAATCTATAAATCTGTAAAATGGGGCCAATACCAGCATCTACTTAAGGATTATTGTGACTTAAGGGCTTACAGCAGTCCCTGGAATGTAGTAGACATTAAGATAAAAAGTGAGCTAGTATTAGTCATAGTATTAGTATTACTCATTTTGAGCCTGCTTTCAAAGGTGCATGTTGTTGTGTTTGGGCTTCTTTATGAGCTGCGGAAATGAAACCAATCAAAATAAAACTTTAAACTGAGAAGTTGAGCAAATATAGATACCAGGCCTTGGTCAGTTATAGGATAACCCACTAGACTCCCACTTTATTTATCAGAAAACAGTCTAAGCTATATATGCATGCTAGCATTGTAAACGTTGTAAACCACCATCTGTAAGCATACTTGCATTGAGAGTGTATGAAAAGTCTAGAAATCTAGGGCAATTTCTTAAGCATCAGACTACAAAAAAACAAAAAGTATTGAATGATTAGAGCAGAATAGTAATGATGCTACGCGTGGTAATGAGTTCTGTGTAGAAGGCAAGTTCAGGCAAGTGTGGATTGTAGGTTTTGGTGACAGATACCACACTTTCCACCGGGGGTTGCTCATTCTGGGCTGACGTGTGGCAGTGAGGAGCTAACGTTTCCTGTCTCTTGTGCTGAATAGGATGAAGTAGGCTTCTCTATTGAATATATGAGCATCTTTTCTTTCTTGGGTGAGAGATCAAATGGGGAGAGGGGTGACCTCTCAGATGGAAGTAGACATTTCTAACAAAAATTTTATCTAGGAGTGATTAGACACTTTTGTGTTTGAGAGTGAAATTGCCCCCCAGGCAGGTTTCTTCTCTGACAGAGTTGGTGTCAGAGGGCAGGAGCAAAATCTACAGGACCGCAGACTTTTACCTTAGAGGGTGTGAGAGAATGTGATGCAACTGGTGTTGTATCCAGATCAGTGTGACACGTTTCTCCTGTTGTTCCTCACACTCATCCCTGAATTGATTAACACCACCCCTGGAAAGATCTATATTAAAGATCTTAAAAGTAAGAGCCAGGGCTCAAGAAATCAAACACCTTTCCACCCAGCCACTCATTCTCGGCTCACACATGGGAAGTGAGCCCGTGTGCTAAGTGCTTAGGAGCATCTGTGTTCAATTTGCTGGTTTAACTTGCATCACTGCCATGTTTCTTACAAAAGGTGGTGTTGCCCTTAAATTATGTATTATAAACCAGCAGTGGTCAGTTCACCTGGCACCAGGCCTGAACTCAGCGTGTCCTGGGCTTTCAGAGGATGTCCATGACTAATGTCCTGGGTGTGGTTTGTTTTTTGCAGCATTTGATGAACTCGTTGAAGCATACAAAGAGCAGGCCAAAGGGCTTCTGGATGGTGGGGTTGATATCTTACTCATTGAAACTATTTTTGATACTGCCAATGCCAAGGTGAGTTAAAGGAGAAAAAAGGGGCTGGGCTGGGCTGGGGGCTGGGGTGCATCCCCTAATGTAGTGAGGAGATTGTAATAGCCATTATTAAAGTTAAAGCAAATTCCTTGATTCCATTTTCTTCTTTTTTTTTTACATCTTTATTGGAGTATAATTGCTTTACAACAAAGTGAATCAGTTATACCTATACATATGTTCCCATATCTCTTCCCTCTCTCTCCCTCCCACCCACCCTCCCTATCCCACCCCTCTGTGTGGTCACAAAGCACCGAGCTGATCTCCCTTTGCTATGCGGCTGCTTCCCACTAGCTATCTGTTTTACGTTTGGTAGTGTATATATGTCCATGTCACTCTCTCACTTTGTCACAGCTTACCCTTCCCCCTCCCCATGTCCTCAAGTCCATTCTCTAGTAGATCTGTGTCTTTATTCCTGTATTACGCCTAGGTTCTTCATGACATTTTTTTTTCTTAAATTCCATATATATGTGTTAGCATATGGTATTTGCCTTTCTCTTTCTGACTTCACTCTGTATGACAGACTCTAGGTCCATCCATCTCATTACAAATAGCTCAATTTCATTTCGTTTTATGGCTGAGTAATATTCCATTATATATATGTGCCACATCTTCTTTATCCATTCATCCAATGAGGGACACTTAGGTTGTTTCCATCTCCTGGCTATTGTAAATAGAGCTGCAATGAACATTTTGATACATGACTCTTTTTTTTTTTATTTTTGCCGTACATGGGCCTCTCACTGTTGTGGCCTCTCCGGTTGCGGAGCACAGGCTCCAGACGCGCAGGCTCAGCGGCCATGGCTCACGGGCCCAGCCGCTCTGCGGCATGTGGGATCTTCCCGGACCAGGGCATGAACCTGTATTCCCTGCATCAGCAGGCGGACTCTCAACCACTGCGCCACCAGGGAAGCCCACACGACTCTTTTTGAGTTATGGTTTTCTCAGGGTATATGCCCAGTAGTGGGATTGCTGGGTCGTATGGTAGTTCTATTTGTAGTTTTTTAAGGAACCTCCATACTGTTCTCCACAGTGGCTGTACCAATTCACATTCCCACCAGCAGTGCAAGAGTGTTCCCTTTTCTTCACACCCTCTCCAACATTTATTGTTTGTAGATTTTTTGATGATGGCCATTCTGACAGGTGTGAGATGATATCTCATTGTAGTTTTGATTTGCATTTCTCTAATGATTAATGATGTTGAGCATTCTTTCATGTGTTTGTTGGCAGTCTGTATATCTTCTTTGGAGAAATGTCTATTTAGGTCTTCTGCCCATTTTTGGATTGGGTTGTTTGTTTTTTTGTTATTGAGCTGCATGAGCTGCTTGTAAATTTTGGAGATTAATCCTTTGTCAGTTGTTTCATTTGCAAATATTTCCTCCCATTCTGAGGGTTGTCTTTTGGTCTTGTTTATGGTTTCCTTTGCTGTGCAAAAGCTTTGAAGTTTCATTAGGTCCCATTTGTTTCTTTTTGTTTTTATTTCCATTTCTCTAGGAGGTGGGTCAAAAAGGCTCTTGCTGTGATTTATGTCATAGAGTGTTCTGCCTATGTTTTCCTCTAAGAGTTTGATAGTTTCTGGCCTTACATTTAGGTCTTTAATCCATTTGGAGCTTATTTTTGTGTATGGTGTTAGGGAGTGATCTAATCTCATACTTTTACATGTACCTGACCAGTTTTCCCAGCACCACTTATTGAAGAGGCTGTCCTTTCTCCACTGTACATTCCTGCCTCCTTTATCAAAGATAAGGTGACCATATGTGCGTGGGTTTATCTCTGGGCTTTCTATCCTGTTCCATTGATCTATATTTCTGTTTTTGTGCCAGTACCATACTGTCTTGATTACTGTAGCTTTGTAGTATAGTCTGAAGTCAGGGAGCCTGATTCCTCCAGCTCCATTTTTCATTCTCAAGATTGCTTTGGTTATTTGGGATCTTTTGTGTTTCCATACAAATTGTGAAATTTTTTGTTCCAGTTCTGTGAAAAATGCCAGTGGTAGTTTGATAGGTATTGCATTGAATCTGTAGATTGCTTTGGGTACTAGAGTCATTTTCACAATGTTGATTCTTCGTATCCAACAACATGGTATAACTCTCCATCTATTTGTATCATCCTTAATTTCTTTCATCAGTGTCTTATAATTTTCTGCATACAGGTCTCTTGTCTCCTTAGGTAGGTTTATTCCTAGATATTTTATTCTTTTTGTTGCAATGGGAAATGGGAGTGTTTTCTTGATTTCACTTTCAGATTTTTCATCATTAGTGTATAGGAATGCCAGAGATTTATGTGCATTAATTTTGTATCCTGCTACTTTACCAAATTCATTGATTAGCTCTAGTAGTTTTCTGGTAGCATCTTTAGGATTCTTCATGTATAGTATCATGTCATCTGCAAACAGTGACAGCTTTACTTCTTCTTTTCCGATTTGGATTCCTTTTATTTCCTTTTCTTCTTTCATTGCTGTGGCTAAAACTTCCGAAACTATGTTGAATAAGAGTGGTGAGAGTGGGCAACCTTGTCTTGTTCCTAATCTCAGTGGAAATGGTTTCAGTTTTTCACCATTGAGGATGATGTTGGCTGTGGGTTTGTCATATATGGCCTTTATTATGTTGAGGAAAGTTCCCTCTATGCCTATTTTCTGGAGGTTTTTTAATCATAAATGGGTGTTGAATTTTGTTGAAAGCTTTCTCTGCATCTATTGAGATGACCATATGGTTTTTCTCCTTCAATTTGTTAATATGGTGTATCACATTGATTGATTTGCGTATATTGAAGAATCCTTGCATTCCTGGAATAAACCCCACTTGATCATGGTATATGATCCTTTTAATGTGCTGTTGGATTCTGTTTGCTAATACTTTGTTGAGGATTTTTGCATCTGCGTTCATCAGTGTTATTGGCCTCTAGTTTTCTTTCTTTGTGACATCCTTGTCTGGTTTTGGTATCAGGGTGATGGTGGCCTCATAGAATGAGTTTGGGAGTGTTCCTCCCTCTGCTATATTTTGGAAGAGTTTGAGAAGGATAGGTGTTAGCTCTTCTCTAAGTGTTTGATAGAATTCGCCTGTGAAGCCATCTGGTCCTGGGCTTTTGTTTGCTGGAAGATTTTTAATCACAGTTTCAATTTCAGTGCTTGTGATTGGTCTGTTCATATTTTCTGTTTCTTCCTGATTCAGTCTTGGCAGGTTGTGCTTTTCTAAGAAGTTGTCCATTTCTTCCAGGTTGTCCATTTTATTGGCATAGAGTTGCTTGTAGTAATGTCTCATGATCCTTTGTATTTCTGCAGTGTCAGTTGTTACTTCTCCTTTTTCATTTCTAATTCTATTGATTTGAGTCTTCTCCCTTTTTTCTTTTTTTTTTTTTTTTTTGTGGTACGCGGGCCTCTTTCTGCTGTGGCCTCTCCCGTTGTGGAGCACAGGCTCTGGATGCACAGGCTCAGCGGCCACGGCTCACGGGCCCAGCCACTCCGCGGCATGTGGGATCATCCCGGACCGGGGCATGAACCCGTGTCCCCTGCATCAGCAGGCGGACTCTCAACCACTGCGCCACCAGGGAAGCCCCCAGTCTGTGTCTTTTGGTGGGAGCATTTAATCCATTTACATTTAAGGTAATTATCGATATATATGTTCCTATTCCCATTTTCTTAATTGTTTTGGGTTTGTTATTATAGGTCTTTTCCTTCTCTTGTCTTACTTGCCTAGAGAAGATCCTTTAACATTTGTTGTAAAGCTGGTTTGGTGGTGCTGAACCCTCTCAGCTTTTGCTTGTCTGTAAAGATTTTAATTTCTCCATCAAATCTGAATGAGATCCTTGCTGGGTAGAGTAATCTTGGTTGTAGATTTTTCTCCTTCATCACTTTAAATATGTCCTGCCAGTCCCTTCTGGCTTGCAGAGTTTCTGCTGAAAGATCAGCTGTTAACCTTATGGGGATTCCCTTGTGTGTTATTTGTTGTTTTTCCCTTGCTGCTTTTAATATGTTTTCTTTGTATTTAATTTTTGACAGTTTGATTAATATGTGTCTTGGCGTGTTTCTCCTTGGATTTATCCTGTATGGGACTTTCTGTGCTTCCTGGACTTGATTAACTATTTCCTTTCCCGTATTAAGGAAGTTTTCAACTATAATCTCGTCAAATATTTTCTCAGTCCCTTTCTTTTTCTCTTCTTCTTCTGGAACCCGTATAATTTGAATGTTGGTGCGTTTAATGTTGTCCCAGAGGTCTCTGAGACTGTCCTCAGTTCTTTTCATTCTTTTTTCTTTATTCTGCTCTGCAGTAGTTATTTCCACTATTTTATCTTCCAGGTCACTTACCCGTTCTTCTGCCTCAGTTATTCTGCTATTGATCCCTTCTAGAGTATTTTTAATTTCATTGATTGTGTTGTTCATCGTTGCTTGTTTCATCTTTAGTTCTTCTAGGTCCTTGTTAAATGTTTCTTGTATTTGGCTATTCTATTTCCAAGATTTTGGATCATCTTTACTATCATTATTCTGAATTCTTTTTCAGGTAGACTGCCTATTTCCTCTTCATTTGTTAGGTCTGGTGGGTTTTTATCTTGCTCCTTCACCTGCTGTGTGTTTTTCTGTCTTCTCATTTTGCTTATCTTACTGTGTTTGGGGTCTCCTTTTTGCAGGCTGCAGGTTCGTAGTTCCCGTTGTTTTTGGTGTCTGTCCCCAGTGGCTAAAGTTGGTTCAGTGGGTTGTGTAGGCTTCCTGTTGGAGGGGACTAGTGCCTGTGTTCTGGTGGATGAGGCTGGATCTTGTCTTTCTGGTGGGTAGGTCTATGTCTGGTGGTGTGTTTTGGGGTGTCTGTGGCCTTATTATGATTTTAGGCAGCCTCTCTGCTAATGGGTGGGGTTGTGTTTCTGTCTTGCTAGTTGTTTGGCATAGGGTGTCCAGCACTGTAGCTTGCTGGTCGTGGAGTGAAGCTGGGTGTTGGTGTTGAGATGGAGACCTCTGGGAGATTTTCACCGTTTGATATTAACGTGGAGCTGGGAGGTCTCTTGTGGACCAGTGTCCTGAAGTTGGTTCTCCCAGCTCATAGGCACAGCACTGACTCCTGGCTGCAGCACCAAGAGCCTTTCATCCACACGGCTCAGAATAAAAGGGAGAAAAAGTAGAAAGAAAGAAAGAAAGGAAGAGGGTATAAGAAAATAAAATAAAGTAAGGTAAAATAAAATAAAGTTATTAAAAAATAATTATTAAGAAAAAAAATTTTTTTAGTGTAAAAAAACCACAAAAACGGATGGATAGACCCGTAGGACAAGTGGTGAAAGCAAAGCTATACAAAATCTCACACAGAAGCATACACACTCACAAAAAGAGGAAAAGGGGAAAAAATAATACATCTTGTTCTCAAAGTCCACCTCCTCAACTTAGGATGATTCATTGTCTATTCAGGTATTCCACAGGTGCAGGGCACATCAAGTTGATTGTGGAGCTTTAATCTGCTGCTTCTGAGGCTTCTGGGAGAGATTTCCCTTTCTCTTCTTTGTTTGCACACCTCCGAGGTTTCAGCTTTGGATTTGGCCCCGCCTCTGCGTGTAGGTCACTGGAGGGCGTCTGTTCTTCGCTCAGACAGGATGGGGTTAAAGGAGACGCTGGTTCGGGGGCTCCGGCTCACTCAGGCCTGGGGGAGGGAGGGGCACGGATGCGGGGCGAGCCTGCGGCGGCAGAGGCTGGCGTGACCAGCCTGAGGCATGGTGCGTTCTCCCGGGGAAGTTGTCCCTGGATCCCGGGACCCTGGCAGTGGCGGGCTGTACAGGCTCCCCGGAAGGGAGGTGTGGAGAGTGACCTGTGCTCGCACACAGGCTTCTTGTTGGCGGCAGCAGCAGCCTTAGCGTCTCTTGCCTGTCTGTGGGGTCTGCGCTTTTAGCCGCGGCTTGTGCCCGTCTCTGGAGCTCCTTTAAGCAGCGCTCTTAATCCCCTCTCCTCGCGCACCAGGAAACAAAGAGGGAAGAAAAAGTCTCTTGCCTCTTCGGCAGCTCCAGACTTTTCCTGGACTCCCTCCTGGCTAGCCGTGGTGCACTAACCCCTTCAGGCTGTGTTCACGCCGCCAGTCCTCTCCCTGCGCTCTGACCGAAGCCCGAGCCTCAGCTCCCAGCCCTGCCTGCCCTGGCGGGTGAGCAGACAAGCCTCTCGGTCTGGTGAGTGCTGGTCGGCACCGATCCTCTGTGCGGAAATCTCTCTGCTTTGCCCTCCACACCCCTGTGGCTGCGCTCTCCTCCGTGCCTCCGAAGCTCCCCTCCTCCGCCACCCGCAGTCTCCGCCCGCGAAGGGGCTTCTACTGTGTGGAAACCTTTCCTGCTTCACGGCTCCCTCCCACTGGTGCAGGTCCCGTCCCTATTCTTTATTTTATTTATTTTTGCTGTGTTGGGTCTTTGTTTCTGTGCGAGGGCTTTCTCTAGTTGCGGCAAGCAGGGGCCACTCTTCATCACCGTGCGCGGGCCTCTCACTGTCACGGCCTCTCTTGTTGCGGAGCACAGGCTCCAGACGCGCAAGCTCAGTAGTTGTGGCTCACGGGCCTAGTTGCTCCACGGCATGTGGGATCCTCCCAGACCAGGGCTCGAACCCGTGTCCCCTGCGTTAGCAGGCAGACTCTCAACCACTGCGCCACCAGGCAAGCCCCCATCCCTATTCTTTTGTCTCTGTTTATTCTTTTTTCTTTTGCCCTACCCAGGTACGTGGGGAGTTTCTTGCCTTTTGGGAGGTCTGAGGTCTTCTGCCAGCATTCAGTAGGTGTTCTGTAGGAGTTGTTCCACGTGTAGATGTATTTCTGGTGTATCTGTGGGGAGGAAGGTGATCTCTGCGTCTTACTCTTCCGCCATCTTCTTCGCCAAGCCCATTTTATTCTTGAATATTTTTAACTGAGTCCAGTAGAATGAAGGAAACTTCAAAAGGTTATGTTTCTAACTTTTAAAAAATGGTTTTTTAATTATGAAAGTAAATATTTTCATATATAGCTACTATACGTACATAGATGCATAGGTAATAAATATATACGCATGGTTCTAAAATTCAGAAGACACAGAAATGGGAATTCCCTGGCGGTCCAATGGTTAGGACTTGGCGCTTTCACTGCCAAGGGTCCGGGTCCTATCCCTGGTTGGGGAACTAAGATCCCGCTAGCCGTGCTGCTCGGCCAGAAAAGAAAAAAAAAAAGACACATAAATGTATGGAGTAAAAAGTAAATATCCTTCTGTTTCCTATTCCCTGGGTATTCGGCCGTCTTCCCCATGGACCACTGCTCTCACTGGTGTGAGGGTCCTGACAGGGATTCCATGCAGATAAAAGTGTGCGTGACGCGTGTACATATGTGTATGTGATTATATTCTTTGTATATGTACAAAGGTACATAAGTGTGTAGAATAAAAAGTAGATATCCTCATACATAACGTTTTTGCACTGTGTCTCTGAAGATAAATTTCTACAAGTGAAATTGCAAGGTTTAAAGGGTCTGGGCACTGTTAATTTTGAGTTTTAGTGTCAAATTCCCTCTAAGATTGTACTCATTTATCCTCCAGTCAGCAAGCAGTGCACAGTAGTGCTGCTTTCACCACACCCTCTCTGTTGAACTTTTTTTTTTTTCGGTACGCGGGCCTCTCACTGTTGCGGCCTCTCCGGTTGCGGAGCACAGGCTCCGGACGCACAGGCCCAGCGGCCATGGCTCATGGGCCCAGCCGCTCCACGGCATGTGGGATCTTCCCGGACCGGGACACGAACCCGTGTCCCCTGCATCAGCAGGCGGACTCTCAACCACTGCGCCACCAGGGAAGCCCTCTGTTGAACTTTTTGATCTTTTACAATCTGATAGCTGAAAAATACTACCTCACTATAGTTTTAATTTGTGCTGTCGGCCCTCTGTGTCAGTGAGTTCCGATGTGGAACGGCCTTGAGCATTGGAGGACCTTGGTGTCTGGTCCCGGAACTTAATAAAACATGGACGGTACAGATTGACATAGGATTTGTGCCTTTACAACCCATTCTAGCTCATACTCTTTTTTGCAATGACATACACTGTTGGTTCATGTACCTACCATGTATATATGAGGCTGTGGAAAGCAGAGGCTTCTTATTTATCTATTTTTAATTTTGACTGAGCAAAAGAAGAAAGAGTAGCTCTTCAGCCCTTCCTCAGAGGAAGTATTAGTTCATGGAGGGACTTTCAGTCAGCATTTGTTTTGTTGTAACATGTACAGTGTTACCCTTGAGAAAGGGGCCCTGGGGTTGTGCGTTATCAGGAGGACGTGTTTCTCCTTCTCCTCCCCAGAGAACGTGATGTGTATCTTATCTGAAGAGGTCTGGGTAAGGGAGCATTCTGATCAGCCATTTAGGCTGACCTGTGTCACAGTCTTTCAGAAACAAAGGTGTCCTTTTTCTTCCTGACAGGCAGCCTTGTTTGCAGTCCACAAACTTTTTGAAGAGGAGTATGCTCCCCGGCCTATCCTTGTAAGTTCTCAAATATTTGCATGATGAATTTTGGTTTTTATTAATACTGTCATTTTGAGGGTGGGATTTTTGTTTTCCTGCCATGGAACTATTGATAGTATCTTTTAGGAACCAGCTTCTTGCTTGGTTCACCTCCCTTCTTCCACCACCTCTAGATCAATAGCAGTCTTATTCGTGGAAATGTACAGAAAATGAATGTAGCAGTGGTTTGTGGAAGGCAGGCTATTCCAAAGAAGCCTGGCTGAACTTGTCCCTCAAAGCCAAAGGCTCACTCTCATTAGGGCCCGAGGGCAGATGGACTGGTGTGCTGACCGTGAAGCATCCAACACCAGAGACAGCATGCTGCCAATTCATTAATGCAACAGGCAGGCCCCCATTGCTTGGTGAGAATAGAATAGAGTCAAACAGGGGTGTTAGATGAATCAGATGTTGAACAGCAGGAGACCAGGATAACCTGAGGTATCTGTGGGGAAGTCTTCTCCAGTGGGACTGGAGGTGTGAATCCTAAAGCTTTTCTGGACACTGCTTTTGTCTCCGTGACTTTCCCTTTTCTCTGTTTCTGTGGCTTTCCAACCCCTCCCCTGGGCACTTTGCATTCATCTGTTCTGACCGTTAAAGAAAACAGTGCTGCTTTGGAGTTTGAGTGCCACAGTTCTCTTCCTTGTAAAAAAACAAAGAAAGTCAGCTTACTCATTTTATTTTGTTTCTGTGACTGTATTCATAACTCAAGTCTATGCTGTTGACAGTTTACTTTGTTCAATTCAGATTTCAGGGACAATTGTTGATAAAAGTGGGCGGACTCTCTCTGGCCAGACCGGGGAGGCGTTTGTCATCAGCGTGTCTCATGCAGACCCACTCTGGTGAGTGATCATTCTTTTCTGACTCCATTCCTTTTGGGGGGATCTCTTCTGATGACTACAGACTGTGACCCAGAAGGGGATTGCTTCTCTATATTTCTATGGTACCACTTGTATGAGATGTTGTCTTTCCTTGAAGTACATTCTGACTGCCCTGAGGACGTCAGAAGACACTGCCTAAATGGGTCGATTTGAGGGAGGGGGAGAGTTCTCATACGCCCTGGGCCCACCAGAAAGTTGCCTTTTTGTCTGTAAGTGTCCCCCTTATAGTTTAAGACTGGCTTGGCCTGCTAACAACACTTTAAATCTATTATCAGCACTTAAAAATTTTGCAAGGTGTTTTCACTCCCTGCTTGTGGAACAACCAGAAGTAGTGTAGTTTGAAATAAGGTGGGAATTCTAAAGCTCAGATATTTATCTTTAAAATTAACGTGGGTTTTACATTCTAGTTTGTAACATCTCTCTATTTTTCTGATCAAAATGGTTTAACTTCTGTACCATGAGTGAGATGGAAGCTCCAAGAGTCTATACAGTTTCCTCCTGTGCCTTTTCCGTGCACGTTCTACTCCTGCCTGGAGGCCATGCCTGCCCTGCAGGGTCACCCCGCCACGTGAGCCTTTCAGACCCATCTCTAGGGTCCTCTCTGGGGACCCTTCCCTCTCTTACCAGCCCAGGTCGATGTTCTTCTCAGAGCACTCTATTCACTGCTATTATAGCCTTGGCCATAAAAATAAGAGTCATAGATATTTATTGAGAGTTTGCTGTGTGCCAGGCTTGGTTCTAAGTGCTTTATGAGAGTTCTTGCTTTTAATTTTGGCAACAACACCTTGAGGTAGCTTCTCCTCTTCAGATCTTTTGCTTATTGTTTTAGTTGGGTGGTTTTCTTATTGTTGAGTTTGAAAAATTAAAGAAAATATTTTGGATACTGCATATGTGTTTTGCAAATATTTGTTCCTAGTCCGTGGCTTGTCTTCTCATGCTCCTAACCATATCTTTTGCGGAGCAGAAGTTTGTAATTTTAGTGAAGTCCAGCTTATCATTTTTTTTTCTTTCTTTCTTTCATGGATCCTACTTCTGGTGTTGTATCTAAAAACTCATCTCCAAACCCATGGACACCTAGATTTTTCTCCTGTGTAATTGTTATATATATATTTATATCTTTAATAGTTTTGCAACTTGCAATTAGGTCTGTGATCCATTTTGCGTTAATTTTTATGAAAGATGTAAGATCTTTGTCTAGATTAATGTATTCAGATGTGAATGTCCAGTTGTTCCAGTACTGTTTGTTGAAAATACAATCCTTTCTCCATTGGATTGCCTTTGCTTGTTTGTCAAAGATTAGTTGACGGTATTTGTGTGATTCTGTTCCTGGACTCTGTTCAGCACCATTGATCTGTTTGTCTGTGCTCTCTCATCAATACCAGAGATTCCTTTAGCTTTTCAGTGAGTGTTGAAGTCAAGTAGCACCAGTGCTTTGACTTTATTCTTCTACAGTAGCTAATTGTATTAGCTATTCTGGGTTGTTTGCTTCATCATGTAAACTTTAGAATCAGTTTGTTGATATCCACAAAATAACTTGCTGGAATTTTTACTGGCATTTTGTAAATGTATATAAAATTGGGAAGAATCGAAATCTTAACTATATTAAGTCTTCCTGTTGATGAACATCGGATAGATCTCCATTTATTTAGATCTGCCTTGATTTCTTTCATCAGAGTTTTGTAGTTATACACAAGTATTTCATTTATTTTGGTGCCATTGTAAATAATGTGTTTCGTATTTCAAATTTCAATGGCTCATTGCTGGTATATAGGTCAACAGTTGACTTTTGTATATGAAGCTTGTGCTTTACAACCTTGGTTCTAAGAATTTTTTAGATGATTCTTTAGAACAGATAGTCTTATCTGTGAACAAAGACAAATTTATTTCTTCCTTTCCAATCTGTATACCTTTTATTTTCCACCTTCTCTTATTGCCTCACCTAGGACCCCCAGCATGATGTTTAGCAAGAGGTGAAAGCGGGCATCCTTGTCTTGTTCCCGATCTTGCGGGGAAAGCATCTAGTTCTGTATCATTAAGTATGATGTTAGCTATAGGTTTTTTATAGACCTTCTTTATCAAGCGGAGGAAGTTCCCCTCTATTCCTAGTTTACTAAGAGTTTTTATCAGGAATGGGAGTTGGGTATTTGTTAAATAAACTTTTTATTTTGGAATAATTTCAGATTTACAGAAACGTTGCAAAGATAGTACAGAGAATTCCCATATGCTCTTCATCTAGTTTTTTCTAATGAGACATCTTGCATTAACTGTGGTACTTTCATCAAAACTAAAAGTATATTACTATTAACTAACTCCTGACTTTATTCTGGTTTCAGGTTTTTCCACTAATGTCCTTTCTCTGTTTCAGGATCTAATCTAGTATATCACATTGCACTTAGAAATCATAGTCAAAGAAAAAAAGTAAAATGTGAAAAAATAAAAGATGACATAGTCCTGTCACTTCATAGTTAATTCTTGAATTCCTGAAGACTTCAGCAGCTCCCACTGAGTGTGATTTTGGAGGGGTTTTAGCAGCTCTGCTTTGATCTATTTTATTTTAGTCTGCAGTAAGTTTCATTTGCAAAACAGAGAGCCCCTTGGTTACAAATTAATTTATAAGAGGACAAATTCTAAGTGCAAGGTCACGTTGCAATTCAGTTGGAGCAAGGACTGAGTCTTGGTCTTCAAGACCCCCGAAGTGGCTTCCATGTGCCATTAATGTTCCTTCTACCTCCAAGATTTTCCTTTTTCTTTCTCTTAAGTATTGCTTTCCAGTGTTTATTAGCAGTGGTAGTTCGCAGACATTTCTGTTTCATGGTATACCATTAACTAAACGGTGAACTTATTTAAGGAGTCACATCCGTAGGCAGCATCTAATGTTGGAGACATGGGCAGAAATATTTAGTGTTGCAGGGAACTTCAGTGAGGTGGCTTTGACTGGAGCTGAATAAACTTGCTTTGAATCAGGAGACTTACTATCTGCTTGGTTTTAAATGTACTCCTTTCTTTATCATAACTTTTTATATGTATAAATATTTAGAATAGAAGAGGGTACTTCTAATACCTTCTTTTTGTTTTTCCAGCATTGGATTAAATTGTGCTCTGGGTGCAGCTGAAATGAGACCTTTTATTGAAACAATTGGAAAATGTACAACAGCCTATGTCCTCTGTTATCCCAATGCAGGTGTGTGTTTCAAGGGAGTCACACATAGGAAATGCAAATACACAAGACCTGGGTAGATAGGATAACAGATCTGGATTAAAAGAGTTTGTTTTGCAGGTCTTGGTATATAGTTGACTTTCAATAGGAATTTTCTAAATGAAGAGTATTCGGGTCTAGACCACTGTTTCCCTCTAGACTTGAAGGAACAGTTTGGCTCAGCCTGAAAGGGTCAGAAGTGGACAGAACTTGGGGGCATGAAGCCTAGTCATAACTTATCTGGCCAGAGCCTTGGAATTGGTGACAGTCCTTGCCATGTGGCCGTGGCCAAAGAGATGAGTGCAAAGAACGTGAGAGAGAGAGCCCTCTTCTTTGTTCCACTGTATCGACAAAAGAGCCTGTTACTTTTCTCCTTTTTAAAAGTTAGGACTTAATGGTATATAAAAATTCCTAAGATAAATGTAGACAATTTTCAGACTATCCATTTAATATTGGTAATCCATTCTGGGTTAACCAGATTTCCTGGTGAATGTTTCTGAGCACCAGTTAACTACTTGGGGCTAAAAATCATTTTCCAGCCTTCTTTCTCCAAATATGTACATTTTAATGTGCAGTAAATTTTATTTCCCACCAGGAGTAAGATAACTGGAAGGGGATAATAAATAAAACAGGAAATTGCAAAATTAGATGCTAAAGTCTTACTTGGGAAAACTTACTTGAGAGGAGATGGGTTGTGTTTTGCTTGTTTTTAATTGCATGTCTGGTGCTCATTAGTTCAAAGCATGTGTGGTACTCTTCCAACCCCTACCCCTAGGCGTCTAGGAGACAAGAATGAATTTCCTATACAGAAAAGGGAGGGATAGGGGTAGGGAAATTCTGTCTCATGTAGCAGTGATGCTTTTCTTTCAAATAGAAAAGAAATAATGGATGTTTATTTTCCTCTGTGATTTTATTGTTGTTGTCTGGTATGGAATCTCTGTACTTATTATGTTTAATGTTAAGAATTCTTACTTGTTTTTGCAAGTAATCACGATTTAATTATAAATATTTTTGTAACATTTTAACCTAAAACCTTTACAAATACTATGTCATTTGTTAAAGTAATTTCCAGTAATGGCTGAAATATACTTTCTTAGGTCTTCCCAATACCTTCGGTGAATATGATGAAACTCCGCACGTGATGGCCATGCACTTAAAGGTCAAGAATCCTCTTTCACTTCGTTTTTAAGAGATAGAGAAATGGAATTTTTGATTTAGAATATCTAGAAGTAGACTTTTCCCCTAAAGAAATCCCAGTGTATATATAAAAAATAAAAGCTTAAGATGAATTAAAATGATGGAGGCAGAGGGAGGGGCTCACTGTCAGCATCCTTCTCCACAGTGGGTACTAGTGGCTATTGGGAAATTCTCAGAGAGGTCCAGCCCAAACTAACTGAAACTCGGCTCTCCTCTGCAGCCCTCCCAGGTGGTCCCCTCCACCCCGCAGACTGCTGGGTGGAGTCTGTGTCTCCTAGCTCCCCACTGTCACCTCCCCCATTCTCCTTCTCTCACATACACCTCCCATCTTTGAATCCCAGGTCACGAAACCATACTACCCATGACCCCTCCTTATCACTAACCCCTGGATCTCTTTTCCCTCATTCCTTGAATTTTTAGCTTCTGGCTTACCGACATTCTCTCCTAAACTATTTCTCATTTAATTCTTATGTTTTCAGTACCTTATGTAGATGCTCTTTTCAATACTCTGACTTCTCACTTCCTTGACTTCCTCTCTCTCGGCTATCTTGTGCTTCTTTCAAACCAGCTGTGGTTAAACTCCAGCTTTCAAACCAACTGTGGTTGAACTCCAGACCTGCACTGTGCAATATATGTAGCCACATGTGTAGCCTCTACCACATGTGGTCATTGGAGCACTTGAAATGTGGCTGTTGTGACTGAGGAACTGAATTTTTAATTCTTTAAACATTTGAATTTAAATTTAAAAACTGAATACGTATTATTGGAAAATGAATTACTTAGCTCCCATTCATTCTGCTCAGCATATGGGTAAAAAAAAACTTTATCGTGATCAGATAGGCAAATATCTCATTGCATTTCATAGTATCTGAACTGGTCTCTGCTTTTAACCTTATGTCTAAGGCTTATCAAAGCTTGATATCTAGAGTTAAGTATGTTTAGCTCTCTTTTAAATGGAAAATTAGTTATTCAGGAAATGCAGATTTTCTGCTGAATTGGTAGTGGTGAGCTTAGAATTCAGATGAACTCTCTGAAACTTTTTCTTTTCCTAAATGCAGGATTTTGCTATGGACGGCTTGGTCAATATAGTTGGCGGGTGCTGTGGTACGACACCAGATCATATCAGGTGATAATCCTTTCTAAGTATTTTACCTTTTGTTATGGGATGAATTGTGTCCCCAAAATTCATAGGTTGAAGCCCTAATCCCCAATTCCTCTGAATGTACCTGTATTTAGAGGTAGGGCCTTTAAGGAGGTAATTAAGGTAAAATGAGGTCATATGAATGGATCCTGATCCAATGTGACTGGTGGGGACACAGGCACACACAGGAAGGGGCCATGTGAAGACCCAGGGAGAAGATAGCCAGCTACAAACCAAAGAGAGGTCTAAGAGGAAACCGGTCCTACTGACACCTTGACCTGAGACTTCTAGCCTCCAGAACTTGAAGAAATAAATTTTGCTGTTTAAACTACCTAGTCTGTGGTATTTTGTTATGGCAGCCCTAGCAAACTAAGATACTTTATATTATGAAAAATTCCAAAAATTAAAGTAGAAAAATAATAAAATGAACCCCCATGCACCTATTGCATAGTTTCCATAATTTTCAGCATTTTGCTATTCTTATTTATTCTCCAACTTTTTTTTCCCTTAGACTATTGTAAAGCAAATCCTACATATCTTTTTTTTTAAATTAATTTTTGTTGGAGTATAGTTGCTTTACAATGTTGTGTTAGTTTCTGCTGTACAGCAAAGTAGATCAGCTATACGTATACATATATCCCCTCTTTTTTGGATTTCTTTCCCATTTAGGTCACCACTGAGCATTGAGTAGAGTTCCCTGTGCTATATAATATGTTCACATCAGTTATCTGTTTTATACATAGTATCAATAGTGCATATATGTAAATCCCAATCTCCCAATTCATCCCACCTCCCCTTCCCCCTTGGTATCCGTACGTTTGTTCTCTATGTTTGTGTCTCTATTTCTGCTTTGCAAATAAGATCATCTGTACCATTTTTCTAAATTCCACATATATGCATTAATATACGATATTTGTTTTTCTCTTTCTGACTTACTTCACTCTGTATGACAGTCCCTTGGTCCATCCGTGTCTCTGCAAGTGACCCAATTTCGTTTCTTTTTATGGCTGAGTAATAGTCCATTGTATATATGTACCACATCTTCTTTGTCCATTCTTCTGTTGTTGGACATTTAGTTGCTTCCATGTCCTGACTATTGTAAATAGAGCTGCAATGAACATTGTGGTACATGACTCTTTTTGAATTATGGTTTTCTCAGGGTATATGCCTAGTAGTGGGATTGCTGGGTTTTGTGGTAATTCCATTTTTAGTTTTTTAAGGAGCTTCTGTACTTTTTTCCATAGTGGCTGTATGAATTTACATTCCCACCAACAGTGTAAGAGAGTTCCCTTTTCTCCACACCCTCTCCAGCATTTGTTGTTTGTAGATTTTTTGATGATGGCCATTCTGACTGGTGTGAGGTGATACCTCATTGTAGTTTTGAAGCAAATCCTAGATATCTTAACACTCTACCTTTAAATACCTGAATAATATTCCAGTGCTCAAAGAGGGACAGCCGATATTTCTTGTGGGCAAATACCTGCCTCCACTAGATTCTCTCATGAAAGGAAGAGACAATAAGCAACAAGCACCTTGAGGTCAACAGGAGCATCTTCACCTCGCCTGACACAGTCACTGCTTAACCCACGTTGTAGAGTGAGGGCATGAAGGAAGGGGGTGGGAGACAAGGGCATGGCGAAGGGTGTGTTTAAGTCCCTGCAGTTTCGTGGTTTATAAGAAGATTGGAAAGATTGGAATTGAGTGGAATAAAACACAGTTGAGGACTGTTTGTATTTGTTTTTTTTCCCTAGAGTGACTGATGATCATATTTTGAGCCAGTCTGCTTGCATGCCTATAATACGTTCACTGTACTGAACTGCCTAATGTTGCACTGAGTTTGTTGACTTCCATGATAGACTCTGTGAAGAGTCTCTATAATTTTTTAAACATAACATCTTTTAAATAATATCTGAAAGTTATCAGTAGTTGAGGATAGCTTATCTTTGGATCTCTTTTTGTTTTTAAGATTATCTCCTTCTTTATAAAAAGAGTTGTGTTTTTTGTTTCTTAACATTTTTATTGGAATATAATTGCTTTACAATGGTATGTTAGTTTCTGCTTTATAACAAAGTGAATCAGTTATATATATATACATATGTTCCCATATCTCTTCCCTCTTGCATCTCCCTCCCTCCCACCTTCCCTATCCCACCCCTCTAGGTGGTCACAAAGCACCGAGCTGATCTCCCTGTGCTATGCGGCTGCTTCCTACTATCTATTTTACATTTGGTAGTGTATATATATCCATACCACTCTCTCACTTTGTCACAGCTTACCCATGCCACTCTCTCACTTTGCCACAGCTTACCCTTCCCTCTCCCCATATCCTCAAGTCCATTCTCTAGTAGGTCTGTGTCTTTATTCCCATCTTACCCCTAGGTTCTGTTTTTTTTTTGCCGTACGCGGGCCTCTCACTGCTGTGGCCTCCCCTGTTGTGGAGCACAGGCTCCGGATGCGCAGGCCTAGCAGCCATGACTCACGGGCCCAGCTGCTCCACAGCATGTGGGATCCTCCCGGACCGGGGCACGAACCCACATACCCTGCGTTGGCAGGCAGACTCTCAACCACTGCGCCACCAGGGAAGCTCTCTTAGATTCCATATATATGTGTTAAGCATACGGTATTTGTTTTTCTCTTTCTGACTTACTTCACTCTGTATGACAGACTCTAGGTCCATCCACCTCACTACAAATGCTCAACATCATTAATCATTAGAGAAATGCCAATCAAAACTACAATGAGGGGCTTCCCTGGTGGCGCAGTGGTTGAGAGTCCGCCTGCCGATGCAGGGGACACGGGTTCGTGCCCCGGTCCGGGAAGATCCCACATGCCGCGGAGCGGCTGGGCCCGTGAGTCATGGCCGCTGAGCCTGCGCGTCCGGAGCCTGTGCTCCACAACGGGAGAGGCCACAACAGTGAGAGGCCTGCGTACTGCAAAAAAAAAAAAAAAAAAAAAAAAAACTACAATGAGATATCATCTCACACTGGTCAGAATGGCCATCATCAAAAAATCTAGAAACAATAAATGCTGGAGAGGGTGTGGAGAAAAGGGAACACTCTTGCACTGTTGGTGGGAATGTAAATTGATACAGCCACTATGGAGAACAGTATGGAATTTCCTTAAAAAACTACAAATAGAACTACCATACGACCCAGCAATCCCACTACTGGGCATATACCCTGAGAAAACCATAATTCAAAAAGAGTCATGTACCAAAGTGTTCATTGCAGCTCTATTTACAATAGCCAGGACATGGAAGCAACCTAAGTGTCCATCATCGGATGAATGGATAAAGAAGATGTGGCACATATATACAATGGAATATTACTCAGCCATAAAAAGAAACGAAATTGAGATATTTGTAAAAGAGTTGTTTTAAAAATACCTGTGTGTGTGGGTTTGTGTGTGTATGTCTATCTATCTCTGCATATATATTTGCTGCTTTTACTTTGCCATTCACATACTCATTTGGGGGGCAGTAGAGTGAGCAGTTCATTCTGGTCCTGATAAATTTAGTAGAGCAGCCAGATTTTTCCAGGCTGATCAGAAGACATATTTCATCGAAGCTGATAAGGTTCAAAAGAGTATGAATAATTAAAACAAATTTTTAGGAGTAATAATTTTGGAGTTTCAGTGATGTATTACTCTTTACCCTCCTTACCATATATGTGTGCTTGAAAAAAACAGACCTAAAGGATTTAATTTCCTTCACTACTGGCACCTCCTCTCCTATTTGCTTTCCTTCTCAACAATGAAGCCTTTTTTTCTTTTAAATTACCATGTGGATTTGATGGAGTTAAGGATATCTTCAGGTTTGGGAAGGGGTGGAGGAGATTTGCTATTAGCGTTTGTGCAAACCATCACGTCTGTAGGTTCACATCTGTGAGCACAGAACTTGGTACAATCAGTGCACAGCAACGGGGCAGATACAGAAATGTTAAAGATTATAGATTCATTTTCTGCATTACTGAGAAAACTGAAAAGCACAGTTGCTGCTTTACATTTGGAACTAGGTATATAATTATATTAAACAGACTTAATTTCATAGGTGGAAATTAGTTTAATTGAATTTTGTTTGGATTTAATGGATATTGTGTTTTCTCTTTTAACTCAGAGAAATTGCTGAAGCTGTGAGAAACTATAAGCCTAGAGTTCCACCTGCCACTGTTTTCGAAGGGCATATGCTACTGTCTGGTAAGTCATAAAGACATGATTTTTTATGATTTCAGAAATCGTTTGTAGATTGTTAGTATGTTTAGTCTACGTGGTAGTGATATTTCTGCCACAGAACTTGTTTATTAGGTCAAAGAAGTGTACATATTTTTCTTGGTATTTAAATGAATTCTAGTAAAGGACGCTTTGGTTTTTTTTAGGGGTGAGAGCGGGAAGATACTGACTTCAGGGAAATGTGAATGAAAGCACAGGTAGTGGCCTTGGTCAAACGTATTGTGCACTGCTTTGAAAATGTACATAGGCCACAGCCTAACACTTTTAATCATCAGATTTGCTGCTAGTTCCTAAAAAATCTAGCCCAGGCTTAAGGTTTTTTAATGATGGTAGCCTCTTCCTAGAAAATTTTGTTTGCTTCTATAACATTATTGTCATGCTCTTATGTTGGCTGTGTGTTTAGGTTTTACAAAGAGTTGTGATATTTATTATTCTGTTTTGTTCTCAACAGCCCTGTGGAGTAGGCAGCTTCCCTTTTTCAGAATGAGCTCTGATATTCACAAAAGGAACATTAGTAAAATAGATTATCATGCCAACTATTAGAAAAATAACTTTAAATTTTATATTTTTCCCATAATACTTTAATGATGTATTCTTAGATAGTATCTTTAAGCAAAAAAAAAAAAAAAAAGTGTATACAGATTTTGAGAGAACCTGCAAATAGCACACATATGGAATTATGCACCCTAATAATGGAGAATTTAATGTTTCTCTAAATTGATGTATTTTTGTTCCATATGCTCTCCTAAGAAAAATGAAATAAAATGACAGTGAAATAAAATAAAAGTGACAGCAAAAGTAATACCCACTTTTCTCACTCAGAACATATTGTATAGAATTACTCCCAGTGAGTGAAAATAAAGTTGGGTTAGAAATATGCCTCTTCAGGCTACCCTTTTTTTCCTTTTATACTCTAGAAGCTGGAATGAGATTAGAAGAAGAGGGATTTGTGATTTATGACACACTCCCTACCCTGAAAAAGTGACTTTTGTCAGAGAAAGGTGTGGTAGGATAGTTTCTTTTAACCTTAGATCTTAAAGCTATTAATTGACTTCAGCCAAGGACTAAGTTGAAATTGTTAGCCTTTGCCAAAATGGAAACATGAAAGAACCATTTAGTTATGATTTTTAAAGAGTTTATGTGTAAGAATGAAAGAATTCTTTCTTCTGATTTGAATTTCATGTGCTATTTCTAAATTGTTTTAAAAATCACCTTCAATCAGATTTTAAAAGAATGGCACCAAATATACTCTTTTTAATTGTTCTTTTATAAATTGCAGACTTGAGAACAATGTAAATTTTTTTTAACTTATTTATTTATTTTTTAATTTTTGGCTGCGCTGGGTCTTCGTTGCTGTGCGCAGGCTTTCTCTAGTTGCAGAGAGCAGGGACTACTTTTCGTTGCAGTGCAGTGGCTTCTCTTGCTGTGGAGCACGGGCTCTAGGTGCTTGGGCTTCAGTAGTTGCAGCACATGGGCTCAGTAGTTGTGGCTCGCGGGCTCCAGAGCGCAGGCTCAGTAGTTGTGGCGCACGGGCTTAATTGCTCTGCAGCATGTGGGATCTTCCTGGACCAGGGCTTGAACCCGTGTCCCTGCATTGGCAGGCGGATTCTTAACCACTGCACCACCAGGGAAGTCTGAGAACAATGCAGTTTTTGTGTCAGATACTTCACATTCATAATAGATCAGAAATGCTTTGTGTGAAATACTTTTAGGGCAACACCACAGGTTCTCTTCACCATTTAAATGCTGGCAGCCCTGCTTGTCTTCCCTGGGAACCCCAGGGTCTGACTAAGGGTCGACATGGAGGGGAGGGGCTGTGAGGATGTTACCAATGGGAAAGGAAATCACAGCCCAAACTGGAAAGTGATAGTCTTCCCAGTTGGGGAACAGAAGACCTGGAATAGTTTTGTAATTATCTATCTTCATTATTTTCCTCTCCCTCATGTCTGTTTCTTCCTCAACCAATGCTTTGGGAAAGGACTCAAAAGCCATTTCCTTTTATTAACAAGAACAGCTGGTGCTAATTTTATAAGCTTGATAACGCTTATCAATGTTACCTAGTCTCATTTTTACAGTAACATTGTGAGGCAGATACTTCTGCTGTCTCTATTTTATAAGCTTAGAGGCTCTGCGAGAAGTGCCCCAGAGTGTTCACTGAGTCGGCTGTGCAGGGCTCAGACCCTAAAGCTGGCTTCCCGAGGGCCTGCTTGTAACCATCTAGCAAGACTTCTGCTCCTAATACTGTAGATACAATGAGTAGAACAAAACCAGTTAAAGGCCTTTTCCTGTAGCGGTACTGTATGCTGCATGTTGCTTTTTTACCTCAGTGTAATGTGTCCACATTAATTATCTGATATTTGCCCCTAAATCAGCCTGTAATAGTGGAGATGATATTGTCCCTTTGCAAATAAGGAAGGAGGAGCAGAAAGCCCAGGTGGCTTGCCCAGAGTCAGCCATCTCCCAGGGCTCAGCCCAGGTCCTTCCTCGTGACCCTGTTAGGCCTTGCTGGTTACTCGTTCTTGGCTTCTGGATCAAAGAGACGAGATAAAGCTCTAAACACACTGTTGGTGGGATTAAGAATGCTTGCTCCATCAGGCTTCAAGCCGATGTCTGAATGGACAGCTGTAGAGCAGTCCTTAGATTCTAACTTCATGGTTTTTGCCCCAGGCTCTTGGTTACATAAGAATATGATGATAATTTTTCCTTGTTTCTCAGAGCTGATATGATTCAGCTCTTGAGAGAAATTTGCAATTTAAAACCCTGAAATATTTCTTCTTTTGAGAGTTCTGGTTATAAACATAGACCCTTTTGTTGTGTTTAAATATCCCTAGGGGGGATGGCCATGACCCTTTTTACACGTTAGGTCTCCTTAGCTAGTCAGACGGGCTGTGGCACAGAAACTTCTTTTCTTTTTCATGAAAACATTTATTTTCTGTCTGTCTCATGTCGTTACATGCATTTTCAGAAAATTTTCAAAATGCTTCTCCTTTCAAGGTCTAGAGCCCTTCAGGATCGGCCCTCACACCAACTTTGTTAACATTGGAGAGCGCTGTAACGTTGCAGGATCCAGGAAGTTTGCTAAACTCATCATGACAGGAAATTATGAAGTGAGTATCTAAATAAGACCCTCGAGGCATCTGCCAGGCTTTTGGCTAAGACAGCACGGCAAGTCAAACAGCTCTGCCTTTGATAATCATTAGCAGAGCTGCTGGGAAGTGTGAGAAGAACAGTAGAGTGTGTTTGTAGCTGGCAGAGCTGGTGGGAGGATGAGGCTTCGAAAAGTCATAGCTGCCCTTGTCAATATTTTTCAAAAAAATTCATCCAGGGTATGAAGTGGGATGAGATGGGAGGCACCCAGGTTCTAGCTATTTCTGTTAGTAGTGAAATACATTTAAAAATTTGAGGATACGCTTCATTTTGGCTTCTCACAAATCTTTCCAAGAAAAGGGAAAGCCAAGACAATTCCTATTCATTTCCTCATGACCACATCAGACACTGACTAATGTGGTATTATTGATTCTTTTCACTGTAAAATAAGCTAAACAAACACAAAGCTTGCAAGGTAGTTTCACCATAGGATTCTTAAACTCGGTCACTGTAAGGATGAGCAAAATTTAATCCAAATAGAGCCCACTCTAAAAATCTGGACAAATTTGTTTTTCTTATGCAAATACAAAGTTAAAAATGGAGGAACCTGATCTGAGCTTTAATGATAGCCTTTGCAACCTTTAGGAAATAGATCTTCCAGCAACCAGTATCGAAGCAGACTTAGTTCTAATCACAAAGAAAGGGCTCATTTATCGTCCTTTATGGACTTGTTAATGACGCTCCGTGGCCTCCCTCAGCCATCTCCTCTGCAGGTAGGTCAGTAGGACCTGGTTTCCTGGTTCCTGACAGTTCCTGTCAGTCCTATTCTCTTCGTTCCCACTGCTGCCTAGTAGACACCAAACTGCCTTCCATCCTGATTTGTCATCTGAACGTTCCAGGAGGCTTGCTTCTGCCTCCAGGCCTTTGTTCCTGTTTGTTCCCTTCTGCAGTCCTGATGACCCTTCATGGTTGTTTAGGGTTCTTCAGTTGGCAGTATTTCTATTTCTGTTTTGATTCTTAAGACCATTCTGTGGTGTCCCTTTCAGCTCTCAGATTTGATACATTTGCTACTGAGGGCAGACGGCATTTTAGGAAGAAGCAAACAAGTCGGAGTGATATCTGTCATCTTATAAGGTCTTACTATTGAATATACGCCAGTCACTGTGCTGAGCGCTATACAGCATTACAGCTCGTGTAATCTTTACAGACCTGTGAGATAGGTGCTGCTATTATCCCCATTTTACAGGTGTGCAGCTGGAGGCTTGGGGGAGGTTAAACCACTCGCCTACTGTTTGAGAGCAAGTGGATGAGAGACCCTAAGTCCTCAAAGCCCATACCCTTCACTGCTCTGCTGTCTTGGCTTGGAGGACACGGGAAGGAGGCCGGGAAGTAGGAGGGGGTTGGGGAGGAATGGCTCCTCACTGGATTCCAGTTCCCCATAGTTAGTGACCCCTCAAGGCTCTGTGTTAAGGGAATGACCTGAGAGAAGGTCCACTCCTGTCTTTGTGCCCAACTTGTACACCTTTAAACAAATCACTTCATCTCTTGGAGCCTATTTGGGAAGGTTGGACCGCTGAGCTGTGATTCTGTGGCTCTTCTGATGTAGAAAGGTCAGGCATTGGCATCTGTGTTGCGTGTCTTTTGACCCCTGGTCTAACCAGGTCGCTTGCTATCCCCCCTGTGCTCCCTCCAGTCCATTTCCCAGGGGCAGCTGAAGCTGCTCCCTCTCAGGTAGCTTTCTCCACTTCAGTCTTCAGAGATCTTGCCCTTCCTGGTGTTTAGGCAGGACATTTGACTCGTACGTTGTATGGCAGTAGCTTTTCATGTGCTACATCATATGCCCCCAACTAGATGAAAGCCCTTCAAGAACAGGGACTGTGACTTATACTTCTTTTTATTCTTTATGGTATTAATATTTAACATACTGCTGGTACCGAAAACATTTTTTGCTGAATTTTATTGCGATCCTTTTTCTCTGTGTAACCTTGTGTCATTATGAGTGGTCTTTCCTTGCGGCCTATGCCAAAGTGACTCATGCCTGTTCTTTTACAGTGATTGCTAAAAATTTCTATTTGGTTTCTTTGGCTAAGAAAAAATTAGGACAACATCAGAATCTACAGTTGATTTTACCCCTGCTTATTTTATGACACTATGAAGTGTGCAACAAAGACTTAAAGTCTCTGCTGTACCAGTCAGTTAGAAAGCCTTATTGAACATGTCTCTTTTGCCCAGTATTGTTCAAATGAGAGTGGGAGATACCTAAGACCTTTCTAGATTTCCAAACGCTTAAAATCTATTTCGGAGAATAAGCTAATACTCGTGAAATTGTGAGGAAATGATAATGTAATACACCATGTGATAATGTTTATAATAGTTACAGATGTTTAGAGGCAGCCGGTCATTGAGGAATAAGCAGTGTTTCCCGAAGTATGTTCTCGGAAACACTGATCCTACATGATATTCCTTAAATGACCGTAAGTGGGAAATGCTGTGTATTGTATCTTGTCCTTGGAGATTTACGGTGTATAATAGTGTATCAAAGGATTTGAAAATCCTTTTAGCACAGAAGAAGTTTATTTATACGCATATTTCATGTAACTTCTATCAACAGCCTACAATGACTGCTTTGCGTGTTTCGGCAAACACTGAAGAGTTAGATAAGTTTCAGACTGTTTCTTTAAGGACTTTTTTTGGAGGAGATGGGACTTGAGCTGGATCTTAAACAGTACAGGAAGGAAGGGGATTGTGTTGGAAGCAGAGGGAACATCATGTGTGACACAGAGGTGGAAACAGATTTGGCTGGGTGGAGGGTGCCGGGAGTGGGCGATGGGCGAGAAGTTCAGTTGCATGAGAAGATGGGGCAGGTCCCAGAGGGCCCGGAACACCAGGCTGAGGGCTAGAGGCTCTTTGCAGGAAGAGTCGAGCTTCGCTGGGTTCTGAGGAGTGACCCGCTGTGATGGAAGCAATGTGTAAGAAAGCTTCATCTGAGATGGTTGAGAGCAGGCTCAGGGTCGGGGGTGCTGGCCAGGCAGTCTAGTGGAATCTAAAAGGACTGCCTGCTGGGGGTGGTGAAGGACTACATTTGTCAGCCTTCTCTTAGTCACCCTCTCCCAATGCTCGTTCCCCTTGAATTCCATCCTCAGGAAGCTCTGAGCGTTGCCAAAATGCAGGTGGAAATGGG
Source organism: Grampus griseus (assembly GCF_964374135.1). Taxonomy (NCBI): domain Eukaryota; kingdom Metazoa; phylum Chordata; class Mammalia; order Artiodactyla; family Delphinidae; genus Grampus; species Grampus griseus. Next base: position 9,623,855 of record NC_139010.1, read on the forward strand.
AGCCCAGGTGTTGGATATCAACATGGATGATGGCATGCTGGATGGACCAAGTGCAATGACCAGATTCTGCAACTTCATCGCTTCCGAGCCTGACATTGCCAAGGTTGTACAAAACCTTGATTCTTCAAGGGAGTTTACATGTGCTGCTCTGTCGCTCATTTAACTTTGTCACTTGTCCCTTTGTCTGTCATGTCATACACTGGTTTTCTGTTGTCCTGTGTTGAAAGCCCAGTGGTTTCTGATTGTCAGTTTTCTCACTTAATGGCAGCCTTTCGATAGAAACCAGACTTTAGAGAGAGATGTGACTTCAGGGTGGCTGTTTCCAAGGCTTCTGGAGTTGGTCACAAGGATTGACTGAGTTTCCTCTGATGTCTGGCTAGGCTAAGAACCAACTTTTCATGTCTCTGAAGGATATACTTACTGTTCTTACCGAATCATTAGTTCTCTTCCTATCACAGACAAGGGAACTCTGTAAATCCTTCCTTATTGCAGGAAGAAGAGACCTTTTTAGGTTTATCAGAGTGAGACAGACTTATAAAACAAGATTAAATCAAGGTGTTAATGTCAGCTTTTACATTTGTTCTTTAAAAGATGAAAGTTAATTTTTGTGTCCATCTTTTCAAAAATTTTAGATCGATTCTAAAAACTTTCAAAAGTCTCACTTCACTTCTCTACCATTGAATTTGTGATGAGGAGTGATTTTTGAAGTTGTTTTTATTGTTGGTGTTGTTTGAAAGACACCTCCTATAGTGCTTTAAGAGATAGGGCTGTCATTTTTTTGTTAAGCTTCATTCAGCAAATGTGTAAGTTAGAAGTCTTGTGGTAAGCAGTGAATGACATTAACCTGTCCTTCATTTGTCTTCAACTCCTCACTTAAAAGCCTCCACGGTCCTCTGGGAGTAAATATTTTGTGATTTTAAGGTGCAGAGAAGCTAAATGACTTGTTCAAAGTCTGAATCAGACGGGGAGCCCGTGAAATGACTTCAGTGCTTTCATTCTGATGTTTAGCTGTGATCTTTTGAGTTATCAGTTTCTGGCCCATGCATGGGGTCTCTTGTGAGACTGGAATTACTCCAAGTCTTTTGGGATTTAGGAACAAGGGCTTAAAATCACATTAAAATCGTATCTCTGTCACACTACTGTTATTTGTTTCTTGTTTCCCTAAGGAAGAAAGAGGGAATATCTGGGGGTCCTTGGAAGGGGATTTGTGGTAACTTACAGGCTTTCTGTTATCACCTTACCCTTCTGACCTCAGGTGCCCTTGTGCATCGACTCTTCCAATTTTGCTGTGATTGAAGCTGGGTTAAAGTGCTGCCAGGGGAAGTGCATTGTCAACAGCATCAGCCTGAAGGAGGGAGAGGATGACTTCTTGGAGAAGGCCAGAAAGATTAAAAAGTTTGGAGCTGCTGTGGTGGTTATGGCTTTTGATGAAGAAGGACAGGTGAGTGATTTCTTTTGCTCTCGCTCCATTGTGTTACACAGGCTTAGAGCAGTGGAAGAGAACTGAGTCCAGAACAAATGTGTTTACCATATATATCATATGTGTGTGTATACACACACACAGAGGCATACCTCAGAGATACCACGGATTCCGTTCCAGGCCACTCTAATAAAGCAGATATCACAATAAAGTGAGTCGCATGAATTTTTTGGTTTTCCAGTGCATGTAAAAATTATGTTTACACTATACTGTAGTCCATTAAGTGTGCAATAGCATTATGTCTAGGAAAACAATGTACATACCTTAATTAAAAATACTTTATTGCTAAAAAATGCTGACCATCATCTGAGCCTTCAGGGAATTGTAGTAGTAACATCAAAGATCACTGACCACAGATCACCATAACAAGTAGAACAATAATGAAAAAGCTTGAAATATTGCGAGAATTACTAATACGTGACACAGAGACATGAAGTGAGCAATGCTGTTGGAAAAATGGTGTCGATAGATTGCTCGAGGCCGGGTTGCCTCAAAGCTTCAATTTGTAAAAATGCAGTATCTGTGAAGTGCAATAAAGGCCAGTAAAACGAGGTATGCCTGTAGATATACATGTGTGTATGTGTGTATACACAAGTACATACACACATGTGCATACATACTTATATATATATATGTATACATATATATGTATGTGTGTGCGTGTGTGTATATATATATATATATATATATATATGAAAATTACATAAGACACAAGAAGGTTTTTACATCAGTTGAGAAAGGAATTATTCAGTAAACGCTATTGGAATAACTGACTCTGCATTTGGAAGAAAAAGAGCCCCATTTCCCACCATATCCCAATATAAAATATACATCAATTAAAGATCTAAATGTAAAAAAAATCTAAAGAATATATGAGAAAATATTCACTGAAACTTGGGAAGCCAGAAAGAAAACTGATAGACTTATTTACCTAAAAATGTAAAACTTTGTATGACAAAAGATACGGTATTATTTGCAGCATGAGTAATAGCAGTGCGTTAATATCCCTACTCTGCAAAGAGTTTCTATAAATCAGAAAGTAAAATGCCCTAATCAAGTCAGTAGAAGAATGAACAAAGGAAAAGAACAAGTGATTTTTAGAAAAAGAAACACAAATAGCCAATAAACCTATGAGAAGTTACTATACTTACTAATAATTATATTATATTTCTATAAATAAAAAATGAAGCAATAATGAGATATTAGTTTCCTTTATCAAATAGAGGAAAAAAGGGGAAAAATTGAGAAATGGCAACTCCAATGTTTTCTGTGCCACAGAATCAGGGAGAGGCGATGGGAGGCTTCAAACACAGTGATTGTTTAACCTGGGTGATGGGTGTGTGGTGATTACTGTATTGTTGTTTTATAATGTTATAAATACTTTCATATCTCTTCCGTATTTAATTTGATTAAATATTAATTAAAAAAAATCCATACCTTATAATTCAGCCTTCTTCTGGGAATCTTTATTAGGTTGAGTATGTGTTCATATTCATTGTAGCACTGTAGTAGCAAAACATTGAGAAGGCTCTAAATGTCCATTAATAGGGGAATACTTAAATCTGCCTACATGTCATATAGAATACTGTGTAGCAGTTAGAAAGAATGAGGTGATGGAACCATGTCTAGAATATATGTATGTACATATACATATGTTTGTATATATGTGTGTGTGTGTCTCTCTCTCTATGTATATGTATATATATATATATTTTGGCCACGCCATGTGGCATGCAGGATCTTAGTTCGCCAACCAGGGATCAAACCTGTGCTCCCTGCAGGGGAAGCACAGTGTCTTAACTACTGGACCACCAGGGAAGTCCCTAAAATATATTGTAAAGTAAAAAAACAAACAAACAAACAAAAAAACAAGTGGCACGATCCTGGTTTTATTTAATAAAAAAGGATTTATATGAATATATGTGTGTCTGTAAACAGAGAAAAAAATTTGGTTGTTAACTGGAGGGTAGAGCTGAATTGACTTCTTATTTATATAATTGATAAGTGGTGGGGTTATATGTTATTTTTCTTTTCTTTGTTTTCTCGTGTTTTTGAAGTAAAACTTTTTTAACAGAAGTGTCTTGTTTTTGTGCAAAAGATGTATTTTCTCCATGAAAAAAATTCACATAGTCCAGAAGAGGACAAAAGAGAGTTAATTTTGATAACAAACATGTATTGAACCTTTAGTTGCACCAAGCAAGCACACTCACATGTTAAATCAGTTTTTCTTCCCAACATATAAATGTTGGGTATATATTATTATTTTTGTATTTCATGTGAGTAAGCCAAAGCACAAAGACTTTACCTGACTGTTGTCGTGCTCAGATTCAAACCCAGGAGATCTGGGTCTGTGCTAAATGGTTGGGTGAAAGAATCCAGGGTGAGGCTGTCAGGGAAGAGTTGGCTATTTTAGAGGAGGTGGTCTTGAAAAGCCCCTCTGACGGGGAGATGTTTGAAAACCTGAATAAAATGAGAAAGCCACGTGGCCATTTAGGGGACGAGAAGAGGTTCTAGAAAATTGAAGATTTTGTATGAACTGCTGTTCTTTAACTCTTGCCCTGACTCAACAAAATGTTGACGTCTTCCCGTCTTAGTAAATATGGATTATAACTCCATCTTTTATGGTTGCATTATATTCCAGTATGTATGGTTTACTTAGTCTATTATTGCATAAAATTTTAGTAGGATGAACAGTGGCCAGTGAATATACTAATTCGTGCAGCCGTTTTCCTCTCGTAGAGTGATTTTCTTAGTTCATAGAAGTGGTCAAAGGCTGGGTCAAAGGGTGTGCACATTTGACATTTTAACACACATCGTTAAATTGTCCTTCTGAAAAGTTGTATCTAGTCATCTTCCGCTACTAGTTCAGTGTGGTAAGACCATTTGACATAATTTTTATTTTTACCAAAGGTGTATATGCAGATAGTGAAAGAGACAAATAGTTCTTTTTATGAAAAACAGAAGCCTTAAGCCTCCAGGTCCCCAGAGGCAACCACTTACAAGTTAGCTGATTCTTGTATCATTTACCTCCTTAACTTCAAATTACAGTTTTAGTTATTATTTGTTGTCTTTCTATACTGGCTAAGGATTTAACTTTTTCTCCATCTTCTACTCCCCACTCCACACATCTTTACTTTTAATCCCCCCGTCCTTCCAATATAGTTAATTTCAGTTGTAACTGTTTTTGGCACTTACATTAAGCTGTGTAAAAGCTGAGCCATGTAGTATACCATGATTCCTTTTCCTTTCCTGCACCCTCTTTCTTTTCTATGAAGTTAATACCTATCTTTGCATTTGCTTTGCTTCTTATGTATTTTCAGACTGTTCCCTAGTTGTGTAAATGTCCAATATCCAGTGTATCCAAAGACACTAAGTAGACTGTTGTTTTAATTTCTTGAAGAATTATCTCTCCAAATCTCCTGACATAATCTGGAAAGGTTGCTCAGTGGGCCAGCCGCACAGCTGTCACTGCAAGATATCCCTCCCCATCATGTGGACAGTTCTTCTCACCTCTCTCTTAGGTGTTTAGATCTCATAATTTCCTCATTCTTGGTTTAATCTCTCATTTAGTGAACTGTATCCTCTGGTTAGCTTCTTATGAAAGAAGACATGGCAGTAAATATTTTTGAAACCTTTCATGTCTGAAAACGGCTTTATTCTACTTTTATACTTAATTAACAATTGTGTGGGTATAGGAGTACAAGCTTGAAATTATTTTCTCTATGTTTTGAACTCATTGATCCATTGTCTTCTAGTTTCCATTGGTATTGGTAAGAAGTCCAGTGCTATTCTAACCCTTGATTCTTTTTGTGGAACCTATTTATTGTCTCATTTTCTGGATGCTTCTTTGATCTTCTGTGTCCATGGTATTCTGAAATCTAGTGATTATGAGCCATTCCTTGTGCTGGGCACTCAGTAGGCCTTGTCAGTCAGGAAACTTAGAGCCGCAGTTGCAGGAAGTTTCCTTGAATTGTTTAGCCTCTCTTGGCCTGTGTATTATTCAGAAACTGGATGTTTTAGAAAGATCGCCTAATTTTCTTATCTTTTCCCTCCTGTTTTTCAGTGCTGACATCTTGTTCTACTCTATGTGAGATTTCTGCATCTGTGTTTATGTCTGCTTTTTCCAGGAGCTCTTTTTTGTTACCTAAATGTTCTTTTTCAAATTTCTATAGCAGCCTGTTATTGTTTAATGGAGGCAGATGTCTTCTCAAATTCCTTCAAATATATCTTGAGCACCTAGTATGTGCCAGGCCCTGAGGAGATAGCAGGGAACAAACCTAGTCCCTGCCCTTGTGCAGTTTATGTTCTTAGGGGGCAAAGGGAATAAGAAATGAAAAAACATAAAGATACACACACACACACACAAACCCCTGGATGGTACTGAATACACTGAAGGGATATGGAAGGGATAAGCGTGATAGAAGTACCAGGATGAGGGAGGGGGATGCTCTTTTATATAGGATGGTTTGGGACGGAACAGAGGGGAGAAGAGGAGATTGAGAAGTTCTGAGGTTAAAGAGGCAGCTGCGGGCTTCCCTGGTGGCGCAGTGGTTAAGAATCTGCCTGCCAATGCAGGGGACACAGGTTCAATCCCTGGTCCGGGAAGATCCCACATGCCACAGAGCAACTTAGCCCGTGCGCCGCAACTACTGAGCCTGTGCTCTAGAGCCCGCGAGCCACAACTACTGAGCCCACATGCCACAACTACTGAAGCCTGCGTGCCTAGAGCCTGTGCTCTGCAACAAGAGAAGCCACCTCAGTGAGAAGCCTGCGCACCGCAATGAAGAGTAGTCCCCGCTCGCTGCAACTAGAGAAAGCCCGCGCAGCAACAAAGACCCAACGCAGCCAAAAAAAAAAAAAAAAAAGGCAGCCACCAAATCTCGTGAAGGGCCTTGGAGACCACTGTTAACACTTTGGCTCTTCCTGTGAGTGAGCTGGGAAGCCGCTGAAGGGTTTTGAGCAGAGGAGCGACCTTGGTCCGATTTATGTTTCAAAACCACTCTTGTTCTTCGGGGAGAATGGTCTGCGGGGCCAAGCAGAGCCACTGGAGGTTGTTGCTGTAGCGCAGATGAGGGATGATGGTGGCCGGGACCAAGGCGGGAGCAACAGAAAACGTGAGGAGTCATCCATTTCTAGATGTGTCTTTAAGGTAGAGCCAGTAGAATTTGCCTTCGCGTTGGTTGTGAGCTGTGAAAGGAGGAGGAGTCACAGATAATATTCAGCTTTTCAGCCTGGGTGTCGAGGTAGGAGGGCAGTGAGCAGCCGATCTGGGACGGGCTGAGGAGAAGTTCCTGTTGGGACGGGCCGAGGAGAAGTTCCGCTTTGGCTGTGTGTTTCCAGTGGTGTGCTCAGGATGTGGTTGTGGAGATGAGTGTGGGCTTCATGGGCAAAGTCTGGCTTGAAGATAGGATTGCCTTACTTGGGAATTATTTCTTCCTAGATGATATTTAAAGCAGTGAGACTGACTTCACCAAAGGAATGACAGGAGAGAAGAGGCCCTAGGACTAAGCGAGTCTTGGAGCCACAGTGCTTCGTGGTCAGGGAGAAGAGGAGACGCCATCAGAAGAACTTGGGAAGGAGCGGCCTGTTTGGTAGGAGAGGAACCAGAGGGGAGAGTTCACCTGGAAGCCATGTGAAAAGAAAACTTCTGGAAGGGCATGACGAGCTATTTTAAAGAGCTGTGGGTAGATCAGGGAGGAGGAGATCAAGAATTTACCCTTGGATTTAGAAATGGGGTAGTTTATGATCTTGCTGTGCTGTTTCCAAGGAGATGAAAGCTTAATCGCAATGGGTTCAAGAGAGAAGAGGAGAATTGGGGGCAGCAGGTATAAACCATTTTGGGGGAGTTTTGCCAGAAAGGGGAACAGAAATAGGGTGGAAACCAGAGATGGATATGAGGTTAAGAAAGGGTGTGTGTGTGTGTGTGTGTGTGTGTGTGTGTGTGTGAAGACAGATGATGTGACAGTATGTGTTTGTAAGCTGGTGGGAGTGACCTGGTAGAGAGAAGGGGAGGAATTGGTGCGCAGGAGAAAGGGAGCACTTGCTCAGTCCATGACCTTGTGGGTCGAGGGGCTGGCAGCCAGTGTGCAGGGGGTGGGGCAGCGTGCTCACAGCGCAGCAGCAGCAGGCAGGGCTGGGAGTGCTGGGGGTGTGTGTGGTTTGACTGCTTCTATTTTCTCAGCGAAGCAGGAGGCAAGGTCAGCCCTGAGAATGAGAATGGCATGTTGTTTGCTTCGTGTACTGGTGCTTTACCAGAAGTGTGAAACAGAAGCACTCCCATGGGGAAGGGTGGTCACTGCCTGTGCTGTTAAAACACATACACACCCCTGGGCTCCACCCGTGAGTTTCTGACTTATGTGGTCTGGGGTGAGACCTGGCTTCGGTAATTTTAAAGCCTTAGACGTGATTCTCCTGTATACTCTGGCTGAAAACCACCAGCAGAGTTTATCTCATTTAGTCCTCGTAGTAACCATGTGGGGTAGCTGTTGCCCCATTTTATAGTGAGCCAAGGTCAAATGGCTAGGACGTCATGGAGCCCTGGTCTGCCTAGTTTGAAGACTGATGCATGCTTCCAAATCCTGTGTTATCTCCCCTGCAGAGTGCTTGATCTTGGCTGAGAACAAGCTTTCCCAATTTAGATTTGAATGAGTCCACAAATAAAAAGCAAATGTAGGGGAAATTTCTTAACTTGCTAGTTATGAGAGAAACACACATTAGAGCAATATTAAAGTGACATTTTGTGCTTATTAAGTTAGCAAAAGCAAAATTTAAAATGATCAAGATCTGTGCTGGTACAGCAGTGGTAAACAGAAGGCCTCATTCATTGTAAAGTATAGTAAAAACTGAGACAGTCCTTTTGAAAGACCCCATAATGCCTATCGAGAGTCATGAAAATGTTCATACCCTTTGAGGTAATGATCTCATTTCTGGGAAAGTATCCCAATAAAAACATTCAGCAGCATAAGAATTCTATATATGCCAAGGTTTTTCACCAGCTTTTTATTGAAGATAAAACAACCTAAATGCCCAACTGGAGAGAAAGTGATAACTTAGGTTATCATTCTGTTGTAATATTATCCAGAGTATTTCAATATTAATTATGAAGATTATGGAGCAGCATGACAGTGCTTACAAGATATAAATAAAAAATTAAAAACCAATAGTTATATAGACACTGTATATGCAACTACATAAAAACCACATTTGATAAAGATTGGAGGATAATGCTATTAAGGAGAATAGCTGTTAGAGTAAAGGTGGTGGGATTAAAGGTCCCTTTTCAAAAACTGCTTTTCCTGATTAAAAGTAATTTTTCTATATAATTATAGACCTACATATGCTTGTTGAAGGATTGTAGTATTGAAAATTATAAAGAACAAAGTAAAAAACTCATATACTTGAATAGTTCAGAAATCAGCAATACAGATATTTTGATGCAAAGGCATTTCTTCTATTAATTGAGTTCGTAAGACCTTTGAGTGTAACAATCAGGTAAGAACCAAGATTTGCTTTGCTTGGATGACACCACTGGTTATAAGGAGAAAACAGCTCTCTTAAATGGAAGACCACTGTTGCAACTAAACAAAGCAGAGGAACATACAACGTGCTTATGTTCCAGTACATGGCGACTGTCTTTGCTTTATGTTTGTGATCCATAGTGCAATGAAAACTGCAAGGTCAAGGCCAGATATGACAGGGAGGACTGGCCCCGAGCCTGGATTAGAAGGCATATAAGGAAGCACTTCTGTGTTTTTTGTTATGTTAGTAGTTTTGATCAGCTGTTACTTTTAACTCTAAGTAACAACAACAACAAAATATATATATATATAATATATATAATAATATATAAAATACGAAGAACACTTTCATTATTGAAATTTCTATGGGAAGAATTATTACTACTCACCTCCAGATTTAATTCTTCTTTTCTAATTGAAGTGATTATTTTTATGGCAATTTTTGCTAACGTAAGTTTTCTTAGAAATACAGTTATCACATAGTAGAATAGACTATATTATTTTTGTTTGCATGTGTGTAAACTATGTAAAAGAATAATCAATATCATCCTATAAAAGATCCATTATATTCAGCACATTTTCCTATGTTAAAATGATTTGAACATAATATTCTAATTTATGGAGAAATAAAACTCCATTAGGATATTGATTAAAATGTAATAAATCCTAACCTAGAAAATAATGAGGAATTGGTATCTGGGAGACATTCAGGAACATGATATATCTTTCTGGTTACTATTCAATCAAGTTTTATACTTTTTCTTAAATAGGAAACCTCAGAAACATTCCTAGGTATTTGTGTTGTTTTGTTGTTGTGATTTTGGCTTTTTTTTCCTTGGTAGTAATTTTTTAGAGTTTTATTACATAACATCTTCTTTTTAAAATTTAGATAAATTGACACTGTTTTCGAGTTGAATATATTATATTTTCCAGTAGGTTATGCACCATAGTATGATAAACACATAGTTGTAGAAAACCAAAATCAATAGTTTGCCCTTTATTTTTTTCCTTGGTGAAGGTAGTTGACCCACGCCTAGGAGTTGATTCTCAGAGTTTCCGCTCTAACGCTCTCCCAGCTTTGTTAAAATCTGACATATATTTCTGCATTTCAGGGGCCTCCTTTTTAGTGACTATAGAGAGGTCACCCCTCTCTGGTTAAGATGCCATGATTGAGTATTTATCTCCTTGGACCTTTCTTTATAAGGTAGTTATATTTTAAATTCTCACTTTGTAAGAAGGAGACTTGTCCAGATTGCCTTCAGAGGTAGGAGTTTGTGGTACGGATATGAGGAACATAGGCTCTGAGCCACACCTGGTCTCAAGACGTCCATGCCTGAGGTGTTCATTTGTCCTACAGGAATAACAGCACAGCATACAGTAGGCATACCTCCTACGCTGAGGGTCCCCGCTCCCTGGCATGTGCCTGGCACCCCTCGCTGTGAGAGAGAAGATTTGAGTGGGTTCATTTGCCCCTGCTGGGATGTGGCGTTGCTTCATCCGGGCCTTAGTATTTGGCTTTGCAGAGTAGGATTTTCCAGCAAACGGCCTCTCTCTGCAGGTTGTAGAGAAAAGCCATGAGCACCTGCTGGCTCATGATAATGACCTTGCAGATGAGTCTGGTTTCTGGTCTCCTCACCTGCTGTATCCCCTGTGGTTCCTCTAAACCAGTAGTTCTCAAGTGGGGGGGGGGTGATTTTGCCACCCCAGGGGACATTTGGCGATGTCTAGACAGATTTTTTATTGTCATGACTGGGTTGTTGGGAGGGGATGTGCTCTGTCATCTAGTGGGAGTGGGCAGCGATGCTGCTGAAAGCTCTCCAATGCATAGGGCGGCCCCCGCAGCAAAGAATGCTCTGGTCCAGATTGTCAACAGTATCAAGGTTGAGTAACCCAATTCTTAACCCAGGGCAGCTTCTTTTCTGCTACCCGTTTTTCTCTCTGATGTTGTCTGGCTGATGGGGAAAGGACAAATATGGTTTTCGTATTTTAATCCTCTGTGCCAAGCCTTGGGCTCTGGGCACTGAGGATAAATAATGGTTAGCAGAACGCCCAGCTCCTTGCAAGATTCAGTGCCTTTCAGAGGTTTTGGTGAAAGTGGAAGAAAGACCTGATGAAGCAGGGAAAATCTAGCATGGTGGGATTCCAGAAAGATCTGAAGGGCAGGGAAAGAGTTCATAGTTAAAGCTCGATTGTTAAAAGGAAGGCAAAACTAGATAGGTTATGGGTCTTTTCTAAATATTTTTGGGTATTGGTTTTAAATACATCTCTGGATAGTAGGTCAGTCTTTTTCTTTGCTCTTCCTATGAGCTGTCTCTTTCTACTGTATCCCCTTCCTAGCTCTCCCTTTGAATGTACTAAAGCCGACCAATCCTCCACTCTCTCCAGGAATCGATAAACATATTAAGAATTTCCTTCTCTTTCCTCCCTTTCACCCCGCACAGAATTTGCATCCTCTCCTAGAAGGTGACATTTAAAACAACTTGACTTCTTTAAAGAGTTCAGAAGTTTTCAGTGTGGTGGCACCTGCAGTTTCTAGTTTGCAACTGACACCCCTTTTTCCTCACCAGATCGCCTCTCGGTGTCGATTCCACGTCTGAAATCCTATCCATTTCCTCTATAATCCTGAGTTCCTGGCATCCACATTCTGCCTTAAATGTGAGTTCTTACAGAGGCACAGCCTCCGTTCTTTCAGGAGAAGGGTGAGCCAGGAGGCGTTCCAAGGTGACCTTGCGTCTCCTGCAACCCCACTCAGTGCTCTGCCCTGTCCTTCATCCCATGCCTCACTTCTGTCTGCAGGCCTGCGGCTTCTGCCGGCCTCTGGGTGTCCTAACCTTCAGCTGCTTACGCCCACACATTTACCCCAGTAGGGAAGTCACTCCAGGGATTTCTGAACCAATCCCTTGCCCTGAGTGATTTTAAGCCAACGGGTCTCTTGTCCTGTGTTTTCCCTTGGAAACTTCCCTTCTTCAGGTTTTTTCTTTCTGACTTTTCGGTGCCTTTCTGATGGTGGCACACACGTCCCTTTCTGTCACTTCCGTTTTGAACTCTGCTGTGTTCCGTGGCCCACTTTAAGCTGGTTCAGTCAAGTTTGAAACCTTTAACTTGCCTCTGAAGTTGGTCCCGTTCCTTCTCTGTTCTTGTCAGGGTGCATTTTCACAGAACCTAGGTGTCTTTGATCCTTTTTCTTTCTTTCTCATAGTATCAGCCTTGATAACTAAATCAAAAATTGTTTTATGCTTATCTCATTTTTCCCTAAGTTTTAATCTAGCAAAACCTGAGCAATGGATTTCTTAACTGAAGCCTCCTACCTACTGATGGCTGTCTAGCTTTACTGCAGCTTAAGAATAAACCTGATAAATCATAAAATCATAAAAGATAGATTTGCAGTATTTTCACTGAGCTTTCTTCTACCTCAGGCTGAGAAGGTGCATCTCGCTCTTTAGTGGTTCTCACCTGGGCTGTATGTTAGTATCGCTAAGGGGCCCTTTAAAAATACTGTTGCTTAGGTCTCATCTCAGGATTCTGATTGAACTGGTCTTGAGTGAGGTTCAGGTATTAGTATTAGAAAACGAAAATCCCTCCGGGTTATTAAAACATGCCACCAGAGTTGAGAGCTTCTGCATCTTTGAAATCCTCAAGCCTTGAAGCTTATTAGTATGTTTATCTCACAGCCCTGGCTGAGGAACAGGACAAAGAGAACCTTGGAGAATCTAACATGATATGCTCCTGGCAAAGGCCTGTCCATTGAAACTCTGTGCATTCTGAGATTTGCTTTTTATTCAACAGACAGTAGCTGCTTGTCTATTAATGTGGCAGGTAGTGTACTAGGTGCTGGGAGAACAATTTGACAGGGGCCTCATCCTTGCAGAGCTGATAGTTGATGATTCAGTTCTGACCTAGAAATGAATTCCTGTCCTGTGAGATGTCATTCATGGCTCAGAGAAAGAAAGGACCAGGACCTACCAACCAAACTAGGTGATGAAGAAATGCTAACAGCACTGGTAGCCCCAAACCCCCGTGCCTTTTCTCTTAGTGAGCTTAGCTGGGCCATGAACCTAGAACCTAGAACTCTGGCTCTCTGTGAAGGGGGAAATAAAGTCCAAGACTAAAGGTGACCCTGGGTGACCTGCTCTTGACCACTTTCTTCTGGGCCCACATCTTGATCTTAACCTTATCACTAACTGAAGGAAGAAGTAAGAAGTTTGTTGAAGACATTCAGTTAAGGAAGATGAGAGCCTGTCACCTTCCCTGAAGCCTGGAGCAGTGGGGCTGCAGAGCCTGCTCCTTGTGGTCCTTTCCCTGGGTCCCTTGGTCTGCTAAGTCGTGGGAGCACATCCCCAGCAGGAGGTAAACTCTAACCCCAGCAGCTGCAGGAAGCAGGGATAGATTAGACATCACGGAGAACAGTTGAAAAAGAACACCAAAGTAGGTGAGCAATCAGAAGCCTAGATCTGAGTGAGTTCTTTTTATAATTCCCCCGCCACGCCTTTCTCTGGAGGCTGGGGCCTCACTGAATGTCCTTGAACTACAGCAGTATCTGCACCCCTCATCCCTGCGGTCGCCTGAGAGCTCCCTCTAGAGGTCAGGATGTGTGTGATCAGCAGCTTATTTACCATACCTCATGTTCACATCTGGTCAAGGGTATCCTCCCTCCCAAGTAGTCAGCCTGGAAGATTCAACACTTAATTCAGTGGTGTTGGACAATTTTCAAGAACATTTGCACATTTATTCCGAACTGTATGTGACTTATTTTATTGGAACCACTGTAGTGATAGCAAGTATTCATTTTTTCTTCAGAGCAGATTTGTTTTTTTTCTACAAACAGAAATTATTCAGCATGAAATTTGTTGAATAAGCCTCGCGTTGAGGTTGTAAATTTGACCTGAAGACAGTTTCCATGACCAAGTTCAGAAATGCCTTGAGTCAGGGCTTCCCTGGGGGCGCAGTGGGTAAGAATCCACCTGCCGATGCAGGGGACACGGGTTGGATCCCTGGTCCGGGAAGATCCCACATGCTGCGGAGCAACTAAGCCTGTGTGCCACAACTACTGAGCCTGTGCTCTAGAGCCCACAAGCCACAACTACTGAGCCCACGAGCCACAACTGCTGAGCCCGCATGCCACAACTACTGAAGCCTGCATGCCACAACTACTGAAGCCCGCACACCTAGAGCCCATGCTCTGCAACAAGAGAAGCCACCACAATAAGAAGCCCGTACACTGCAAGGAAGAGTAGCTCCTGCTTGCCACAACTAGAGAAAGCCCGTGCACAGCAACGAAGACCCAACGCAGCCAAAAATAAATAAATAAATAAATAAATAAATAAATAATAATAAAAAGAAATGCCCTGAGATAAAGCCTCATTCATTCATTCATTCAACAGTAATATTGAGCACATCCTCTGGCAGGCACTGCCCTAGGCTTTGGGGATACAGCAAGACTGATTCTAGCTCACGATGACGAATTAATAATAAATAATAAAACAAAAAATAATAAACAAGTTGCCAAATAAATATATTTTCTAGAAGGAGAGATACCATGAAAAAGAGTGGAGGATGCAAGAGGGGTGGCAGGGGCCTGGTTTAGAGATGGAGATTAAGGAAGGCTTCTCTGAAAAGGGGACATTTGGGTGGAGACCTGAGTGATGCAAAGCACAAAGCCATGTCACAGTGTGTCCCGGGCAGTGGCAGCAATGAATAGAAAGGTTCTGAGGGAGGACAAGCTTGGTGGGTTTCAGGAACATCAAGGGAGCAGTGTGGGGAGAGTGGAGTAGATGAAGGGGCAATGATAGGAAACAGAATTGGAGGCATGGGACCTGATTCTAAGGATATTGGGAAGCAACAGGAGGACTGGGATTTGCTGGAGTCAGTGCTTGGCTTTCTAGGGTCACTGTTTTGAAAAGTAATATTAATTTATATTTATGACTTGAGGCACAAGTTAGTTAGCTAATGTTATGGTGGGTGGGGTTGGAGGTGGGGAATAAATAAACATCTTTGAATCTGTGTAGACTGTTACTGCAGGAAGGTCCAAGAAAGCCTGGGTGATGGGTTAGGACACTGCAGGCAGGTCCAGGAGAGAAAGGGCACGTATTTTTAAATTTATTCTTTAGTAGTAGTTGAATTTTTATCATATGTGTTTTTTTTTTTGTTTTGTTTTTTTGCGGTATACGGGCCTCTCACTGTTGTGGCCTCTCCCGTTGCGGAGCACAGGCTCCGGATGCGCAGGCTCAGCAGCCATGGCTTATGGGCCTAGCCGCTCCGTGGCATGTGGGATCTTCCCGGACGGGGGCACGAACCCATGTCCCCTGCATCGGCAGGCAGACCTTCAACCACTGTGCCACCAGGGAAGCCCCCCATATGTGTGTATTTTTAAGAAGCCTGTTTATTAGCATACCATACGTGTATGTAAGATTTGATCTTTACAGAAGTAGTGTAGCTGTTGTGTCCACGAAAACACAAAGGGACTTTAAACCAATTCCTCCTTGGAGATAATTTGATAAACATTGAGAGGCTGCTTGGCATTTGGATTTCTATGAAATCCAAGCATTGATACTTAAGCGCTTTCAACAAGTGAATTGTCCTTCTGTTTTCATAGATAACACCTCATTTTTCTATTTCAAATTACATCTTTTACTCCTTTCCCCAGGCAACAGAAACAGACACCAAAATCAGAGTGTGCACCCGGGCCTACCATCTCCTTTTGAAAAAACTGGCCTTCAATCCAAATGACATCATCTTTGACCCTAATATCCTCACCATTGGTACTGGGATGGAAGAACACAACTTGTATGCTGTTAATTTTATCAATGCAACAAAAGTCATTAAAGTGAGTATGAGTATTTTTCTCCTTTCTACCCAAGACATTGCTTAGATTTATCACATGGCTCCAGTGAATAGTTTGAGCTAACATATTTATTGGCAAGGAATATCGACATTCTTATTCTTAGGTAGTAAATTGGTTTTCTGAAATTTAGGGACTTTTATTGTTTTTCTTTTATATGTTATTTTATACTGTGAAGTAAAACACACATACCAGGAAATATAGAAAAAATAATAGAGTATGATAAATAATTAATTATGAAGCATATAATAGCTTTCACTTTCACTTGCGTCCTGAAATGGAGCATGGGTAGTGCCCCCATGGCTCTCCCTTTCTCATTACACCCTCATTCTGAATTTTATGCATGTTTCAACAGGCTGAGTTTTATGATTCTACTTTGTTGCTTTTCTTTAAAATTTTATCACTTCTGTATACACAATCTGAATTATCCATGGATTTTGTATCTGCAAATTCACCTACTCACTAAAATTTATTTGTGACCCCCAAATCAATGCTGATGGTGCTTCTGCATCATTCACAGGCATATGCATGTGCAGAGTGGTGAGAGAGCTGAGTGCCTGACCTACGTGTTCAGATGAGTCAACAGGGTTGAACCTCTGGGTTCAGCCCTCATTCCGTAAACAAGTGGCCTTTTCATGGTCTGTTTAGTGCCATGTTTTTCACATTTTTGAGCTTTTTCTTGGTGATTGATTTCTGTATTTAAATGGCTCCCACGCATTGTGCTGAAGTGTTATTTAGTGTTCCTATGTGCAAGAAGGCTGTTATGTGCCTTATGGAGAAAATATGTGTGTTAGATGAATTTTGTTTAGACACGAGTTGTGGTGCTGTTGGCTGTGAGCTCAGTGGTAGGCAATCAACAATATATACTAAACAAGATGTCTTTAAATGGAAACACATATAAAACAGGGTTGTATGTTGATCAGTGATGATAATTTTGGGACCAGAGGTTCACGAAACTAACCCTGCATTTCCCATTGGAGCAGTGGTTTTTTTCCCCAATTTGCAGTGTTCGCAGTGACTTCATAGAACATAACTATCACAAATAATGAGAATTAACTGTATAAACAGTATAGTTTTGCCTGTTTTTGAGCTTTAAGATTCTAATGCCTTTTTTCCTCACCCAGTCTCATTTTAACGATTCACCTGTGTTGTTGTAGCTGTACTTTGTCATTTTAATTAATGTATAATATTCCATCATATACCTGTTTCATAATTAACTGTTCTGCTGTTGATAGACATTTGGTTTTCTTTTTTTTTTTAAATGTTTTATTTTTGGCTGCGTTGGGTCTTTGTTGCTGCCTGCGGGTTTTTCTCTAGTTGCGGAGAGCAGGGGCTACTCTTCCTTGCAAGTGTGCGGGCTTCTCGTTGTGGTGGCTTCTCTTGTTGCAGAGCATGGGCTCTAGGCACGCAGGCTTCAGTAGTTGCAGCGCATGGGCTCGTAGTTGTGGCTCACAGGCTCTAGAGTGCAGGCTCAGTAGTTGTGGCACACGGGCTTAGTTGCTCCGTGGCACGTGGGATCTTCCTGGACCAGGGCTCGAACCCATGGCCCCTGCATTGGCAGGTGGGTTCTTAACCACTTCTCCATCAGGGAAGTCCCTAGATGTTTGGTTTGTTTCCAATTTGGGTATGTTATGAGCAAGGCTGCTGTGAGCGTTCTTGTATATATCTCTTGTATATATCTCTTGCATGAGCTTCCCTATAAAATATACCCAGAAGTGGAAGGGTTGGGTCACAGTAGCAGACAGTGACCAGCTCTCTCCCAAAATGCTTGAGCAAGTTTGTACTTTAACCAACAGTAAGTAAGAGTTCCTGTTGTTCCACACGCATACTAATGCTTGATTATGTCATAAGGTGTGGTGGGAACCTCAATTTCCTTTCGCCCTTTTAAACTTAGTCAAGTTTATAGTGAACCTGCGAGTTTGTTCATTTAGGCAGTGGAAGCCTTCTAGTAGCTTGTGCCTTCTGTGAATGACCAACTACTCTCTGTTTGTTCTCTCTGTCTGTCTCTCTCTCTCTGTTATCTGTCCCTGTTTCTTTCTTTTTCTGTTATTTATCCAGCAAAGTTTTTTTCTTTTTAGCTGTGCGGTGCGGCATGCAGGATCTTAGTTCCCCAACCAGGGATTGAACCCATGCCCCCTGCAGTGGAAGCGCAAGAGTCTTAACCACTGGACTGCCAGGGAAGTCCCTCTCCAGCAAATATTTTATGACATACTCACCATGTATTGTGGCCCTATCATGGTCCCTGTAGAAGTATACAGAGATAAAGCAGAATTTTTTATTTTCCCTTAGGGAGATTAGAATCTAGTAGGAAAAACTATGAAGCACTGCCTTTGTGATGTCCTGATATGCAAGGTGTGGTCTACGTCTAGCTAAAAGAAGCTCTGAATTACTTTGAACTCTATATGTTTGGGTTTTTTTTAACTTTCCACTGTTATAAATAAAGCTTAAGGGATGTGATGGCTGCTTTTGGCAAAGTAGGGAAATATTTTCACATTTAAAAATTTTTTCCAGGAAACGTTACCTGGAGCCAAAGTAAGTGGAGGTCTTTCCAACTTGTCCTTTTCATTCCGAGGAATGGAAGCCATTCGAGAAGCAATGCATGGGGTTTTCCTTTACCATGCAATCAAGGTATAGTGGAACACTTGTTTACCTTTTGACACCAACTTGTACTTAGGGCAGGGGTTTACAGACTTCGGCCCACAAACTAACTCTGCTCTGCTTTATTCACAGAGTTCTGTGAATACAGTTTTATTAGAACAAAGTCACACACTCTCACTCGTATCCTGTCTATGGATGCTTTTTTGCTACAGCAGCAGAGCTGAGTGGTTGCGACAGAAGCTATGACCTACAGTATTTTCTATCTGGTTCTTCACAGAAAGAGTCGCTGACTCCGATTTAGAGTATCCCTAGAAATCCTCATTTTTCTTTTTATTGCCCTTAGTTTGGTATGGACATGGGGATAGTGAATGCTGGAAACCTTCCTGTGTATGATGACATCCACAAGGAACTTCTACAGCTCTGTGAGGACCTCATCTGGAACAGAGACCCTGAGGCCACCGAGAAGCTCTTACACTACGCCCAGGTAGGGAGAGGTGTTCCGATGGATGGCTTTTCCTATCTTTGAATCTTTCATTCACTTAGTGTTATTAGACCTTCATTGTAGCATAGAAGCAAGGATCCAGCCATGTCTTTGAATCATTGAAGGTTTCTACAGGGAGTTCTAGAGAAGGTGTTTTCATTAGGGCAAGGAAGGAGAAGCAGGCCTTACCTATCTGCTTCAGTATTCTTAATTTATATTTCTTTAAGTTTATTTTAAAATGTAAAATTAATTTTTCTCATACCAAAGTAATACATATTAACTCTAGAAAATGTACAAAATACTGGTAAGCAAAAGAAGAAAATAAAAATTACTCATAATCCTACTACCCATTTTTAACCACTGTTGAGATTTTGTTACAACCTTCTAGTCATGGTTTTGGTTTTTTTCAATACGAATATGTGCTAATAGGTGTGTCCACACACACACACACACACACACACGTACACGCACACTCACACATTTTTTATAAAAATGTTAACTATATTCTCAGTGCTTTTTTGATAACCTGTTTGTTTAGCAGTATACTGGGAACATCTTTCCATTTTATTGGGTATTTTTCTACCTCATAATGTCAATTGGCTACTTTGGACATTTCCTTGTGTGGCTGTGTGATTACCTGGTTCCCATTGTTACAGCTTTATATTTGTATTTATACCTGTTTATATTAGGATCTAGTCCAATTGTGGCACAGTTCTACAGTTCAGGGCTTGAGGTCTGTACACATTTGATCTATAGACATGAGAATAATTTTAGTTAATCCAAAAATCAGTTCCTTGTTTCCGTTTATTATGTGTTCGGCAGTCCTAGGTGTATTAAGTATCTATTATGGGTGCTGCTTCCTAGAACTCAGTTTAAGGAAAGGTGAGATCTTTACCTCAAGAAAACTTACTTTTTAATTTATTTCAGAAAGTGATAGCAAGGGAAGACATTTTTCTCACAAAGCACGTTGGGAAAGTGGTAGAATGCTTTTGTGTGTGTTGCCACCTGTGTTAATGTTTTCCATGTTAAAATCTGAATTCATCTCTGGCAGAACTGCTAACTTTTCCTCTTCCTTCGAAGAGTACTGAAATGTTCTGGAAGAAGGATAGGACAATTTAGGATTAACTGCATCCTTGATTTATCAGCCTCACGGGAGACAAGATTTAGATTTATGAAACCGCTCATGTTAGCCTTAGGTTCATTCAGGAAAGCTGAGTGGAGTTCAGACTCAGTGCCAGTGAGCACATGACCCTCCGCTCAGTTCCTTGGGACATTTCTGATTTCTCATGTGGACCCAGGACAGAATGTCTTGACGGTTGCAAATATAATCAAGTTCTGCTTCACAGCTCATTACATAAGAAACAGTGCCTAGCTTTCCTTCACTATTTCCATGATTGTTTCTACTCAGGTAGACAAAGTGCTTAGCCCAAGACGTGAGTGTGAAACACTATTCAGTTTTTGTCTTAGTCTGCCTTCAACTTAGTGGGGGATCCTTCATGAATCACTGACTAAAACAGGGTTCTGCTGAAGGCCAGAAGGG
This sequence comes from Grampus griseus, assembly GCF_964374135.1. Taxonomy (NCBI): domain Eukaryota; kingdom Metazoa; phylum Chordata; class Mammalia; order Artiodactyla; family Delphinidae; genus Grampus; species Grampus griseus. The sequence goes on from NC_139010.1 coordinate 9,644,309, forward strand.
CAGCATAGCTTCTATATCAGGAAGTTATACTAGAGCGTTCTTAATTAACCCATAAAGTGATGTGCTATTTCATCTTCTCCACTGTTCAGATAAGACAGCTCTCGCTTAGGAAAGGTAGGGCTCCATAAGCCTATTCTTATATATGGTTTTGCTGGTTTTGTATTTTATATCAGTCATTCTTTTCGGTCTTTGTTCACTTTTAGTATTTGCTTACAAGTTTTTGTTTCTGTATATCTTGCTGAGCTGCCGAGGGGTTTTGCCCCTGGGGCACAGCTGAAGGTTAACGGGGAAATCTTCATCACAATTGCAAGGGTTCAGGCTTCGCTGGTGGTGGTGGTGAAGAATCCACCTGCCAAGGCAGGGGACACGGGTTCGAGCCCTGGTCCGGGAAGACCCCACACGCCGCGGAGCACCTAAGCCTGTGCGCCACAACTACTGAGCCCGCGTGCCGCAACTACTGGATCCCGCATGCCACAACTACTGAAGCCCGTGCACCTAGATCCCATGCTCCGCAACAAGAGAAGCCACTGCAATGAGAAGCCCATGCACCACAACGAAGAGAACCCCCGCTTGCCACAACTAGAGAAAGCCCACGCGCAGCAATGAAGACCCAATGCAGCCAAAAATAAATTAAGAAAAAAAAATTACAAGGGTTCAACAATCCATCTTATAAACAAGTGCCTCCCTCTTCATGTAAGCATGAGGACTTATCACAAGCCATTGACCCCTCTGTCAAGTAGGCTGTCTGCATTCAAGGTGACTTCTGTCACCAGTAAGGAATTAATAACCAAAACAGGTATGCTTTCATCACTGCCAGGAGTCGTCAGCTCTGTAGCCATTCCTCAGGATACACCGAGTGCAAAGGGAGCGTGAAAAGCAGGAATATTATGAGACAAATAAGGGTTGAGGAATTATTTTCTATATAAGAGAATGATTATTTCTTTTTGTTATGAAATGATGAACTCTGCACCCAAGTTTCATCTGATAGATTATTCAATATTATTATTAAAAAGGGTGGAAAGAGTCCTGTCTCTGATCTTCCTAAGCTCTGTAATGGACTTTATTGAAAAATAATTCCCCTGATTTGGTGCAGGCTGACCTGTGGCGAGTAAGTTCCAGGTGTCATGAGACCATGCAATTCCCGTGGCGTTTGTTTATTAGGCAGTACTCTTTGGGCATGAACGGGGAGGATCTCTGCTCTGGGTGGGATGGCTCTTGAATGGCCTCAGATTGTGAGAATACACAGGTCCCCAACTTACGATGGTGCAAAAGCAGTAAGCACTCAGTAGAAACCGTACTTTGAATTTTTGAATTTTGGTCTTTTCCCAGGCGAGCGATATTCAGTACCATCCTCTCTCCTGATGCTGGGCAGCGGCGACGAATCACAGCTCCCCGTCAGCCCGCCATCACGAGGGGAACAACCACTACACTTACAACCACTCTGGACCCACACAGCTGTTCTGTTTTTCACTTCTAGGACAGTATTTTTTTTTTTTTTTTTTAGATTCCAAATATAAGTGAGATCATACAGTATTTGTCTTTCTCTGTCTGACTTATTTCACTTAGCATGATGCCCTCAAGGTCCATCCATGCTGTTTCAAATGGCGGGATTTCCTCTTTTTTATGTCCGAATAATATTCCATTGTATATATATATACACCACACTTTCTATAGCCATTCATTCACTGATGAACACTTAGGTTGTTTTCACATCTTGGCTATTGTAAATAATGCTGATGTGTATATATATATATATATTTTTTTTTTTTTTTTTAATTGCCATCTTCTTTAAGGTTTTTCAGCATGCGAGAGAGACATTGGTCTCTTGACATGTGACAAAGCCCTGCGTCATTCAGTTACCCCAGACCTCAACCCTGGAGCTCCCCCCAGGCCCTTCCTTCTTTCCTACCACACTGTCCATTACTTGATGCCTTTATGTTTGTGCTTTCCTCCTCTTCCTGTTCCTACCGCTGTAGTTCAGGCCTTCAGCATGGACTGTTAAAATATTCTCCCCCTTCTAGGGTTCTCTTAAAGATACTACTTTGATGGGAATTCCCTGGCGGTCCAGTTGTTAGGACTCGGTGCTTTCACTGCCAAGGGCCTGGGTTCAATCCCTGGGTGGGGAACTAAGATCCCACAAACCATGTGGCCAAAAGAAAAAAAATTACTACTTTGAATGTTACTCTGCAGCTTCAGAACTTTGTATTGTGTCATTCCCCCACCTCCACCCCTACCTACCACCACTGCCTGGAAGGTTAAGTCCAAACTCCAGAGCATGGATTTCTGGCACTCTGTGACTTGGCCTCTACTATCCTGCCCAAACATTGCTCTGGAAAATCCGTTCTTGTTCAGGATTAAATCATTCAGCTAATATTTACTCATTTTTGTTTTGTGCTTTCTGTACTTAGAGGATCTAAGTAGTAAGAGAGACATACCCCTACAGAGCCTGCAGCTTAGTGAGACATGCAGAAGTGTGTAGAGGCAGTTGTCATTGAGTGTGGTGGGTAGGTGCTGTGACAGGGCATGTATAGGATGCTCTAGACTGCTTAGGAAGGGCACTGAACCCAAAGGTAGAGGTGGTCAGGGAAGGCCTCCCAGAAATGCTGGGTCAGGTGAGACCTGAAAGCTCAACAGGAGTTAGGCAGGCTAATGTTTGGGGTTGGATTGTACTGGTATTCCCTGCCAGAGGAGGAGGATTTGCATCCAGCTGGGGCCTGGCATCTGGTAGGTGCTGAATAAATGTCAGGTGAACGGAAGTGAAGACCCGGGGGTGAAAGAGCTGATGGAGAGTGTAAGGAATTGAAATGTTCAAGACGGCTGAGCTCCTCAGGAGTGGCAGAAGATGAAGCTGGGAGGAAGTCAGGTCAGGGCATTGTATGGCGTGGAGAGGAGTCGGTACCTTATCTGGAGAGAAATAGGGAACTTACAGTGAATTTTCTCCCATGGGCACAGTTTGATCAGGTTTGCATTTTGGAAAGGCCCCTCTGGCTGCAGGGTGGAAGATGCATTGGAGACCAGGGTGATCCTGGGCTGTGGAGACCAGTTAGCTGCTTGCACTAGGAAAGTGGAAGCGGGGTAGAAAGAAAAATTGAGATGATGTAATCATTAGGACTAGGCGATTGAATGAATGTGAGGAATGGATGGAGAGTCAAGAGTGATACTGAGGTTTATGGTTTGGGCAACTAGTGCCATCAGTCGAGATGGAGGAAACAGATAATGCCATTCACCTTCCATACCATGATCATTGTGCTTTTGTCCCTTTGCTGAATCTGTCAGCTTCTTCGAAGTCTCTCTTCACCACTCCAGTTTGCGATGATATGCAAAATTCCTAGCCTCGTCTGTGTCATCTCCTCATTCAGCCCTTGGCACGTGCTTTCTCTTTAGCTTACCTTTCTTTGTGTATTTCCACCTCCCTTATGATACGGCAAAGTCCCCGAGAGCACAGTCTTGCACCTCGCAGTGTGCCCACCTCCGGGATGATTTCTGACTTAGCTTCATTACAGCCTCTCTGTACATATCTGTGGGTAGTGATGGTCCTTGTTGAGAACTTTAAAAGCTCATCAGATATGAGGTTTAGCTAGCTTCTCTTACTGTCCTGGAAATCTTTGGTCCTAAGATGCTATCTTTTAGGAAAAAAGAAAAGAAAAAAAATGGAGCCTCACTCTGTCTCTCTACTAAGCATTCAAATCGTAGTGGTGATCATTTTGTGATTATAGAAATATTGACGCACTATGCTGTGCACCAGGAACTAACATAGTGTTGTAGATCGATTATGCTTTAAAAACAAACAAACTCGTAGAAAAAGAGATCAGATTTGTGAATACTAGAGGCAGGGATGGTGGGAGGGAAAATAGGGTGAAAGCAGTCAAAAGGTACAGACTTCCTTGTAAGATAAGTAAGTACTAGGGGTGTAATGTACAACATGATAAATATAATTAAGCTTCTGTATATTATATATGAAAGTTGTTAAGAGGATAACTCCTGAGAGTTCTCATCACAAGAAAAAATGTCTTTTTCTTTTATTTTGTATCTATATGAGATGATAGATGCTCACTAAACTTATTGTGGTAAACATTTCATGATGTATGTAAGTCAACTCATTATGCTGTATACCTTAAACTTACACAGTGCTGTATGTCAATTCTATTTTAATAAAACTGGAAGGAAAAAATTTTTTAAAAAATAAAAGGTCAAATCCTAAAAGACTTCTCTCTTTCCGTCTCTCCTTACCTCAAACATTTACCAAGATCTTAATTCATGCTGGGTACTCTACTAGGACCTTGAAATGTAAAAGAAGAATAAGGCATAGTTTGTTTCTGCCCATTAGCTGAGTAAGTGACCTGTTGTATTATCTCTCTGTCCAAATTTCAATCCAGACTCAGGGCAAGGGAGGGAAGAAAGTCATCCAGACTGATGAGTGGAGGAATGGCCCCATCGAAGAACGCCTTGCATATGCTCTTGTGAAGGTGAGTGTGGGCTGGAGGCTGGGGCTCATCCTGAGGGCTGGTGATGTGGCTGGAGGGGAGGTGCTGACAGCAGCTGACAAAGGAGGTTCCCTGGACCACCCTGGGTGATTTTGCCCTCCACGCCCCCCGCCTCCAGTACTTTTGGTAGTATCTAGACATTCTTTTGGTTGTCCCACCTTTGGTTGTCCCAGCTTTTACTGGCATCCAGTGGCCAGGGGTGCTGCTGAACTGACCATCCTACATGCACAGGATAGGCCTGTACCACAGAGAATTATTCAGTCCAAACTGTCAGTTATGCCGAGTTTGAGAAATGCTGTCCGAGACCAAGTTGCTGTCGTTTGGTCAACAAGCGAATCTTGGCTCTTCTGCTATAATTGGAATTTTAGGCCAAATAAATAATCTCTTGGCTTCAATTTCCTCATTTGTGAGTCTGGAAAATTTCAGAGTTTTTTTTTTTTTTTTTAAATTAATTAATTTATTTTGGCTGTGTTGGGTCTTTTGTTGCTGCACATGGGTTTTCTCTAGTTGTGGTGAGCGGGGCCTACTCTTGCTTCGGTGCGCGGGCTTCTCATTGCAGTGGCTTCTCATTGCGGAGCACGGGCTCTAGGCACGCAGGCTTCAGTAGTTGTGGCTCACGGGCTTAGTTGCTCTGCGGCATGTGGGATCTTCCCAGACCAGGGGTCGAACCCGTGTCCCCTGCATTGGCAGGTGGATTCTTAACCACTCTGCCACCAGGGAAGCCCCAGAGTTCTTTTTTTGCCTCTAGAATTTAATTTTTAATTTCTTGGACTTTTGAGATTCACCTACTTCAGGTTGTGGAACTAGTCAGCCACCTCTAAGGATCCTTGAACTGGGGATGCTGGAGGATTAGGGCCTGACCAGTGCAGGCAGGACAGGTCAGTAGAAGCTTCATGGACTGAACTTCGTCTAAGTGTCCTGCCCATTGTTATTCCTCCCCCCAGCCCAGCCCTGTAACATTACAGTGAGAAAACATACTGTTTTCACAGGAGATATTTGTTAATATATAACCTGTTAAACCACTAGAAAAAAAAAGTGTATTTTATTATGAATTTGAACTTATTTGTACTCCTTCTGTCACTAATTTTTCACTTTTACTCAATATTTACTTTATATCGATAAAGCCAGCTAAGCACTTTACACGGGTTATCTCATTTAATCCTCAGAATAACCACATGAGGTTGGTACTGTGTGATATATTAATCGAGGAAACTGAGGTTTAATGAATTGTCTAAATTAGTGATAGGAGCCAGGGTTTGAACAGTCTGATTCCAAAACTCATAATCTTAAGTATTTCCATGATTTATTCTTTGTTGGCTATTTGAACTTAAGCCAATTTTTTCTGTGATATTTTTCCTATTTTTTTTGTGTGTGTGTAGGGCATTGAAAAATACATTATTGAGGATACTGAGGAAGCCAGATTAAACCAGGAAAAATATCCCCGACCTCTGAATATCATTGAAGGGCCACTGATGAGTGGCATGAAAATTGTTGGTGATCTTTTTGGAGCTGGAAAAATGTTTCTACCTCAGGTTGGCAAATGATGGGGGGAAATTTTCACAATTGAAAGAAAAAGCCTTTATCTTTTAAGTTTGGGTAAGTTTGGGTATATTTCTCAGGTTTTAATTTTGACAAGAGCTCAGGGGCATTGAGATGTGATTCTGGTCATTCTTTCTCTAAATTCATTTTTAGGAGTAGTCTGGAAAAGTCCATCTAGACTGGTGTGGAGGTTAGAGGTCATCTGGATATTCCCAGCGTTCTAGTCTTCATGTTCTGGGCTTCTGTATCACTTCTTACCCTAACACATGTCTCTCCTCCACCCCCAAATTGAAATAAAACCCAAGTTATACAGAGTGCATTAAGTCAGATAGAGAAAAACAAATACCGTATATTAACGCATATATGTGGAACCTAGAAAAATGCCACAGATGAACCGGTTTGCAAGGCAGAAATAGAGACACAGATGTAGAGAACAAACGTATGGACACCAAGGGGGGAAAGTGGCGGGGGGGTGGTGGTGGTGGTGGGATGAATTGGGAGATTGGGATTGACATGTATACACTAATAAAATGGATAACTAATGAGAACGTGCTGTATAAAAATAAATTAAATTAAAAAAAATAAAACCCAAGATTAATGTAAAATTATCATATTAAGATTTGATTTGACCAGCCAGTGCTCATCCTTAAGGATGAATATTTTGAAAAGATCATTACCATTTTAAATAGTGATATACATTAAATGATATATTTCAAGTAAAACCAGTACTCTTACTCTTATTTTGACTTACAGCAGCTACTGACCACATCAGTTAATAAATCACGTTGAGCCTTCTGGTCTGTGAGGCATACAAAAAATAAGTCCTTGTTCTTTTTTTTTTCTTATTTAACTTTTTTAAAAATTGTAGTTGATTTTTTAAAAACTCATTCTACATTTAATTATTCATTGCCCATTTCCCCCGTTTCCTTCATAGCATTCATCTTTTCTTATAGCTTTATTGTTTTATAATTAATATACAATAAACTGCACGTATTTAAAGGATGCAGTTTGATAAGCTTTAACATGTCTGCACCTGTGAAACCATAATCACACTCAAAATAAAGGGCGTTCAGTTGTCCTGTCTTAGTCTCCCCCCGTCTGGGGCAGTTCCTCAGTCTTTATTTTTCATGATGTTGACTTATTATTTTAACTTTTTATTTTTGAGTTAACTTTAGACTTACAGACAAGTTGCAGATGTAGTTTAAAGTGTCCATGTATCCCTCACTCAACTTCTTCCCCTAATGTTAACATTTTCACTTGATCATAGTACAGTTATCAGAACCAGGAAGTTAGCATTGGTATAATACTGTTAACGAAAGACCTTATTCAGATTTCACCAGTGTTTTCGCTGCTGTTCTCTTTGTGTTCCACAACCCCACATTGCTTTTATCCTGCCTTTTCTAACAGTTCCTGAGTCTTTCCTTGTGACCTTGAATTTTGAAGAGTATAGTACAGTTTGATAACGGTAGCCTGTCCCTCAGTTTGAATTTGTCTGATGTTTTTTCATTTTGGGCAAGAATAACACAGTATAATGCTGTGCCCTTCTCGGTGGATCATATCAGGAGGCCCATCATGTTGCTGTGTCTCACTACTGGTGAGGTTAACTTTGATCATTTGGTTAATGGTGCCTGCTATGTTTCTCCACTGTAAATTTACTTGTGGGGAGAAACTTTGAGACTATGCAAATATCCTGTTTCTCATCCTACTTCTACTCATGAATTTTAGCATACGCTGATGAATTTTATAAAAGGCCCTGTTCTTTTTTGTCTGTTTAATAAATTTGACATGTTTTGTTTTGTAAATTTAAAGTGCACAGTGATACATTTACATATTGTAATATGATTGCCATTGAAGCAATTTTTATCACACTGTATCATTATAGTACAATATTATTGTCTATATTCATTATACTGTGTGTTAGATCTCCATGGCTTATTTACTTGTTACAAGTTTGTACCCTTAAATACCATCAGTCTTATCTTCCCATCCCCTATCCTTTGGTAACCACCATTTTACTCTCTGTTTTATTTTGTTTTTTCTTTCCTGTTTGCCTTTTTCAGGTTCCGCATGTAAATGATATCATACAGTACTTATCTATCTCTATCTGATTTATCTTGCTTAGTATAATGTACTCAAGGTCCATCTGTAGTTTTTGCACATGGCAGGATATCCTCTTATCATGGCTGAATAATATTCTATCGTATATATATGTACCACATCTTTTTTATCCATTCATCTGTTGATGGGCGTTTGGGTTGTTTCCATATCTTGGCTACTATAAATAACGCTGTGATAAACATGGATGTGCAAATATCTTATCAAAATCCTGTTTTCATATCCTTTGGGTTTATACCCAGAAGTGGAATTGCTGGATCGTGTGGTAGACCTATTTTTAATTTTTTAAAGAACCTCCATATCGTTTTCCATATAGTTGGACTAATTTACATTCCCACCAGCAGTGCATAAGAGTTCTCTCTTCACCACATCCTCACCAGCACCTGTTGTTTCTTATCTTGATGATGGCCATTCTAACAGGTGTGAGGTGATAGCTCAGTGTGGTTTTGATTAGCATTTCCCTGATGATTAGTGGTGTTGAGCATCTTTTCATATGCCTACTGGCCATTTTGATATCCTCTTTGGAAAAATGTCTTTTTAGTTCTTCTGCCCACTTTTTAATCGGAATATTTGTTTTTTTGTTATGAAGTTGTGTTAGTTCTTTATATATTTTGGAAATTAATCGCTTATCCAATATATGTTTGCAAAATTCTTCTCCAATTCTGTAAGCTTTAAAAGGTCCTTTTTTGCATAAGCCTTAATTGTAAGTGAATTGTAACAGTGGGGATTGAGAAGAAAAGGCTGACAAGGGGCTCTTGGAGGAGAAGCTTGACACCTGAAGGATGTATAGAACTTGGAGATGTGATGGAGGGCCTTCTAGGCAGAGAAAAAATAACGTGCAGAAGTTCAGAGGACAGAAACTGCAACATTTGGCTTCTAGCCTTATTTTCCTTCTGCTCTACCTCATTCATTGACTTTCCTCACGGGGGTCTCCTACCTTACCCCACCCACTGTCATAAGTGGACTCCAGGGTGGCTGACCTGAGGACAAAGCATGCATAATAATTTGTGCTAAAATTTCACGAGTGGCCAGTAGCAATCCTCCAGGTGTTCTGGTAAAGATGCCTGACTCTGTGTATTTACCCCAGGTTATAAAGTCAGCTCGGGTCATGAAGAAAGCCGTGGGTCACCTTATTCCCTTCATGGAAAAAGAGAGAGAAGAAACCAAAGTGCTTCCTGGCACGATAGAAGACAAGGTGAGTCATTTTGTCCGAGCCCGTGGGCCCTGTGGGGATCGGCTCTGCACACTCTTACTGGGGTGTGGGTAGGGACCTAAGCCATCAGGCTTGGCTGTGTTTGTCATTGAAGATGAAAGGGAGGAATGATCCAGCTCTTTTACCAAATATCAGAATACCCTGGGATTTTTCCCATAAATGTGGCTTCATGAAATTTTTAATAGGAACATAATTTTTCAAACAAAGCCCATGATTTCAAGACAAAAGCAGTTTGTTCATTCATCTACTGACTATTTACAAAGCTCCTACTACGTGCCAGGTACTATGCTCGACACTGTAGCTAAAAAAGATTGGTCCCTACCCTTGAGATGCTGTTTAGTTTTGGATAACCTCTTAACCTCTTAACTGAGTATTTCCTGTGTGCTGGTCATGTTCTTGTCACCACTTCTGGATTCAGATCCATTCTTGTTGGCTGTACCACCACAGTAAATCATTAAGCTTTTGACCGTGTTTAGCCCCCTGTGAAGTTCAGGCAGCTTTGGCCCCTAGGATTCTGAATTCTAAAATTGATCTGAGTTTGTGAATGACTCTTGCATAGTGTTTATAAAAATCCCGTTTGCCTTGCGTGCCTTTTTCTTTTCTTTTTCTCTTTTCTCCCTTCCTTCCTTCCTTCCTTCCTTCCTTCCTTCCTTCCTTCCTTCCTTCCTTCCTTCCTTCCTTCCTTCCTTCCTCCCTCCCTCCCTCCCTCCCTCCCTCCCTCCCTTTTTCCGAGGGAGGGAGTGCTGACAGTTTGGAGCAACAGTGTTGAAGCCCCCCTGCACTGGTCTGTTGTGGTCCTTCCCATCTGACAGGACACGTGCGATTCACCGGCTCCTTCCTCTCCCTTTACTGCTAATAGTGAATGTTTATCAGACAGGTTTTGGGGGTTAAGGATATGATCTTCAGCGATGGGACTGTTTTGTATTTGAACTTAAACTGTCCTTTGAGGTGATGGAATGCATGATCATGGTTGAAGCCCCCTGAGCTAACCAGCTGGGCGGGCTTCCTTCGAGCTGCTGGGGCTTACAGCCGCCTTCTCACAGAGCATGGGACCTAGCTTCTGGGTCCATCTTCTTTTTTTTTGGCCATGCCACGCAGCACGTGGGATCCTAGTTCCCCAGCCAGGGATCAAACCCACACCCCCTGCATTGGAAGCCTGGAGTCCTAACCACTGGACCACGAGGGAAGTCCCCCGGGTCCATCTTTGAGGTTGCCTTGATTGTATTGAATTGCTTTCTGTGCTGATACCTGTCTGGCTTTGGAGAACTGGGTGATCTGCTCTGAAGTGACCACAGCGATGCTTAGCTGCTTGGCTTCCTCTCCAGGACCCTTACCAAGGTACCATTGTGCTGGCTACCGTGAAAGGCGATGTGCACGACATTGGCAAGAACATAGTTGGAGTAGTCCTTGGCTGCAATAATTTCAGGTGAGTTAAGACCTGTTGTTTTCACCCCCTTTCTTATTTAAAGTAAAAGCATTAACAGGGTAATTCTTTACTGGGTGCGAAGGGCAGGGTAGGGCAGTAGATGTTAGAGGTTATTTTTAATTTCTTTTTCTTCACTGTGTTTTCAAATTTTCTACATTGAACATACCTTTTCAAATGAAGGAAGTTAGTAATTATTTAATGTTGTGTGTTCAGTAAGGACAAAAATAATAGAAAAAACTATTCAAGCAGTGTCAAAACAACAAGAGGCCTCTGGGGATTTGACCTCCGGCCACAGGCTAGAACATTGGGTCCCACCCCATGGCCCATGACATTGAGCATATTTCCGTTTTCCTCTCGATGAACTGCCAGATTTTTAGAGCCAAGATCTTATTAAGACCTTGGCTAAATAGAGTTTTATAAGAAGGCTTTGACTGTACAGTTCTTTTTGCTTTGCTTAGAACAGAACCAGGCATGCATCCTGGTGTTGATGAAGCTAGTTTTTGAATGTTGTATACAAGTAAAATCCCTTTCTTATATCTTTCATTATAGTTGAATGATTATTCAGCGCAAATTTATTTCTATGTGAGAGCTCATGACCCACAGTAAGAGCATGTTTTGCTCAGATTTCAACATATTCTTTGTAATAAAAAGCCTAATATAACTAATGTCTTCTCTGGCCCATGTCCAACCAACAGTCTCTGAATCATGGACTTCTTTCCAATGTGCGTTTTTCTCTGTAGAGAAGAGAGACTTGACTGCAGCTACAGCTGGGCTCCCTTGGAGTTGTCTTTGCCCACTGTCGGATAATTACCTTCTAAGCCCCCCGCCTACTCTCAAAATATTTATCTATGTCTGCGTTCAAGGCTAATTAAATGCAGCTAAGAACCACTCAGAAAGGCTGGAGATGGAGGAGCAGTGTGAGGGCGGCACCTTCTTCCCTCTGACTGTCTTCACAGGCACTTCCGTTTGGCTGCCTGTTCACTGTCAAAGACTTAGCATTCTCTCCTGGTCCTGGAAATGAGGAATATTGTTCTTGGAATATATTAATTTTTTTTAAGATAAAAATACTGGAGATACAGTGGAGGTTGTTATAATGAGATTTTACCTATAGGATAAGTATTTGGACGAGAAATAAGTATTTGGATGAGGTATTTGCTTCCTAAAATCTCTGACATTTCTTCTGTTGTCTCATCTTTTCAAACCCTATGTTGTTGGTTTCTATTTGCATTCATCATAATTAGTTCAAGTTCAGTTACGCTGATAAATGTTTATAGATCATCTACTACATACCATGCATTGTATCAGAGACACCAAAGTGATTGAGTTGACTTTTCTCCATTCAAGAACTTTACTGTTTATCAGGCTAAAAAGCAGGAACATGTTCAGTGGTGATAGTGGGACAAGAACTATTGAAAAGGCAATTTGTAGACAAACTCTCTACAGCAATTCTTGAGATATCATTGTCATGTGTTTATCATTTTTTATTATGAAAAATGGACAAGTAGTTGAGAGAATCATACCAGGAATGTATTTTCCTCCAGTTAAAACATTTTAAGGGACTTCCCTGGTGGCGCAGTGGTTAAGAATCCGCCTGCCAATGCAGGGGACGTGGGTTTGATCCCTGGTCCGGGAAGATCCCACATGCCGCGGAGCAACTAAGCCCGTGCGCCACAACTACTGAACCTGTGCTCTAGAGCCAGCGAGCCACAACTGCTGAAACCCACGCGCCTAGAGCCCATGCTCCGCAACGAGAGAAGCCACCGCAATGAGAACCCTGCTCACCGCAATGAAGAGTAGCCCCCACTCGCCGCATCTAGAGAAAGCCCACGTGCAGCAACGAAGACCCAAAGCAGTCAAAAAAAAAAAAAAAGAGGCCAGGGAAAACTGTGACCAGCATACCCAGTTCCTCTGGCTTGTGCACTGGGGGCCACTTATCTGGAGTAACTGGAGAAACGTCTTCTGATGAAATTCTATTCTTTTTGCAAAAAAAAAAAAAAAGTTAATGTGCAAACTTTTTCTATCAGGTCAAACACTCCTTTGGGTCTTATGTCTTATAACACATAGACTCTTGGCACTGGTGGGTTTAATGTTATGACATCAGCTAGTAGACAGGTGCCCCTGATAGCTGCTTTATATAGTTAAATGTATGCTTTTGCTGGGTATCCATGTTCCAGCTGATGCCTGGGTGAATCACCCAGCTAGTGAGTGAGTCTAGCAAACCATCCAGTACCAGATATTAATGTAACTTTCTCATTCCTGGTTCTTTGTCGTTGATGCAGTAAATCTCATGAAGAGACATGTTCTTTGTGGGGGAAAAAAGAAGTAAAGAGGACTGAAAGTGATAGTTCTGTCTAGACAGAAAACACATTTTTTATGGGGATGATGCAATAGAATTTGCAGATTTGAGAATTTAAATGGATCTGGGGATGTGTCCACCAAGAGTTTATTAATACCTAATATTTGTTTTCTGCTTCACAATTTATATAGTGCTTTTATATAACTGATTTTTCTTTTTCTTTGTTTTTTGGTATTCTTTTCCTGATTCCTTCCTTCCTTCCTCCCTCCCTCCCTCCCTCTTTCTTTCTTTCTTTTTGTTCATTCTTTTTATGGTTTTGATCCTGCTTTGCCTGCCTCAATTATTGTATTTCTCGTTTTACACAGCTAGCAAGTGGCAGGCTGTACTCAGGGCTTCTGAATCCAAAAGTCGGGATTCTATGTTATGTCAGTTTAGCTTCCAGTATTTATTCCAGTTATAAACAACTTTAGCTGTAATGTATAATATTAATATGCTAGTTAAATTTCTCTGAAGAAATAATTTAGAATACTTAAAAACATTTTTGATCAGATATTTGATTACATGAAAGTTGATTTTAGATATACTCTTTAATAATAATTATATAAAGAGACAAATGTGGACTTTCCCCATGTAACAGATAATGCACACTGTTTAACTGGGTAAGAAAAAGTAGGATATATTAACAGAAATGTTAAAATTAGATATACATCTAGTACTTTAAAAAATATGGATCTGATGAAACAGATAATGAGGTATATTTTCATTTTAACCAGTGGTTCTTAATATAATTGTCTAGTATGGGTAAATAATACGCAATATATGGCTAAGAAGGGGACACTTTGAAACTGTATAATGTTAGAGCTTTCAGCTGAGTGAGGAAAACAACTGTATCTAAGTCAAGGGCGCACTAGAGACTTCTAGCACCTCAACATGCTCTCTTTATAATTATTCGGAGGCTTTCAACTGTGTGTGTGTGTGTCTGTCTGTGTCTGTCTGTCGTTTTCTAGCTTGAGATATAATTGACATATAACATTGTTTAAGGTGTAAAACGTTGATTTGATACACTTATATATTGCAGTATGATCACCACCATAGTGTTAGCTAACACCTCCATCACATCACATAATTACCATTTCTTGTTTGTGGTGAGCACATTAAGATCTACTTTCTTAACACTCTCAAGTATATCATACAGTATTGTTAACTCCATTCATAGTGCTGTGTATTATATCCCTAGAACTTATTCATCTTCCAACTGGAAGTTTGTACCCTTGACCAGCATCTCCCCATTTCCCCACCCCTCAGCCCCTGGTAACAGCTGTCCTACTCTCTGTTTCTATGAGTTCAGCTGTTTTAGATTTCCTGTGTAAGCATATCCTACAGTATTTGTCTCTCTCTGTCTGACTTATTTCACTTAGCATAATGCCCTCATAGTCCATCCATGTCATAATGGCAGGGTTTCCTTCTTTCTTATGGCTTCTTATGGTTCCATCGTATGCATGTATCACTCCTGCTTTATCCATTTATCTGTTCTTAACCACAGCTTGGAAACCTTATAGGGGCTGCAGACTGGTACGGTGCTCCCATCTAGTGGTGGTACCTGTGAATTGCAGGATCAGAAGAAGCTGCCACCTTTAACTTCATTTCACATGACAGTAAATATGAGGCACCCTAAGTGGATGCAGATGCAAAGCTAGCTTTATATTCCATTTTAATTCCTTCTGGAGAGTAAAAGGGGCTTTATATATTACAATATTTATTTTCTAAATTGTATGAATTCTTAAATAGTATTGGATGCCTTTGCTAAGGCATTTAGTGCAGCTTACTTTTTTTCTGTATTAGAAACTCAAATTAAATGCCTGCATTTACAGCTCTGTTATAAGCACTTTAGAAAGATGATTATAAAATACAAAATTTTCCATAACATCATTTTTATTTTCTTTAATCTCTCATGTGGCAAAATATAAGAATGTGTATAAGAGGCCTACAGACACTGGGTATAGCTCAGAGTGCAGAAGGGAAACCAAGGGAAAGCCAAGGGAGGTGGAGAGTTATATGGGGGATGCAGGGAGTTGTAGTAAAGGGGAAAGAAAATGGGAAGAGATGGTGGGAAGAATGGCAGCTGCCATGGAAGGCAGGGATGGGATTGACCCAGGCTTCAGATCCTTTCCTTCAGCCAGGGTTCCCCAGGGCCAGTTGTTTGTGATTCTGGACCTTCGTAGTACTAGTTTCTGCCTGGGTGGCCCTCTTTTTTCCTTCATCCAGCTAATACCTACGTATTTTTTCAAAATGCAGCTGGAATCACCCTCCTGGAGTGCTTCTAGTTGTTACCGAGATTAGATGGTTTCCCACAGCACACTGTAAATGCCTCCTCTGTGGCACTTGTCACACCATATTCTAATTCAGAATATGAATTAGAATTCATATTCTAATGAACTCACATGTGCTCAGAAACTGATTTCTCAACCCACACATGCTCAGGAACTGATCCCCTTCTTCTGGGGTGGGACTGGGGACAACCCGAGGCCTAGATTGGTTGTCCCTGGTGGTGAGCAGCCTCCTTCCTGTATCCCAGTGCCATAAATACTACTTTCTATGCATGGAAAACTTTGGGAAGTGCTCCTCTAAACAGTGATATATTTGACTGTCTCCCAGCAAGACCTCTTAAGACAGCCTAATACGTTGGAATTTGAACTTGTACCCCAGACCCCTGGCTCACTGTTTCCAGACCTCTTCTTACCTGCCTGACTGCCGGTTGTCACTCTCTTGCTGATTTCTCCTTCTCTGTGTGACCCCTGAACGGGGGAGTGCTCCGAGGCTCAGCCCTGGGACCTCTTCTCTGTCCTCACTACCTAGGTTAGTGCTTCTCGGACTGTAATGTGCCTTCTGACCACCTGGGATCTTGATAAAGGTCAGATCAGGTTAAAGTAGGTCTGGTCAGATAGTCTTAGATCATCTCATTCAGTCTCATGACTTTTTTTTCTTGCTCCTCTCCCCTTTCATCTCCCCTCCCCTTCCCCTCCTCTCTCCCCACCTTCCCTCCCCCCTTTCTCCCCACCCTCCACCCGCTTTTGGCAATTTATTTTTCTACATCTTTTACACACGGTCTGAGGACTTTTTAACACCACCTAATATGCTGTCAAGTCCCAGGTTTTATCCCCAGCATGGATCTGTCACCTGGACTCTAGGCTTACCTATCCAGATGACTACCTAAGGGCTCCATTTGGATAGCTAAAGAAACAATATTTTGAAGAACTAATCGCTGCCATTAAGATGCCCTCTACGGGGCTTCCCTGGTGGTGCAGTGGTTAAGAATCTGTCTGCCCATGCAGGGGACACAGGTTTGAGCCCTGGTCCAGGAAGGTCACATTTGCTGTGGAGCAACTAAGCCTGTGGGCCACAACTACTGAGCCTGTGCTCTAGAGCCCGCGAACCACAACTACTGAGCCCACTTGCCACAACTACTGAAGCCCGTGCACCTAGAGCCCGTGCTCCACAAGAGAAGCCACTGCAATGTGAAGCCCACACGCTGCAACGAAGAGTAGCCCCTGCTCGCCGCACCTAGAGAAAGCCCGCGCAGCAACGAAGACTCAACGTGGCCAAAAATAAATAACTAATAAAAATTTAAAAAAGAAAAAATGATGCCCTCTTCTCCCCCTCTGACCTTACTCCCTACAGCTTTCTCCTTCCTCCATTTCTGTCCGGCCACGAGGTCTCCTTAGTTTTCCTCAAACAAAAGCAAGCATCACACGATGTTCCTGAACGATACAGTGCCTAAAACAAGAAAAAGAATTGAGAGCAAGATGATTCTTGCCATCATACTGATGATTTTTAATTGAATTTTTAAAATATATGCAATGCTGAAAGCAGTCAGCTTTGAAATACATGCCTCTTTATCTTGATATAAAAGCAATATGCTATTTTGCTTAGTTTTATAAGCTGTATTTAGTCACAGTTTAACAAATCTAGTTCCAGACTGAGTGCAATGTGCTAAAAAAAAAAAAAAAAAAAAGGGTTCCACCTTGCCCCTGTTATAACCTGCAGGCCCCATCATCAACACTTACAGCATTTGTTCTCTACTGGCTTAGTGCTAACAGACCTGAATAGAGTTAGCATTGATTTGAAATTGTGTACTTAACTGAGGATTCCATATACGCTAGTTTATTTTTTTTTTAATTTAAGTAATATGGCAACAAACTAAAAAATCTAACCGTATGAGAAGGTATATAGTGAGAAGCAAGGCCCCTTCCTGCCCCTGGTGTCCAACTACACCCACCTGTTAGCAGCTGACATGATGTCAGGTAGTAGTTCTTAAGCATTGATTTTTTTTTTATTTAAAATTATTTTGCCTATTTAGTTTTAAGAATTGTTGACATTAGGAAGCAAGTGAAAACGCATACTGTAATTTTTTAAACATCTTTATAACAAATACTTATGATCAAATTAAATTGTCAAAATGACTGGCATTCCGTGTACTCTCTAAATCTAGAAGAGTAGTTTATAGAACATTTCCAAGGGCAGAAGTCCCATTTTCTCCGAGTTCCAGAAAGCTGTCTCCTCCCTGAGTTACAGTTCCTTGGTGTTACTCTGTCCTCTGGGCGTAACAGGCTCCAGGCTTCCTTTGCCCAGTTGCGTTCCCCTTCTCATGTGCCTGCCCAGGGTCAGCTCTTCCTTTGAGTCTCACTCCATCTCTCGTGGTTACCTGCTCTCTGATTCAGTCTCCCTCTCCCTCAACTTAAGTCACCAGGTTCCTTCTCGTCAGCTTTTCATGTGCAGGAACTGACCTCTTCTTGCTTATCCTCCTAGTTGGCTTCCATATAGGGTATACTGTTCAGTTGATATTTATTGAGTCAACTTACCTGGCATCTTTATTGGCCTACATGGCTAAGAAGATGGATTTTGGTGTCAGATCCTGGTTCAAACCTCAGCTCTGCTACTGATTAGTTGTTTGACTGGACAAGATGCTTAACTTCTGGGCCCACACTTCTCTGGGCCCTTCCTCATTAAAATGTAAAAATCATGTTTTCAAGAATTTTAAAAATAGAGAGTATTAATTGGTAAAACCTGCCTCAAAATCGAGTTTAAAATATGAATCAAGCATCGTAAAAATATTTATATTCTTTAATGCAATAATGCCATTTGTATTAACCATCCAGTGTATATATTTGGATAAATGCATGAAGTAAAATATGAAAACAAACCACAGAAAATGGGCCCCATGGTAGTGCTTCCATGCAGAGTTCCTGTGAGGGTTAAACAAGATTGTTTATGCAGAAGGCTTAGCATAGTGGAAACAACCCAGGTGTCCATTGACAGGTGGATGAATAAACACCATGTGGCACATTCATACAATGGAATATTATTCAGCCTTAAAAAGGAATGAAGTTCTGACACAGGCTACAACGTGGAGCATCCCTGAAGTCATTATGCTAAGTGATATAAGCCACACACAAAAGGACAAATAATGTATAATTCCACTTATATAAATACCCAGACTAGGCAAATTCATAGAGACAGAAAGTAGAGTAGAGGTTACCAGGGGCTGGGACGGGCCGATCAGGGATTGTTGCTGAGGGATTGCAGAGTTTCTTTTGGGGCGATGAAAGAGTTTTGAAAATAAATGCTGGTGATGGTTGCACAACATTGCAACTGACTGATTAGTGATGCTGAATTGTACTTAGGTTAAAATGGCAAATTATGTGTTATATATATTTTACCAGAGCTTAGGAAATAATAATGTCCTCTATCAAAAATTATTGAATTGTCTACTTTAAATAGGTGGATTAGATGCTCTGTGGATTAAGTCGGCAAAGGTGTTTAAAAAAGCTCAGCATAGTCCCTGACCCATGGTCAGTTCCTAATAAATGACAGTCGTCGATGAGTTGGTGGTTGATATTTAGTGAGCTTTTCAGTGTGATTCCAGTTTACGTTAGAGTAATATTTAATGGCTAAATAAAAATGTTCGTCTAGCTTTTTCCTAATGGGTTCTCATTAATTTTCTCACATCTCATTTCTGTGCCCCAGAGTTATTGACTTAGGAGTCATGACTCCATGTGACAAGATACTGAAAGCTGCTCTCGACCACAAAGCAGGTACTGTGCAGCCGTGCTCCTGGGCATTTCAGTAAATACCATTTCCTCCCATTGTGTGTCTATCGGTGAATAGCCATGCCCCAGCCCATGTGGGATGGTGGGACATTCAGACATTCAAGTGCTAGCTCTGCCTGGGGGTGCTGTCATTGCCGTTTATAATGGAGGTAGAAGGGGTGAGCAGGTAACCGTGAAACTCCTCTCTAGCTATGAGGAAGGGGAATGGGGACAGGCTTCTTAAAAGAGAACAGTTTTATTAGACTTTTTTCCTCTGTGTGTAGTTGCTTTTATGTTTCTTCTGACACTGTGACACATTGAGTCTGGGAAATCATGAACTAACAATTGTGCGGCTTCCCGAAACTGTGGCAAGCATATTATTGCAACTTGAAGTTGCAAATCATATTTACTCCTGAAAGCAAAAAATAAATTGAAAACCCCAGTCAGAAGAGAAGCCTCAGAATTAGAAATTGGGAATTTATCTTCTGTCTTGTGGTCTTTATTACAAAGTTTTGAAAATGAGTCTTCATACTTTTCCTCTCATCCTCCTTCTCACTGTCCTTTTTTCTCTTTTTTTAAATAATAGATATAATTGGCCTGTCAGGACTAATCACTCCTTCCCTGGATGAAATGATTTTCGTTGCTAAGGAAATGGAGAGATTAGCTATAAAGATTCCGTTGTTGATTGGAGGAGCTACCACTTCGAGGTAAGTCATGCTACTGAGCTTTGTGCTTCCCTTAAATTCTCTTAAATGCCAGCATTTAAAAACAGTGATAAAACCTGACTTTTTTTCTTATGCATAGTGCATTGGCTTCTTATTATATAAATACATGAACTTTCCAGCCTTCACACCACGAGAGCCAGAATCATTTGGGGGCCTGCTGCAGGAAACTCCTCTGTCATCTACCCCCTCTCCCTGTTTTTGGATTCCTTTGGCCTGCAGTCCTCTTTTCCTTCATCTTCTCACCTCCCATTCAGTTCCTGAGACTTCTAACGAACACTTATCCTCTTGAAATCAAACTGAGTGGAGAAGCTGTGTTTTTTGGTACAAAAACACTGCTTGAACTTTAGCCCACTCTCTGTCTTGAAGCAGGTATCTGACTGAATAATTACAGGTTCTCTTGAAGAAACTCCGACCTTGTAATAGTTGAGATAGAAAGCTGACCTAGAGAGAATGAATCAGAGGATCACTTTGGGAAGTTGTTTCTGGAAGAGAGACCTTTGGGGAACCTTTGGGTCAAATAATTTAAAGAGAAAGTTCAAATTCGGTCACATGATTATTATTCAGTTTGTCGGATTTCTCCTGGGGTCACGATCATAATGATATTTGGTGAGAGGTATGTTAATTATGGGTATTAGACTTTAAAAAAATTTTTATTTTATATTGGAGTGTAGTTGATTAACAATGTTGTGTTAGTTTCAGGTGTACAGCAGAGTGATTTAGTTGTACATACACGTAGATCCATTCTTTTTCAAATTCTTTTCCCATTTAGGTTGTTAGGTAATGTTGAGCAGAGTTCCATGGATATTAGATTTCTCATGACACATTCCTTATGCCCCATGTAGTTCACTTTGGCAGGGAGCAGTGCCCAGGAGGAGCATTGACCTTGATGGTCACACAAGCATGCAGTTTACTTTTCTGATACAATATACAGTAGATGTGGGACAAAGCTATTCCAGGGTTCCTTTCACTCTGGAAACAACTGTATGTTAAGCCATTTGTATTAGGGATCTCCACAGAAACAGGATCAGTAAGGGGTGTGTGCGTGTGTGTGTGTGTGCGCGTGCGTGCGTGTGTGTGTGTGTGTGTGTGTGTGTGTGTGTGTATCTATACAGGGGGTGTGGGGGAAGGGAGGGAGAGTGATTGATTTTAAGGAACTGGCTTATGCGATATGGGGGCAGGTATGTCTGAAATCTACAGGGAACGTGGGCAGACTGGAGGCCAGGCAAGAGTTGCTGTTGTATCTTGAGTCCCCAGGCAGTCTGGAGGCAGAAGGCCTTCTTCCTCTGGCGACTGCAGCCTTTTCTCTTAAGGTCTTTAATTGATTGGATGAGGCCCACCCACACGGAGGACAATCTGCTTTACTCAGAGCCTACTGATTTAAATGTTAATCATATCTAAAAAATACCTTCACAGAAACATCTAGATTGTTGTTTGACCAAAAACTGGGTACCATGGCCTACCCAAATTGGCACATAAAATTGACCATCCTTCCATTTATAACCTGAATGGACCATGTTCATGAATAGTCAGGGTTCTATGTCATGTATCCACTAATTACTTTTCATACTTGAAGGACTCAGTAGTGTGGCTATCGTTGCTCACATTAGAAAACTAGGTTTGTTTTTCCACGAAGGACTTACCCACTAGGATACTGGCAGATCGTTCTCCAGGGATATGACCTCATCGATACCTGAGGTTTCAGTGAGCATGGTTGTGGGTAATTGATGATTATAGTGTGAATATTCATTAGCTTAGCAAAGAGAATGGTAAGGGAATCTACAGATTATTGTCAAAATGAAAGACCTTTTAAAATCATGGTTGTAAAAGAGGATAAATAAATACTTAAACGAACAGATGTAATGAAATGCATTATGAGTTATGTAAATGTGATGCTGGTTTCCAAATGAGAACCACTTTATGTGGACACTGCACTCGGGAATTCAATACCAGGAAACCACATATTGCTACTTGTGCAAGTTGGAATGTTACCAATAGTTAATTCTACTGTATCTCTTACCAAGTAAGAGCCACCAGATTAAAGAGGTTTCTTAAAAAATAACCGGAAGTAACATGACTAACCTCTCAGGATACATCATTGGCAAACTTAGCCATAAAGGACTCTTATGGCTATGACTCTATACCAGTTATAACCTGGTATATCAAGTTAAAATTAATCAGATCAGAAATCACCCACAGTCTTAGTGCTATTGTAGAATATCTATTCTCATCATCTGGGAAACTAAATGTGTTCCTCCAAGGAGAGAGAAATCTGGATCCCATGACCTCCCAAGGTCTCTTTAACTCTCTGATGTTTTGTTTCTCGATGAGCTTTTCTGGTTCTATTCTCTTCCATGCCTGTTGCAGTTTCTGAAAAATTATTTAGAAAATAAAAGCCAGTAGTGGTGCTTCCAGGTAACCATCCCCTTCTCCATTGTGGTGCAAGGGGCAGCCTTTGAAAAAGAGATTCTCGTGCAGCCTCCAGGAATGTCAGTGTAAAATTCCCCCTTCTGCCTTCATTTTAAAGTGGTGACAGTGGGTGAGGTCTCAGACCTGGAGGCTTGCTTCGTCAAGCCCTCTTATTTAAGTAAGCACTTTTGCTAAGTATAGCACTCATGTAGAAAAGTACACAAGTCACAGGTAAGCAACTTGATGAATTTTTTAAAAAATGAAACCACCCATGTAATAACCCCCAGATCAAGAAATAGAACATTAATGACACTCTGGGAACTTCACTGGATCCCCGACCTAGTCATTCTATCTTCTATCACCACAGTTTGGTTTTGTCTGCATTTCAACTTTGTGTAAGTGGAATCCTACTGTACGTATTCATTCTTCTGTGTCTCGCTCAACATTATGTCTTTAAGGCCTAAACTCATTATTACAGTAGTGTTTTTGTTTTTTTTCCCATTGTGGTATAATATGGCATTGTATTATGCCCTCTGGCTTATTTATCCATGCTAGTGTTGGTGGACATTTGGGTTTTTCCAGTTTGGGGCTATTACACAGAATGCTGCTATGTATGTGTTTCTGCCCTGAAGCAGACTTGCTGGGTCACAGAATATGCATATGGTCATCGGCATTAGATATTTTTTCTAAAGTGATTGTATTAATTTATACTCCCACCGGCAATTATGAGATTTCCAATTATTCCACATCCTTTTCAGTTTTATCCATTTTAGTGTGTGTGTAACAATATCTTGCTAAGGTCTTCATTTGTATTTCTCTACTGACTAATGATGTTGAGTACCTTTTCATGTGTATATTGACCACTTGGATATGCTTTTTAAATCTTTTTTTTTTAATTAGGTATTCTGCCCTTTTTTTTCTTTTACTGATTTGTATGCATTCTTTATATTGGAAACAAGACTCTTTATCAGAAATATGTATTGCAAATAGAGTTTTCCAATATGGCTTACCTTTTGCTGTCTTAGTGGTATTTTGGGTAACAAAAGTTCTTCATTTTCATGAAGTCTGATTTATTGATCTCTTTATGGTTAGTGCTTTTCACATCTGTGTAAGAAGGCTTCTACCCTAGGAGAGTCAGCTTTGCTAGAAAGCATTCGGGAGTTTGATTGTCTCAGAAGTCATCTGAGAACGCTTATCATCACTTCCTACAGACCTGTGGAGGGCTCAGCAGAGGCCCAGTTCTTTCCTTTGCTGTTTTTGAGCAAATGGAGGCTCAGGACTTCCAAATTCTCATGAAAGCAGATCTGTGAGGGGAATAGCAGCATGGCTTTTCCAAACCTCAGGGGCCTGAGGTAGGTAGCGTGAGAGAATTAGAACTGTACCCCCAAGACACGAAATGAGGCTTGAGGATGGATCCTTGGAGAGGCTGAAAGGGTTATACAGATTTGGGGTCATATGTGGGTAGAAATCTGTTTGGAATGGCCCCTTTTAACCTGTAGCTATAAGAGACTAGAAAACTGAATTTTCTCCTGTCTGTAATACAGATGGTTTTGTATCACAAACTAGAAATGACTTTAATGGAAATCTGGCCCTTTTAGCTACAGAACTTCTCAAGGGCACAAGTCTGGCAGTTAGCTCTCAATTTTTAACTGGTTTAAAGCCAATAACTGCAAAGTGTCTTTTTCAATTATCTTTTGTGTAGTTTAAACTTGGAGAATTCAACAGGAAGTCACATTGCTCAAAGCTGGAGGTAATTTTCTGAGTTTTCTGTTTTTTTTTTTTTTTAACTGCTATGAGGTAAGGTGCTGAACTACATAACTGATAATATTTTCCTCTGTATAGGATTTCAAGGAATGAATTTTACATGCTAATCTCACTCCTGATTCCATCTTTTTTTAAAATAAATTTATTTATTCAATTTATTTATTATTTTTGGCTGCGTTGGATCTTTGTTGCTGCGTGCGGGCTTTTACTAGTTGCAGTGAGCGGGGGCTACTCTTCGTTGCGGTGCGTGGGCTTCTCATTGCAGTGGCTTCTCTTGTTGCGGAGCACAGGCTCTAGGCGTGCGGGCTTTAGTAGTTGTGGCTCCCGGGCTTCAGTACTTGTGGCTTGAGGGCTCTAGAGCGCAGGCTCAGTAGTTGTGGTGCAAGGGCTTAGTTGTTCTGTGGCATGTGGGATCTTCCTGGACCAGGGCTCGAACCCGTGTCCCCTGCATTGGCAGGCGGATTCTTAACCACAGCGCCACCAGGGAAGCCCTCCTGATTCCATCTTAATTTTCGCATCCTTATTTCCCATTTTCTCTCATTTTTTCTCATCAAATTTTAAGCTTTGGTTATGCTGCATTTATGTAAAACACTAGTTCTGAGATAGGGTATGACATGAAATAAGTGCTTGTTCTTTTTTTTTTTTTTTATTGCGGTACGCGGGCCTCTCACTGTTGTGGCCTCTCCCGTTGCGGAGCACAGGCTCCGGACGCGCAGGCTCAGCGGCCATGGCTCACGGGCCCAGCCGCTCCGCGGCATGTGGGATCCTCCCGGACTGGGGCACGAACCTGTGTCCCCTGCATCGGCAGGCGGGCTCTCAACCACTGTGCCACTAGTGAAGCCCGGAGTGCTTGTTCTTTTTCCGAGTGTTAAAAAAGATCTTCTAAGGCTAACATGATCATGCCTATTTGGCTGGTGTGGGAGGTGACTAATTAAATCCTAAATGTTGACTAGTGACTTAGCAGAGTTGGATTTGAGATTCAGCCTCAGCGTTTAGCCCTTTGCCCTAGGTACGTAGGAAGGGGAGGAGAGTTTCTACTGTTTTGCATCTTTTCAGACTTCAGAAAGAAATCTTTCAGCTGGAGAAGTTCATGTAAACGGGAGCTTAGAAAAAAGTGGAATCATTGTCAAACTGGAAGCACTCTTTTTTTTGTTTTTTAAGTAATGATGTGGTATTTTTGTCTTTATTTTTTGCGGTACGCGGGCCTCTCACTGTTGTGGCCTCTTGCGTTGCGGAGTACAGGCTCCGGACGCGCAGGCTCAGAGGCCATGGCTCACGGGCCCAGCCGCTCTGCGGCATGTGGGATCTTCCCAGACCGGGGCACGAACCTGTGTCCCCTGCATCGGCAGGTGGACTCTCAACCACTGCGCCACCAGGGAAGCCCTGATGTGGTATTTTGTTTGTTTGTTTACTTTGGCTGCACTGCGCGGCATGGGGGATATTAGTTCCCCGACCAGGGATGGAACCTTCACCCTCTGCAGTGGAAGCGCAGAGTCTTAACCACTGGACTGCCAGGGAAGTCCCCGGAAGCACTCTGATAGCTGGGCAAGCTCAAATTTCATACCTGTGCTCATCCAGCTTGGGCAGTGTTTGCGTTGGAAAGGAGCACTTTGATTTGTTTTGTTTTGTCTTTTTAAATCATGAAATCCATCCATTTCTTCTCAGTTCCCTTTCCCAGAAGATCATCAAAGAGAGAATGGCCAGAATTACACTGAGAACCCTTGGATACTTACTAAATATCAATTATATTGATTTAAACATTGTAAATTTTACTGGCTGTCCTTAAAAGATATGTTGCTGAAGTTACGTCAGGCTTAAAACATTGTTTCCTGGGGGAACTTCATGCAGAAGAAAGACTGAGGTATATTTGTGTGTCTCAAGTTACTAAGGAAGCATCTGAGGAAGAGGACGCATAAAGAGTCTAACTTGTGTTTTGAAACTGGAAGCAACATCTTCTTTATAACTTTTCCTACTGTTTGAAAATCTTCACCCCCTCATAGACTACCCAAGATATTTTCAGAATCTTCGGTCCCCAAACACACAATAGGCACAAAACGGGTCCTGAGGAGGCAGTGGTGTTCGTTAGGCTGCTCCAGGGCCGAGATGCAGCTCCCCCTGCTGGTGGGCCTCCCAGTCCAGAAGGCATATCCTGCGCTAACTGGCCTAGGCCTCAACTTCCATCTCACAGCCCAGTTCTGGTGGATTATGGCTTTAGACCTTTGCTTCCTATTTATGCACAGAAATATGCTTAGAAAGGGGACAGGTGAAATGTTAGAGGCCTTGTCTGTCTCATTATGAATAAGTCTTTAGAGCCTTCCCTTAGAAGCCTCTTAAAAACACACTCACACAAATAATGCACCTTTAATATTCTCTTGGTTTTAAAAAATTACCTCAGTAATCCACACTTATTAGAACACGTCAGACAATTCAGAGGAATGGAAAGTAAAATTTAGTCTCTCCCTTCCCACTTTCAGTCCCAGTTCTAACCTCCGTATAACCAGTGCTGACTCTTTGATGTCTGTTTCTCTGTGTTTTCTAAATATACAGACACTTACATACAAGTTGATTGGTTGGGGCAGGTTGAGGGTGGTAGCGTTTTGTGTATTTTTGGCTGCATTGGGTCTTCGTTGCTGCGTGCAGGATTTCTCTGCTTGTGGCGAGCGGGGACTACTCTTCGTTGTGGTGCACGGGCTTCTCACTGCGGTGGCTTCTCTTGTTGCGGAGCACGGGCTCTGGGCGTGCGGGCTTCAGTATTTGTGGCACGTGGGCTCAGTAGTTGTGGTGCACGGGCTTAGTTGTTCCGCAGCATGTGGGATCTTCCCGGACCGGGGCTCGAATCCGTGTCCCCTGCATTGGCAGGCAGATTCTTAACCACTGTGCCACCAGGGAAGCCCTGTTTTGTTTCTTTTTTAAATAAAATTGTATTAAACATACTGTTTTGCTACTTTAGTTTTTCCTTATAAAGTAGCATATTCTGGACATCTTTCCAAATGAAAATACATTTTAGTTGAGGGGAAAGAATATGAAAGTATCTGACTTGGGGAAAGTTGCTGCTACATTAAGGGGGAAGGAAGGAGAAGAAAAGACTGGGAACACTGTCCATCTTGTGGAAACTACTGTTGTCACCCTTTTATGTGGAATTGTGGCAAAGTTCACACTTCTGTCCCAGCTTCAGGGTCCTGGTTTAACCACAGTAGCAGAGGGTGTATACATTTCCAGTTCTCACTTTAATATGTTATGTTCCGTAATGAAATAGCAGATGTGTAGCCTATGCTATTGCTATAAACATTCAGCAATCAGAGGGCAATTTTGCGGTAAAATTAGGTAATTTTAAGGATTAAAGGGTGTTTCTTCCTCAGAACTGACATTTTCAAGTTTGGCAAAAGGGATTTGGGGCTGAGCTAGTGTTAGGATAAGATATTGTTGCATTGGCCTCTCTGTGTTACTTTGTGTTGAATTTATTTACGGTCCAAGAATCCTTTGTACAAGTACAAGGTGGGCTTGAGGTGGAGAGGTGTTATTGTCTCCCGGGGGCAGGGAGCAGCAGCTGGGGAGTGGTGACCCGTGGCCCCTGCCAGTGTCTGGTTCTCCAGGGCTCCTGGCTGGAGGCCTAGCTCATCTGCAGGAAGAAAGGCCACTTGACCTTTATGACAGCAAAGTGCTGTTCCTGGGCCGGTCCGTTCCCTTACTTCAGACAGGCTGCTAGTACAGAGAGCTGAGGACACCATCCTTCTCATTTTCTCCTAGGTTTCCTTGTAGTCTGGGCCAAAAATCCATGCCTTTTTCCCCTTGGCTTCCCCCTCTTAGGGTGGGGAGAAAGTCATTCTCATTTTCCAAGGGAAATTTGGAGTTCAATATTAATAAGTACCTTGAAATCTTTCTCTGGAAGGCACTGTAGAATCACATTATCTCTAATGGTTCTGAACAAGACTTGTGTAGGAACTGTCAGCCCTGACGGATGTGTTTTTCTCCCTGACGCCTCTTTTCAGAACCCACACAGCAGTTAAAATAGCCCCAAGATACAGCGCGCCTGTGATCCACGTCCTGGACGCATCTAAGAGCGTGGTGGTGGTAAGTGTGGGCCTCGCGTTGTTTCAGAGCTCCTGTGAAGGCAAAACAGAGAGCGCTGAGAGTTAGAGCTGCTATGAAGGGGCAACAGAGAGCGCGGAGATTTAGTCAGAGCTGCTGTGAAGGGGCAACAAAGAGCGCGGAGATTTAGTCAGAGCTGCTCTGAAGGGCAATAGAGAGCGCTGAGAGTTCGAGCTTCGTTAAAGGGGCAACACAGAGTGCTGTGAGTTAGAGCTGCACTGAAGGGGCAAATGAGAGCGCTTAGCGTTAGAGCTGCTGTGAAGGGGCAACAAAGAGCACTGGAAGTTAGAGCTGCTGAGAAGGGGCAACTGAGAGCACTTAGAGTTAAAGCCGCTGTGAAGGGGCAACAGAGAGCGTAAGGAGTCAGGGCTGCTGTGAAGCAGAAACAGAGTGGTGAGAGTTACAGCTGTTGTGAAGGGGCAAAACACAGCGCTGAGATTTAGAGATGCTGTGAAGGGCAACAGACAGCGCTGAGAGAGCTTCTGTGAAGGGGCAGCACAGCGTGCTGAGATTGAGTCAGAGCTGCACTGGAGGGGCAACAGCGAGCGCTGAGCGTTAGAGCTGCGTTAAAGGGGCAACACAAATCGCTGTGAGTTATAGCTGCATTGAAGGGGCAACTGAGAGCGCTTAGAGTTAGAGCTGCTGTGAAGGGGCAACACAGAGCACTGGAAGTTAGAGCTGCTGAGAAGGTGCAACGGAGAGCACTTAGAGTTACAACTGCTGTGAAGGGGCAACACAAGGCCCTGGAGAATTAGTCAGCGCTCCTGTACCAGATATCGCTGAGAATTAGAGCTGCTGTGAAGGGGCAACACAGAGCGCTGAAATTTAGCGTTCCTGAGAAGGGGCAACACATAGCACTGAGAGTTAGAGCTCCTGTGAAGGGGCAACAGATAGTGGTGAGAGACAGTTAGAGCTGCTGTAAATGGGCAGCAGAGAGAGGTGAGAGTTAGAACTGCGTTGAAGGGGAAACACAGAGTGTTGAGATGTAGTCAGACCTGCTCTGAAGGGGCAACAGAGAGCGCTGAGCGTTAGACCTGCTGTGAAGGGGCAACAGAGCGGCGAGATTTAGAGCTCCTGTGAAGGGGCAACAGAGAGCGGTGAGAGTTATTCAGAGCTGCTCTGAAGGGGCAACAGAGAGGGATGAGAGCTAGAGCTGCTGTGTAGGGGCAACAGAGCGCTGAGACTTATAGCTGCTATGATTGGGCAACAGTGAGCGCTGACTTACAGCTGCGTTGAAGGGGCAACACAGAGTGTTGACAGTCAGGGCTGCTGTGAAGCGGAAACAGAGAGTGGTGAGAGTTAGATCTGCTGTGAAGGGGAAACAGAGAGTGGTGAGAGTTAGAGCTGTTGTGAAGGGGCAACACACAGCACTGAGATTTAGAGCTGCTGTGAAGGGGCAACACAGATCGCTGAGTTATTGCTGTTGTGAAGGGGCAGTAAAGAGTGGTGAGAATTACAGCTCCGTTGAAGGGGCAACACAGAGCGTTGAGAGTCAGGGCTGCTGTGAAGCAGAAACAGAGAGTGATGAGAGTTACAGCTGCTGTGAAGGGGAAACAGAGAGTGGAGAGAGTTAGAGCTGTTGTGAAGGGGCAAGACACAGCGCTGAGAGTTAGAGCTGCTGTGAAGGGGCAACAGAGCTCCCTGAGGTTTAGAGCTGCTGTAAAGGGGCAACTGAGAGCGCTTAGAATTAGAGCTGCTCTGAAGAAGCAAACAGAGCGCTGAGAGTTAGAGCTCCTGTGAAGGGGCAATAGAGAGCGCTGAGAGTTAAAGCTGCCTTGGGGAAACAGAGAGCACTGAGATTTAGTCAGAGCTGCTCTGAAGGGCAACAGAGAGCGGTGAGAGTTAGAGCTGCGTTAAAGTGGGAACAGAGAGTGCTGTGAGTTATAGAGCTGCATTGAAGGGGCAACTGAGAGCGCTTAGAGTTAGAGCTGCTGTGAAGGGGAAACAGAGAGAGCTCTGAGAGTTACAGCTGCGTTGAAGGGGCAACGCGGTGTGCTGAGAGAGAGAGCTGGTGTGAAGGGGCAACAGAGAGCGCTGAGATTTAGTCAGAGCTACAATGAAGGGTCAACAGAGCGCTGAGAGTTATAGCTGCTATGAATGGGCAACAGTGAGCGCTGAGTTACAGCTGTGTTGATGGGCAACCCAGAGCGTTGAGAGTGAGGGCTGCTGTGAAGCGGAAACAGAGTGGTGAGAGTTAGAGCTGCTGTGAAAGGGAAACAGAGTGGTGAGAGTTCCAGCTGTTGTGAAGGGGCAACACATAGCGCTGAGAGTTAGAGCTGCTGGGAAGGGGCAACACAGAGCGCTGAGATTTAGTCAGAGCTGCTCTGAAGAGGCAACAGCGAGCGCTGAGCGTTAGAGCTGCGTTGTAGGGGGAAGAGAGAGCGATGAGGTTTACAGCTGCTGTGAAGGGGCAACTGAGAGCGCTTAGAATTAGAGCTGCTCTCAAGTAGCAAACAGAGCGGTGAGAGTTAGAGCTCCTGTGAAGGGGCAATAGAGAGCGCTGAGAGTTAAAGCTGCCTTGGGGAAACAGAGTGCGCTGAGATTTAGTCAGAGCTGCTCTGAAGGGCAACAGAGTGCTCTGAGAGTTAGAGCTGCTCTGAAAGGGCAATAAAGAGTGCTGAGAATTAGAACTGCATTGAAGTGGCAACACAGGGCGCTGAGAGTTAGAGCTGCTGTGAAGGGGCAACGGAGAGCGCTGATTTATTGCTGTTGTGAAGGGGCAGTAAAGAGTGGTGAGCATTAGAGCTGCGTTGAAGGGGCAACACAGGGCGCTGAGAGTTAGAGCTGCTGTGAAGGGGCAACCGGGAGCGCTGAGAGTTAGTCAGACTGATCTGAAGGGTCAACAGAAAGCACGGAGAGTTAGTCAGAGCTGCTCTGAAGGGCAACAGAGCGCGCTGAGAGTTAGAGCTGCTGTGAAGCTCGGTGAGGTTTAGAGCTGCTGTGAAGGGGCAACTGAGAGGGCTTAGAATTAGAGCTGCTCTGAAGAAGCAAACAGCGCTGAGAGATTGAGCTGCTGTGGAGGGGAAACAGAGAGCGCTGAGATTTAGTCAGAGCTGCTCTGAAGGGCAACAGAGAGCGCTGAGAGAGCTTCTGTGAAGGGGCAACACAGAGCGCTGAAATTTAGCGTTCCTGAGAAGGGGCAACACATAGCACTGAGAGTTAGAGCTCCTGTGAAGGGGCAACAGATAGTGGTGAGAGACAGTTAGAGCTGCTGTAAATGGGCAGCAGAGAGAGGTGAGAGTTAGAACTGCGTTGAAGGGGAAACACAGAGTGTTGAGATGTAGTCAGACCTGCTCTGAAGGGGCAACAGAGAGCGCTGAGCGTTAGACCTGCTGTGAAGGGGCAACAGAGCGGCGAGATTTAGAGCTCCTGTGAAGGGGCAACAGAGAGCGGTGAGAGTTATTCAGAGCTGCTCTGAAGGGGCAACAGAGAGGGATGAGAGCTAGAGCTGCTGTGTAGGGGCAACAGAGCGCTGAGACTTATAGCTGCTATGATTGGGCAACAGTGAGCGCTGACTTACAGCTGCGTTGAAGGGGCAACACAGAGTGTTGACAGTCAGGGCTGCTGTGAAGCGGAAACAGAGAGTGGTGAGAGTTAGATCTGCTGTGAAGGGGAAACAGAGAGTGGTGAGAGTTAGAGCTGTTGTGAAGGGGCAACACACAGCACTGAGATTTAGAGCTGCTGTGAAGGGGCAACACAGATCGCTGAGTTATTGCTGTTGTGAAGGGGCAGTAAAGAGTGGTGAGAATTACAGCTCCGTTGAAGGGGCAACACAGAGCGTTGAGAGTCAGGGCTGCTGTGAAGCAGAAACAGAGAGTGATGAGAGTTACAGCTGCTGTGAAGGGGAAACAGAGAGTGGAGAGAGTTAGAGCTGTTGTGAAGGGGCAAGACACAGCGCTGAGAGTTAGAGCTGCTGTGAAGGGGCAACAGAGCTCCCTGAGGTTTAGAGCTGCTGTAAAGGGGCAACTGAGAGCGCTTAGAATTAGAGCTGCTCTGAAGAAGCAAACAGAGCACTGAGAGTTAGAGCTCCTGTGAAGGGGCAATAGAGAGCGCTGAGAGTTAAAGCTGCCTTGGGGAAACAGAGAGCACTGAGATTTAGTCAGAGCTGCTCTGAAGGGCAACAGAGAGCGGTGAGAGTTAGAGCTGCGTTAAAGTGGGAACAGAGAGTGCTGTGAGTTATAGAGCTGCATTGAAGGGGCAACTGAGAGCGCTTAGAGTTAGAGCTGCTGTGAAGGGGAAACAGAGAGAGCTCTGAGAGTTACAGCTGCGTTGAAGGGGCAACGCGGTGTGCTGAGAGAGAGAGCTGGTGTGAAGGGGCAACAGAGAGCGCTGAGATTTAGTCAGAGCTACAATGAAGGGTCAACAGAGCGCTGAGAGTTATAGCTGCTATGAATGGGCAACAGTGAGCGCTGAGTTACAGCTGTGTTGATGGGCAACCCAGAGCGTTGAGAGTGAGGGCTGCTGTGAAGCGGAAACAGAGTGGTGAGAGTTAGAGCTGCTGTGAAAGGGAAACAGAGTGGTGAGAGTTCCAGCTGTTGTGAAGGGGCAACACATAGCGCTGAGAGTTAGAGCTGCTGGGAAGGGGCAACACAGAGCGCTGAGATTTAGTCAGAGCTGCTCTGAAGAGGCAACAGCGAGCGCTGAGCGTTAGAGCTGCGTTGTAGGGGGAAGAGAGAGCGATGAGGTTTACAGCTGCTGTGAAGGGGCAACTGAGAGCGCTTAGAATTAGAGCTGCTCTCAAGTAGCAAACAGAGCGGTGAGAGTTAGAGCTCCTGTGAAGGGGCAATAGAGAGCGCTGAGAGTTAAAGCTGCCTTGGGGAAACAGAGTGCGCTGAGATTTAGTCAGAGCTGCTCTGAAGGGCAACAGAGTGCTCTGAGAGTTAGAGCTGCTCTGAAAGGGCAATAAAGAGTGCTGAGAATTAGAACTGCATTGAAGTGGCAACACAGGGCGCTGAGAGTTAGAGCTGCTGTGAAGGGGCAACGGAGAGCGCTGATTTATTGCTGTTGTGAAGGGGCAGTAAAGAGTGGTGAGCATTAGAGCTGCGTTGAAGGGGCAACACAGGGCGCTGAGAGTTAGAGCTGCTGTGAAGGGGCAACCGGGAGCGCTGAGAGTTAGTCAGACTGATCTGAAGGGTCAACAGAAAGCACGGAGAGTTAGTCAGAGCTGCTCTGAAGGGCAACAGAGCGCGCTGAGAGTTAGAGCTGCTGTGAAGCTCGGTGAGGTTTAGAGCTGCTGTGAAGGGGCAACTGAGAGGGCTTAGAATTAGAGCTGCTCTGAAGAAGCAAACAGCGCTGAGAGATTGAGCTGCTGTGGAGGGGAAACAGAGAGCGCTGAGATTTAGTCAGAGCTGCTCTGAAGGGCAACAGAGAGCGCTGAGAGAGCTTCTGTGAAGGGGCAACACAGAGCGCTGAGATTTAGTGAGAGCTGCACTGAAGGGGCAACAGCGAGAGCTGAGAGTTAGAGCTGCGTTGAAGGGGCAACACAGAGCGTTGAGAGTCAGGGCTGCTGTGAAGTGGAAACAGAATGGTGAGAGTTAGAGCTGTTGTGAAGGGGCAACACACAGCGGTGAGAGTTAGAGCTGCTGTGAAGGGGCAACACAGAGCGTTGAGAGTCAGGGCTGCTGTGAAGCGGAAACAGAGTGGTGAGAGTTATAGCTGCTCTGAAGAGGCAACAGCGAGCGCTGAGCGTTAGAGCTGCGTTGAAGGGGCAAGAGAGAGCGATGAGGTTTACAGCTGCTGTGAACGGGCAACTGAGAGCGCTTAGAATTAGAGCTGCTCTGAAGGAGCAAACAGAGCGGTGAGAGTTAGTCAGAGCTCCTGTGAAGGGGCAATAGAGAGCGCTGAGAGTTAGAGATGCTGTGAAGGGGCAACACAGAGCACTGGAAGTTAGAGCTGCTGAGAAGGGGCAACTGAGAGCACTTAGAGTTACAGCTGCTGTGAAGGGGCAACACAGAGCGCTTGAGAGTCGGTCAGTGCTCCTGTGAAGGGGCACCAGAGATCGCTGAGAATTAGAGCTGCGTTGAAGGGGCAACACAGAGCACTGAGAGGTAGAGCTGGTGTGAAGGGGACACAGAGAGCGCTGAGATTTAGTCAGAGCTCCTCTGGAGGGGCAACAGAGCGCTCTGAGAGTTAGAGCTGCTGTGAAGGGGCAACAGAAAGCGCTGAGATTTAGTCAGTGATACTCTGAAGGGCAACAGAGCGCGCTGAGAGTTAGAGCTGCGGTGAAGGGGCAACACAGCGCGCAGAGATTTAGTCAGAGCTGCACTGAAGGGGCAAGAGCGAGCGCTGAGCGTTAGAGCTGCGTTGAAGGGGCAACAGAGCTCGCTGAGGTTTACAGCTGCTGTGAAGGGGCAACTGAGAGCGCTTAGAATTAGAGCTGCTCTCAAGTAGCAAACAGAGCGGTGAGAGTTAGAGCTCCTTTGAAGGGGCAATAGAGAGCACTGAGAGTTCAAGCTGCTTTGGAGGGGAAACAGAGAGTGCTGAGATTTAGTCAGAGCTGCTCTGAAGGGGCTCCAGAGCGCTCTGAGAGGTAGAGCTGCTGTGAAGGGGAAACAGAGAGTGGTGAGAGTTACAGCTGTTGTGAAGGGGCAACACACAGCGCTGAGAATTAGAGCTGCTGTGAAGGGGCAACAGAGCGTGCTGAGAGAGTTTCTGTGAAGGGGCAACACAGCGCGCTGAGATTTAGTCAGAGCTGCACTGAAGGGGCAACAGCGAGCGCTGAGAGTTAGAGCTGCGTTGAAGGGGCAACAGAGCTCGCTGAGGTTTACAGCTGCTGTGAAGGGGCAACTGAGAGCGCTTAGAATTAGAGCTGCTCTCAAGTAGCAAACAGAGCGGTGAGAGTTAGAGCTCCTGTGAAGGGGCAATAGAGAGCGCTGAGAGTTAAAGCTGCCTTGGGGAAACAGAGCACTGAGATATAGTCAGAGCTGCTCTGAAGGGCAACAGAGAGCGGTGAGAGTTAGAGCTCCTGTGAAGGGGCAATAGAGAGCGCTGAGAGTTAAAGCTGCCTTGGGGAAACAGAGAGCACTGAGATATAGTCAGAGCTGCTCTGAAGGGCAACAGAGAGCGGTGAGAGTTAGAGCTGCGTTAAAGTGGGAACAGAGAGTGCTGTGAGTTATAGAGCAGCATTGAAGGGGCAACTGAGAGCGCTTAGAGTTAGAGCTGCTGTGAAGGGGAAACAGAGCTCTCAGAGTTAGAGCTGCGTTGAAGGGGCAACACGGTGTGCTGAGAGAGAGAGCTGGTGTGAAGGGGCAACAGAGAGCGCTGAGATTTAGTCAGAGCTACAATGAAGGGTCAACACAGCGCTGAGAGTTATAGCTACTATGAATGGGCAACAGTGAGCGCTGAGTTACAGCTGTGTTGATGGGCAACCCAGAGCGTTGAGAGTGAGGGCTGCTGTGAAGCGGAAACAAAGTGGTGAGAGTTAGAGCTGCTGTGAAAGGGAAACAGAGTGGTGAGAGTTCCAGCTGTTGTGAAGGGGCAACACATAGCGCTGAGAGTTAGAGCTGCTGCGAAGGGGCAACACAGAGCGCTGAGATTTAGTCAGAGCTGCTCTGAAGAGGCAACAGCGAGCGCTGAGCGTTAGAGCTGCGTTGTAGGGGGAAGAGAGAGCGATGAGGTTTACAGCTGCTGTGAAGGGGCAACTGAGAGCGCTTAGAATTAGAGCTGCTCTCAAGTAGCAAACAGAGCGGTGAGAGTTAGAGCTCCTGTGAAGGGGCAATAGAGAGCGCTGAGAGTTAAAGCTGCCTTGGGGAAACAGAGTGCGCTGAGATTTAGTCAGAGCTGCTCTGAAGGGCAACAGAGTGCTCTGAGAGTTAGAGCTGCTCTGAAAGGGCAATAAAGAGTGCTGAGAATTAGAACTGCATTGAAGTGGCAACACAGGGTGCTGAGAGTTAGAGCTGCTGTGAAGGGGCAACGGAGAGCGCTGATTTATTGCTGTTGTGAAGGGGCAGTAAAGAGTGGTGAGCATTAGAGCTGCGTTGAAGGGGCAACACAGGGTGCTGAGAGTTAGAGCTGCTGTGAAGGGGCAACCGGGAGCGCTGAGAGTTAGTCAGACTGATCTGAAGGGTCAACAGAAAGCACGGAGAGTTAGTCAGAGCTGCTCTGAAGGGCAACAGAGCGCGCTGAGAGTTAGAGCTGCTGTGAAACTCGGTGAGGTTTAGAGCTGCTGTGAAGGGGCAACTGAGAGGGCTTAGAATAGGAGCTGCCCTGAAGAAGCAAACAGAGCGCTGAGAGATTGAGCTGCTGTGGAGGGGAAACAGAGAGCGCTGAGATTTAGTCAGAGCTGCTCAGAAGGGCAACAGAGAGCGCTGAGAGAGCTTCTGTGAAGGGGCAACACAGAGCGCTGAGATTTAGTGAGAGCTGCACTGAAGGGGCAACAGCAAGCGCTGAGAGTTAGAGCTGCGTTGAAGGGGCAACACAGAGCGTTGAGAGTCAGGGCTGCTGTGAAGCGGAAACAGTGGTGAGAGTTAGAGCTGCTGTGAAGGGGAAAACGAGAGTGGAGAGAGTTAGAGCTGCTGTGAAGGGGCAAGACACAGCGCTGAGAGTTAGAGCTGCTGTGAAGGGGCAACAGAGCTCGCTGAGGTTCAGAGCTGCTGTGAAGGGGCAACTGAGAGCGCTTAGAATTAGAGCTGCTGTGAAGAAGCAAACAGAGCGCTGAGAGATAGAGCTGCTGTGGAGGGGAAACAGAGAGCGCTGAGATTTAGTCAGAGCTGCTCTGAAGGGGCACCAGAGCGCTGAGAGTTATAGCTGCTATGAATGGTCAACAGAGAGCGCTGAGATTTAGTCAGAGCTCCTCTGAAGGGGCAACAGAGCGCTCTGAGAGTTAGAGCTGCTGTGAAGGGGCAACTGAGAGCGCTTAGAGTTAAAGCCGCTGTGAAGGGGCAACAGAGAGCCTAGAGAGTCAGGGCTGCCGTGAAGCGGAAACAGAGATTGATGAGAGTTAGAGCTGCTGTGAAGGGGAAACAGAGAGTGGTGAGAGTTACAGCTGTTGTGAAGGGCCAACAGAAAGCGCTGAGAATTAGAGCTGCTGTGAAGGGGCAACAGAGCGTGCTGAGAGAGTTTCTGTGAAGGGGCAACACAGATCGCTGAGATTTAGTCAGAGCTGCTCGGAAGGGACAACAGAGGGGGCTGAGTGTTAGAGCTCCTGTGAAGGGGCAACAGAGAGGGCTTGAGAGTTAGAGCTGCGTTGATGGGGCCATACAGAGCGCTTTAGAGTTAGTCAGCGCTCCTGTGAAGTGGCACCAGGGATCGCTGAGAATTAGAGCTGCGTTGAAGGGGCAACACAGAGCGCTGAGAGTTCGAGCTGCTGTGATGGGGAAACAGCGCTGAGAATTAGAGCTGCTGTGAAGGGGCAACACAGAGATCTGAGATTTAGCATTGCTGAGAAGGGGCAACACATAGCGCTGAGAGGTAGAGCTCCTGCGAAGGGGCAACAGATAGCGGTGAGAGTTAGAGCGGCTGTGATGGGGCAACAGATAGCGGTGAGAGTTAGAGCGGCTGTGATGGGGCAACAGAGAGGGCTGAGAGTTAGTCAGAGCTGCTGTGAAGTGGCAACAGACAGGGCTGAGACTTAGAGCTGCTGTGAAGGGGCAACAGAGAGAGCTCTGAGAGGTAGAGCTGCTGTGAAGGGGCCACGGAGAGCGCTGAGATTTAGTCAGAGCTCTTCTGAAGGGGCAACAGAGCGGTCTGAGAGTTAGAGCTGCTGTGAAGGGGCAACTGAGAGCACTTAGAGTTAAAGCCGCTGTGAAAGGGCAACAGAGAGCGTCGAGAGACAGGGCTGCTGTGAAGCGGAAACAGAGATTGGTGAGAGTTAGCGCTGCTGTGAAGGGGAAACAGAGAGTGGTGAGAGTTACAGCTGTTGTGAAGGGGCAACACACAGCGCTGAGATTTAGAGCTGCTGTGAAGGGGCAACACAGATCGCTGAGATTTAGTCAGAGCTCTTCTGAAGGGGCAACAGAGCGCTCTGAGAGTTAGAGCTGCTGTGAAGGGGCCACAGAAAGCGCTGAGATTTAGTCAGTGCTACTCTGAATGGCAACAGAGCGCACTGAGAGTTAGAGTTTCTGTGAAGGGGCAACACCGCGCGCTGAGATTTAGTCAGAGCTGCACTGAAGGGGCAAGAGAGAGCTCTGAGCGTTAGAGCTGCGTTGAAGGGGCAACAGAGCTCGCTGAGGTTTACAGCTGCTGTGAAGGGACAACTGAGAGCGCTTAGAATTAGAGCTGCTCTCAAGTAGCAAACAGAGCGGTGAGAGTTAGAGCTCCTGTGAAGGGGCAATAGAGAGCGCTGAGAGTTAAAGCTGCCTTGGGGAAACAGAGAGCACTGAGATATAGTCAGAGCTGCTCTGAAGGGCAACAGAGTGCTCTGAGAGTTAGAGCTGCTCTGAAGGGGCAATAAAGAGTGCTGAGAATTAGAACGGCATTGAAGTGGCAACACAGGGCGGTGAGAGTTAGAGCTGCTGTGAAGGGGCAACTGGGAGCGCTGAGAGTTAGTCAGACTGATCTGAAGGGTCAACAGAAAGCACGGAGAGTTAGTCAGAGCTGCTCTGAAGGGCAACAGAGCGCGCTGAGAGTTAGAGATGCTGTGAACCTCGGTGAGGTTTAGAGTTGCTGTGAAGGGGCAACTGAGAGGGCTTAGAATAGGAGCTGCCCTGAAGAAGCAAACAGAGCGCTGAGAGATTGAGCTGCTGTGGAGGGGAAACAGAGAGCGCTGAGATTCAGTCAGAGCTGCTCTGAAGGGGCAACAGAGCGCTGAGAGTTATAGCTGCTATGAATGGGCAACAGTGAGCGCTGAGTTACAGCTGTGTTGATGGGCAACCCAGAGCGTTGAGAGTGAGGGCTGCTGTGAAGCGGAAACAGAGTGGTGAGAGTTAGAGCTGCTGTGAAAGGGAAACAGAGAGTGGTGAGAGTTCCAGCTGTTGTGAAGGGGCAACACATAGCGCTGAGAGTTAGAGCTGCTGTGTAGGGGCTACACAGAGCGCTGAGAAAGCTTCTGTGAAGGGGAAACACAGAGCGCTGAGATTTAGTCAGAGCTGCACTGAAGGGGCAACCCAGAGTGCTGTGCGTTAGGGCTGCATTGAAGGGGCAAATGAGAGCTCTTAGAGTTAGAGCTGCTGTGAAAGGGCACCAGAGATCCGTGAGAGTTACAGCTGCGTTGAAGGGGCAACACAGAGCGCTGTGAGTTAGAGCTGCATTGAAGGGGCAACTGAGAGAGCTCAGCGTTAGAGCTGCTGTGAAGGGGCAACACAGAGCACTGGAAGATAGAGCTGCTGAGAAGGGGCAACTGAGTGCACTTAGAGTTACAGCTGCTGTGTAGGGGCAGCAGACAACGCTTGAGAGTCAGTCAGCGCTCCTGTGAAGGGGCACCAGGGATCGCTGAGAATTAGAGCTGCGTTGAAGAGGCAACACGGAGTGGTGAGATTTAGCGTTGCTGAGAAGGGGCAACACATAGCGCTGAGAGTTAGAGCTCCTGTGAAGGGCCAACAGATAGCGGTGAGAGGTAGTTAGAGCTGCTGTGACTGTGCAAGAGAGAGAGGTGAGAGTTAGAACTGCGTTGAAGGGGCAGCACAGAGTGCCGAGAGATAGAGCTGGTGTGAAGGGGCAACAGAGAGCGCTGAGATTTATTCAGAGCTGCTCTGAAGGGGCAACAGTCAGGGCTGAGAGTTTTATCTGCTATGAATGGGCAACAGTGAGCTCTGAGTTACAGCTGCGTTGAAGGGGCAACACAGAGCGTTGAGAGTCAGGGCTGCTGTGAAGCGGAAACAGAGTGGTGAGAGTTAGAGCTGCTCTGAAGAGGCAACAGCGAGCGCTGAGCGTTAGAGCTGCGTTGAAGGGGCAAGAGAGAGCGATGAGGTTTACAGCTGCTGTGAACGGGCAACTGAGAGCGCTTAGAATTAGAGCTGCTCTGAAGGAGCAAACAGAGCGGTGAGAGTTAGTCAGAGCTCCTGTGAAGGGGCAATAGAGAGCGCTGAGAGTTAGAGCTGCTGTGAAGGGGCAACACAGAGCACTGGAAGTTAGAGCTGCTGAGAAGGGGCAACTGAGAGCACTTAGAGTTACAGCTGCTGTGAAGGGGCAACACAGAGCGCTTGAGAGTCGGTCAGTGCTCCTGTGAAGGGGCACCAGAGATCGCTGAGAATTAGAGCTGCGTTGAAGGGGCAACACAGAGCGCTGAGAGGTAGAGCTGGTGTGAAGGGGACACAGAGAGCGCTGAGATTTAGTCAGAGCTCCTCTGGAGGGGCAACAGAGCGCTCTGAGAGTTAGAGCTGCTGTGAAGGGGCAACAGAAAGCGCTGAGATTTAGTCAGTGCTACTCTGAAGGGCAACAGAGCGCGCTGAGAGTTAGAGCTGCTTTGAAGGGGCAACACAGAGCACTGAGATTTAGTCAGAGCTGCACTGAAGGGGCATCAGCGAGCGCTGAGCGTTAGAGCTGCGTTGAAGGGGCAACAGAGCTCGCTGAGGTTTACAGCTGCTGTGAAGGGGCAACTGAGAGCCCTTAGAATTAGAGCTGCTCTCAAGTAGCAAACAGAGCGGTGAGAGTTAGAGCTCCTGTGAAGGGGCAATAGAGAGCGCTGAGAGTTAAAGCTGCCTTGGGGAAACAGAGTGCGCTGAGATTTAGTCAGAGCTGCTGTGAAGGGCAACAGAGCGCTGAGAGTTAGAGCTGCTATGAATGGTCATCAGAGAGCGCTGAGATTTAGTCAGAGCTCCTCTGAAGGGGCAACAGAGCGCTCTGAGAGTTAGAGCTGCTGTGAAGGGGCAACTGAGAGCGCTTAGAGTTAAAGCCTCTGTGAAGGGGCAACAGAGAGCGTAGAAAGTCAGGGCTGCTGTGAAGCGGAAACAGAGATTGGTGAGAGTTAGAGCTGCTGTGAAGGGGAAACAGAGAGTGGTGAGAGTTACAGCTGTTGTGAAGGGGCAACACACAGCGCTGAGAATTAGAGCTGCTGTGAAGGGGCAACAGAGCGTGCTGAGAGAGTTTCTGTGAAGGGGCAACACAGCGCGCTGAGATTTAGTCAGAGCTGCACTGAAGGGGCAACAGCAAGCGCTGAGAGTTAGAGCTGCGTTGAAGGGGCAACAGAGCTCGCTGAGGTTTACAGCTGCTGTGAAGGGGCAACTGAGAGCGCTTAGAATTAGAGCTGCTCTCAAGTAGCAAACAGAGAGGTGAGAGTTAGAGCTCCTGTGAAGGGGCAATAGAGAGCGCTGAGAGTTAAAGCTGCCTTGGGGAAACAGAGAGCACTGAGATATAGTCAGAGCTGCTCTGAAGGGCAACAGAGAGCGGTGAGAGTTAGAGCTGCGTTAAAGTGGGAACAGAGAGTGCTGTGAGTTATAGAGCTGCATTGAAGGGGCAACTGAGAGCGCTTAGAGTTAGAGCTGCTGTGAAGGGGAAACAGAGCTCTGAGAGTTAGAGCTGCGTTGAAGGGGCAACACGGTGTGCTGAGAGATAGAGCTGGTGTGAAGGGGCAACAGAGAGCGCTGAGATTTAGTCAGAGCTACAATGAAGGGTCAACACAGCGCTGAGAGTTATAGCTACTATGAATGGGCAACAGTGAGCGCTGAGTTACAGCTGTGTTGATGGGCAACCCAGACCGTTGAGAGTGAGGGCTGCTGTGAAGCGGAAACAAAGTGGTGAGAGTTAGAGCTGCTGTGAAAGGGAAACAGAGTGGTGAGAGTTCCAGCTGTTGTGAAGGGGCAACACATAGCGCTGAGAGTTAGAGCTGCTGGGAAGGGGCAACGGAGAGCGCTGATTTATTGCTGTTGTGAAGGGGCAGTAAAGAGTGGTGAGCATTAGAGCTGCGTTGAAGGGGCAACACAGGGTGCTGAGAGTTAGAGCTGCTGTGAAGGGGCAACCGGGAGCGCTGAGAGTTAGTCAGACTGATCTGAAGGGTCAACAGAAAGCACGGAGAGTTAGTCAGAGCTGCTCTGAAGGGCAACAGAGCGCGCTGAGAGTTAGAGCTGCTGTGAAACTCGGTGAGGTTTAGAGCTGCTGTGAAGGGGCAACTGAGAGGGCTTAGAATAGGAGCTGCCCTGAAGAAGCAAACAGAGCGCTGAGAGATTGAGCTGCTGTGGAGGGGAAACAGAGAGCGCTGAGATTTAGTCAGAGCTGCTCAGAAGGGCAACAGAGAGCGCTGAGAGAGCTTCTGTGAAGGGGCAACACAGAGCGCTGAGATTTAGTGAGAGCTGCACTGAAGGGGCAACAGCAAGCGCTGAGAGTTAGAGCTGCGTTGAAGGGGCAACACAGAGCGTTGAGAGTCAGGGCTGCTGTGAAGCGGAAACAGTGGTGAGAGTTAGAGCTGCTGTGAAGGGGAAAACGAGAGTGGAGAGAGTTAGAGCTGCTGTGAAGGGGCAAGACACAGCGCTGAGAGTTAGAGCTGCTGTGAAGGGGCAACAGAGCTCGCTGAGGTTCAGAGCTGCTGTGAAGGGGCAACTGAGAGCGCTTAGAATTAGAGCTGCTGTGAAGAAGCAAACAGAGCGCTGAGAGATAGAGCTGCTGTGGAGGGGAAACAGAGAGCGCTGAGATTTAGTCAGAGCTGCTCTGAAGGGGCACCAGAGCGCTGAGAGTTATAGCTGCTATGAATGGTCAACAGAGAGCGCTGAGACTTAGTCAGAGCTCCTCTGAAGGGGCAACAGAGCGCTCTGAGAGTTAGAGCTGCTGTGAAGGGGCAACTGAGAGCGCTTAGAGTTAAAGCCGCTGTGAAGGGGCAACAGAGAGCCTAGAGAGTCAGGGCTGCCGTGAAGCGGAAACAGAGATTGATGAGAGTTAGAGCTGCTGTGAAGGGGAAACAGAGAGTGGTGAGAGTTACAGCTGTTGTGAAGGGCCAACAGAAAGCGCTGAGAATTAGAGCTGCTGTGAAGGGGCAACAGAGCGTGCTGAGAGAGTTTCTGTGAAGGGGCAACACAGATCGCTGAGATTTAGTCAGAGCTGCACTGAAGGGGCAACAGAGGGGGCTGAGTGTTAGAGCTCCTGTGAAGGGGCAACAGAGAGGGCTTGAGAGTTAGAGCTGCGTTGATGGGGCCATACAGAGCGCTTTAGAGTTAGTCAGCGCTCCTGTGAAGTGGCACCAGGGATCGCTGAGAATTAGAGCTGCGTTGAAGGGGCAACACAGAGCGCTGAGAGTTCGAGCTGCTGTGATGGGGAAACAGCGCTGAGAATTAGAGCTGCTGTGAAGGGGCAACACAGA
This sequence comes from Grampus griseus, assembly GCF_964374135.1. Taxonomy (NCBI): domain Eukaryota; kingdom Metazoa; phylum Chordata; class Mammalia; order Artiodactyla; family Delphinidae; genus Grampus; species Grampus griseus. The sequence continues at coordinate 9,687,615 of NC_139010.1, forward strand.
GATCTGAGATTTAGCATTGCTGAGAAGGGGCAACACATAGCGCTGAGAGGTAGAGCTCCTGCGAAGGGGCAACAGATAGCGGTGAGAGTTAGAGCGGCTGTGATGGGGCAACAGATAGCGGTGAGAGTTAGAGCGGCTGTGATGGGGCAACAGAGAGGGCTGAGAGTTAGTCAGAGCTGCTGTGAAGGGGCAACAGACAGGGCTGAGACTTAGAGCTGCTGTGAAGGGGCAACAGAGAGAGCTCTGAGAGGTAGAGCTGCTGTGAAGGGGCCACGGAGAGCGCTGAGATTTAGTCAGAGCTCTTCTGAAGGGGCAACAGAGCGGTCTGAGAGTTAGAGCTGCTGTGAAGGGGCAACTGAGAGCACTTAGAGTTAAAGCCGCTGTGAAAGGGCAACAGAGAGCGTCGAGAGACAGGGCTGCTGTGAAGCGGAAACAGAGATTGGTGAGAGTTAGCGCTGCTGTGAAGGGGAAACAGAGAGTGGTGAGAGTTACAGCTGTTGTGAAGGGGCAACACACAGCGCTGAGATTTAGAGCTGCTGTGAAGGGGCAACACAGATCGCTGAGATTTAGTCAGAGCTCTTCTGAAGGGGCAACAGAGCGCTCTGAGAGTTAGAGCTGCTGTGAAGGGGCCACAGAAAGCGCTGAGATTTAGTCAGTGCTACTCTGAATGGCAACAGAGCGCACTGAGAGTTAGAGCTTCTGTGAAGGGACAACACAGCGCGCTGAGATTTAGTCAGAGCTGCACTGAAGGGGCAACAGCGAGCGCTGAGAGTTAGAACTGCTCTGAAGGGGCAATAAAGAGTGCTGAGAATTAGAACGGCATTGAAGTGGCAACACAGGGCGCTGAGAGTTAGAGCTGCTGTGAAGGGGCAACTGGGAGCGCTGAGAGTTAGTCAGACTGATCTGAAGGGTCAACAGAAAGCACGGAGAGTTAGTCAGAGCTGCTCTGAAGGGCAACAGAGGGCGCTGAGAGTTAGAGCTGCTGTGAAGCTCGGTGAGGTTTAGAGCTGCTGTGAAGGGGCAATAGAGAGCGCTGAGAGTTAAAGCTGCCTTGGGGAAACAGAGCACTGAGATATAGTCAGAGCTGCTCTGAAGGGCAACAGAGAGCGGTGAGAGTTAGAGCTGCGTTAAACTGGGAACAGAGAGTGCTGTGAGTTATAGAGCTGCATTGAAGGGGCAACTGAGAGCGCTTAGAGTTAGAGCTGCTGTGAAGGGGAAACAGAGAGCTCTGAGAGTTAGAGCTGCGTTGAAGGGGCAACACGGTGTGCTGAGAGATAGAGCTGGTGTGAAGGGGCAACAGAGAGCGCTGAGATTTAGTCAGAGCTACAATGAAGGGTCAACAGAGCGCTGAGAGTTATAGCTGCTATGAATGGGCAACAGTGAGCGCTGAGTTACAGCTGTGTTGATGGGCAACCCAGAGCGTTGAGATTGAGGGCTGCTGTGAAGCGGAAACAGAGTGGTGAGAGTTAGAGCTGCTGTGAAAGGGAAACAGAGAGTGGTGAGAGTTCCAGCTGTTGTGAAGGGGCAACACACAGCCCTGAGATTTAGAGCTGCTGTGTAGGGGCTACACAGAGCGCTGAGAAAGCTTCTGTGAAGGGGAAACACAGAGCATTGAGATTTAGTCAGAGCTGCACTGAAGGGGCAACCCAGAGTGCTGTGCGTTAGGGCTGCATTGAAGGGGCAAATGAGAGCTCTTAGAGTTAGAGCTGCTGTGAAAGAGCAACAGAGATCCGTAAGAGTTACAGCTGCGTTGAAGGGGCAACACAGAGCGCTGTGAGTTAGAGCTGCATTGAAGGGGCAACTGAGAGAGCTCAGCGTTAGAGCTGCTGTGAAGGGGCAACAGAAAGCGCTGAGATTTAGTCAGTGCTACTCTGAAGGGCAACAGAGCGCGCTGAGAGTTAGAGCTGCGGTGAAGGGGCAACACAGCGCGCTGAGATTTAGTCAGAGCTGCACTGAAGGGGCAAGAGCGAGCGCTGAGCGTTAGAGCTGCGTTGAAGGGGCAACAGAGCTCGCTGAGGTTGACAGCTGCTGGGAAGGGGCAACTGAGAGCGCTTAGAATTAGAGCTGCTCTCAAGTAGCAAACAGAGCGGTGAGAGTTAGAGCTCCTGTGAAGGGGCAATAGAGAGCGCTGAGAGTTAAAGCTGCCTTGGGGAAACAGAGAGCACTGAGATTTAGTCAGAGGTGCTCTGAAGGGCAACAGAGCGCTCTGAGAGTTAGAGCTGCTGTGAAGGGGCAACTGAGAGCGCTTAGAGTTAAAGCCGCTGTAAAGGGGCAACAGAGAGCGTAGAGAGTCAGGGCTGCTGTGAAGCGGAAACAGAGATTGGTGAGAGTTAGAGCTGCTGTGAAGGGGAAACAGAGAGTGGTGAGAGTTACAGCTGTTGTGAAGGGGCAACACAGAGCGCTGAGAATTAGAGCTGCTGTGAAGGGGCAACACAGATCGCTGAGATTTAGTCAGAGCTCTTCTGAAGGGGCAACAGCGAGCGCTGAGAGTTAGAGCTGCGTTGAAGGGGCAACAGAGCTCGCTGAGGTTTACAGCTGCTGTGAAGGGGCAACTGAGAGCGCTTAGAATTAGAGCTGCTCTCAAGTAGCAAACAGAGCGGTGAGAGTTAGAGCTCCTGTGAAGGGGCAGTTGAGAGCGCTGAGAGTTAAAGCTGCCTTGGGGAAACAGAGAGCACTGAGATTTAGTCAGAGCTGCTCTGAAGGGCAACAGAGAGTGGTGAGAGTTAGAGCTCCTCTGAAGGGCAACAGAGTGCTCTGAGAGTTAGAGCTGCTCTGAAGGGGCAACCGGGAGCGCTGAGAGTTAGTCAGACTGATCTGAAGGGTCAACAGAAAGCACGGAGAGTTAGTCAGAGCTGCTCTGAAGGGCAACAGAGCACGCTGAGAGTTAGAGCTGCTGTGAATCTCGGTGAGGTTTAGCGCCGCTGTGAAGGGGCAACTGAGAGGGCTTAGAATTAGAGCTGCTCTGAAGAAGCAAACAGCGCTGAGAGATTGAGCTGCTGTGGAGGGGAAACAGAGAGCGCTGAGATTTAGTCAGAGCTGCTCTGAAGGGCAACAGAGAGCGCTGAGAGAGCTTCTGTGAAGGGGCAACACAGAGCGCTGAGATTTAGTGAGAGCTGCACTGAAGGGGCAACAGCGAGCGCTGAGAGTTAGAGCTGCGTTGAAGGGGCAACACAGAGCGTTGAGAGTCAGGGCTGCTGTGAAGCGGAAACAGAATGGTGAGAGTTAGAGATGTTGTGAAGGGGCAACACACAGCGCTGAGAGTTAGAGCTGCTGTGAAGGGGCAACAGAGCTCGCTGAGGTTCAGAGCTGCTGTGAAGGGGCAACTGAGAGCGCTTAGAATTAGAGCTGCTGTGAAGAAGCAAACAGAGCGCTGAGAGATAGAGCTGCTGTGGAGGGGAAACAGAGAGCGCTGAGATTCAGTCAGGGCTGCTCTGAAGGGCAACAGAGAGCGCTGCTAGTTACAGCTGCGTTAAAGGGGCAACAAAGAGTGCTGTGAGTTAGAGCTGCTGTGAAGCGGCAACAGAGCTCGCTGAGGTTCACAGCTGCTGTGAAGGGGCAAGTGAGAGCGCTTAGAATTAGAGCTGCTCTGAAGAAGCAAACAGCGCTGAGAGATAGAGGTGCTGTGGAGGGGAAACAGAGAGCGCTGAGATTCAGTCAGAGCTGCTCTGAAGGGGCAACAGAGCGCTCTGAGAGTTAGAGCTGCTGTGAAGGGGCAATTGAGAGCACTTAGAGTTAAAGCCGCTGTGAAGGGGCAACAGAGAGCGTAGAGAGTCAGGGCTGCTGTGAAGCGGAAACAGATTGGTGAGAGTTAGAGCTGCTGTGAAGGGGAAACAGAGAGTGGTGAGAGTTACAGCTGTTGTGAAGGGGCAACAAACAGCGCTGAGATTTAGAGCTGCTGTGAAGGGGCAACACAGATCGCTGAGATTTAGTTAGAGCTGCTGTGAAGGGTAAACAGAGAGTGGTGAGAGTTACAGCTGTTGTGAAGGGGCAACACACAGCGCTGAGATTTAGAGCTGCTGTGAAGGGGCAACACAGAGCGCTGAGATTTAGGCGGAGCTCCTCTGAAGGGGCAACAGAGCGCTCTGAGAGTTAGAGCTGCTGTGAAGGGGCCACAGAAAGCGCTGAGATTTAGTGCTACTCTGAAGGGCAACAGAGCGCGCTGAGAGTTAGAGCTGCTGTGAAGGGGCAACAGAGCGTGCTGAGAGAGTTTCTGTGAAGGGGCAACACAGCGCGCTGACATTTAGTCAGAGCTGCACTGAAGGGGCAACAGCGAGCGCTGAGAGTTAGAGCTGCGTTGAAGGGGCAACAGAGCTCGCTGAGGTTTACAGCTGCTGTGAAGGGGCAACTGAGAGCGCTTAGAATTAGAGCTGCTCTCAATTAGCAAACAGAGCGGTGAGAGTTAGAGCTCCTGTGAAGGGGCAATAGAGAGCGCTGAGAGTTAAAGCTGCCTTGGGGAAACAGAGAGCACTGAGATATAGTCAGAGCTGCTCTGAAGGGCAACAGAGAGCGGTGAGAGTTAGAGCTGCATTAAAGTGGGAACAGAGAGTGCTGTGAGTTATAGAGCTGCATTGAAGGGGCAACTGAGAGCGCTTAGAGTTAGAGCTGCTGTGAAGGGGAAACACAGAGAGCTCTGAGAGTTAGAGCTGCGTTGAAGGGGCAACACGCTGTGCTGCGACATAGAGCTGGTGTGAAGGGGCAACAGAGAGCTCTGAGATTTAGTAAGAGCTACAATGAAGGGTCAACAGAGCGCTGAGAGTTATAGCTGCTATGAATGGGCAACAGTGAGCGCTGAGTTACAGCTGTGTTGATGGGCAACCCAGAGCGTTGAGAGTGAGGGCTGCTGTGAAGCGGAAACAGAGTGGTGAGAGTTAGAGCTGCTGTGAAAGGGAAACAGAGAGTGGTGAGAGTTCCAGCTGTTGTGAAGGGGCAACACACAGCGCTGAGATTTAGAGCTGCTGTGTAGGGGCTACACAGAGCGCTGAGAAAGCTTCTGTGAAGGGGAAACACAGAGCGCTGAGATTTAGTCAGAGCTGCACTGAAGGGGCAACCCAGAGTGCTGTGCGTTAGGGCTGCATTGAAGGGGCAAATGAGAGCTCTTAGAGTTAGAGCTGCTGTGAAAGGGCAACAGAGATCCGTGAGAGTTACAGCTGCGTTGAAGGGGCAACACAGAGCGCTGTGAGTTAGAGCTGCATTGAAGGGGCAACTGAGAGAGCTCAGCGTTAGAGCTGCTGTGAAGGGGCAACAGAGAGCACTGGAAGATAGAGCTGCTGAGAAGGAGCAACTGAGTGCACTTAGAGTTAAAGCTGCTGTGTAGGGGCAGCAGACAACGCTTGAGAGTCAGTCAGCGCTCCTGTGAAGGGGCACCAGGGATCGCTGAGAATTAGAGCTGCGTTGAAGAGGCAACACGGAGTGGTGAGATTTAGCGTTGCTGAGAAGGGGCAACACATAGCGCTGAGAGTTAGAGCTCCTGTGAAGGGGCAACAGATAGCGGTGAGAGGTAGTTAGAGCTGCTGTGACTGTGCAAGAGAGAGAGGTGAGAGTTAGAACTGCGTTGAAGGGGCAGCACAGAGCGCCGAGAGATAGAGCTGGTGTGAAGGGGCAACAGAGAGCGCTGAGATTTATTCAGAGCTGCTCTGAAGGGGCAACAGTCAGGGCTGAGAGTTATATCTGCTATGAATGGGCAACAGTGAGCTCTGAGTTACAGCTGCGTTGAAGGGGCAACACAGAGCGTTGAGAGTCAGGGCTGCTGTGAAGCGGAAACAGAGTGGTGAGAGTTAGAGCTGCTCTGAAGAGGCAACAGCGAGCGCTGAGCGTTAGAGCTGCGTTGAAGGGGCAAGAGAAGAGAGAGCGATGAGGTTTACAGCTGCTGTGAACGGGCAACTGAGAGCGCTTAGAATTAGAGCTGCTCTGAAGGAGCAAACAGAGCGGTGAGAGTTAGTCAGAGCTCCTGTGAAGGGGCAATAGAGAGCGCTGAGAGTTAGAGCTGCTGTGAAGGGGCAACACAGAGCACTGGAAGTTAGAGCTGCTGAGAAGGGGCAACTGAGAGCACTTAGAGTTACAGCTGCTGTGAAGGGGCAACACAGAGCGCTTGAGAGTCGGTCAGTGCTCCTGTGAAGGGGCACCAGAGATCGCTGAGAATTAGAGCTGCGTTGAAGGGGCAACACAGAGCGCTGAGAGGTAGAGCTGGTGTGAAGGGGACACAGAGAGCGCTGAGATTTAGTCAGAGCTCCTCTGGAGGGGCAACAGAGCGCTCTGAGAGTTAGAGCTGCTGTGAAGGGGCAACAGAAAGCGCTGAGATTTAGTCAGAGCTGCTGTGAAGGGCAACAGAGTGCTCTGAGAGTTAGAGCTGCTCTGAAGAGGCAATAAAGAGTGCTGAGAATTAGAACTGCATTGAAGTGGCAACACAGGGCGCTGAGAGTTAGAGCTGCTGTGAAGGGGGAAAGGAGAGCGCTGATTTATTGCTGTTGTGAAGGGGCAGTAAAGAGTTGTGAGCATTAGAGCTGCGTTGAAGGGGCAACACAGGGCGCTGAGAGTTAGTGCTGCTGTGAAGGGGCAACCGGGAGCGCTGAGAGTTAGTCAGACTGATCTGAAGGGTCAACAGAAAGCACGGAGAGTTAGTCAGAGCTGCTCTGAAGGGCAACAGAGCGCGCTGAGAGTTAGAGCTGCTGTGAAGCTCGGTGAGGTTTAGAGCTGCTGTGAAGGGGCAACTGAGAGGGCTTAGAATTAGAGCTGCTCTGAAGAAGCAAACAGCGCTGAGAGATTGAGCTGCTGTGGAGGGGAAACAGAGAGCGCTGAGATTTAGTCAGAGCTGCTCTGAAGGGCAACAGAGAGCGCTGAGAGAGCTTCTGTGAAGGGGCAACACAGAGCGCTGAGATTTAGTGAGAGCTGCACTGAAGGAGCAACAGCGAGCGCTGAGAGTTAGAGCTGCGTTGAAGGGGCAACACAGAGCGTTGAGAGTCAGGGCTGCTGTGAAGTGGAAACAGAATGGTGAGAGTTAGAGCTGTTGTGAAGGGGCAACACACAGCACTGAGAGTTAGAGCTGCTGTGAAGGGGCAACAGAGCTCGCTGAGGTCAGAGCTGCTGTGAAGGGGCAACTGAGAGCGCTTAGAATTAGAGCTGCTGTGAAGAAGCAAACAGAGCGCTGAGAGATAGAGCTGCTGTGGAGGGGAAACAGAGAGCGCTGAGATTCAGTCAGAGCTGCTCTGAAGGGGCAACAGAGCGCTGAGAGTTATAGCTGCTATGAATGGGCAACAGTGAGCGCTGAGTTACAGCTGTGTTGATGGGCAACCCAGAGCGTTGAGAGTGAGGGCTGCTGTGAAGCGGAAACAGAGTGGTGAGAGTTAGAGCTGCTGTGAAAGGGAAACAGAGAGTGGTGAGAGTTCCAGCTGTTGTGAAGGGGCAACACATAGCGCTGAGAGTTAGAGCTGCTGTGTAGGGGCTACACAGAGCGCTGAGAAAGCTTCTGTGAAGGGGAAACACAGAGCGCTGAGATTTAGTCAGAGCTGCACTGAAGGGGCAACCCAGAGTGCTGTGCGTTAGGGCTGCATTGAAGGGGCAAATGAGAGCTCTTAGAGTTAGAGCTGCTGTGAAAGGGCAACAGAGATCCGTGAGAGTTACAGCTGCGTTGAAGGGGCAACACAGAGCGCTGTGAGTTAGAGCTGCATTGAAGGGGCAACTGAGAGAGCTCAGCGTTAGAGCTGCTGTGAAGGGGCAACAGAGAGCACTGGAAGATAGAGCTGCTGAGAAGGAGCAACTGAGTGCACTTAGAGTTACAGCTGCTGTGTAGGGGCAGCAGACAACGCTTGAGAGTCAGTCAGCGCTCCTGTGAAGGGGCACCAGGGATCGCTGAGAATTAGAGCTGCGTTGAAGAGGCAACACGGAGTGGTGAGATTTAGCGTTGCTGAGAAGGGGCAACACATAGCGCTGAGAGTTAGAGCTCCTGTGAAGGGCCAACAGATAGCGGTGAGAGGTAGTTAGAGCTGCTGTGACTGTGCAAGAGAGAGAGGTGAGAGTTAGAACTGCGTTGAAGGGGCAGCACAGAGCGCCGAGAGATAGAGCTGGTGTGAAGGGGCAACAGAGAGCGCTGAGATTTATTCAGAGCTGCTCTGAAGGGGCAACAGTCAGGGCTGAGAGTTATATCTGCTATGAATGGGCAACAGTGAGCTCTGAGTTACAGCTGCGTTGAAGGGGCAACACAGAGCGTTGAGAGTCAGGGCTGCTGTGAAGCGGAAACAGAGTGGTGAGAGTTAGAGCTGCTCTGAAGAGGCAACAGCGAGCGCTGAGCGTTAGAGCTGCGTTGAAGGGGCAAGAGAAGAGAGAGCGATGAGGTTTACAGCTGCTGTGAACGGGCAACTGAGAGCGCTTAGAATTAGAGCTGCTCTGAAGGAGCAAACAGAGCGGTGAGAGTTAGTCAGAGCTCCTGTGAAGGGGCAATAGAGAGCGCTGAGAGTTAGAGCTGCTGTGAAGGGGCAACACAGAGCACTGGAAGTTAGAGCTGCTGAGAAGGGGCAACTGAGAGCACTTAGAGTTACAGCTGCTGTGAAGGGGCAACACAGAGCGCTTGAGAGTCGGTCAGTGCTCCTGTGAAGGGGCACCAGAGATCGCTGAGAATTAGAGCTGCGTTGAAGGGGCAACACAGAGCGCTGAGAGGTAGAGCTGGTGTGAAGGGGACACAGAGAGCGCTGAGATTTAGTCAGAGCTCCTCTGGAGGGGCAACAGAGCGCTCTGAGAGTTAGAGCTGCTGTGAAGGGGCAACAGAAAGCGCTGAGATTTAGTCAGAGCTGCACTGAAGGGGCATCAGCGAGCGCTGAGCGTTAGAGCTGCGTTGAAGGGGCAACAGAGCTCGCTGAGGTTTACAGCTGCTGTGAAGGGGCAACTGAGAGCGCTTAGAATTAGAGCTGCTCTCAAGTAGCAAACAGAGCGGTGAGAGTTAGAGCTCCTGTGAAGGGGCAATAGAGAGCGCTGAGAGTTAAAGCTGCCTTGGGGAAACAGAGTGCGCTGAGATTTAGTCAGAGCTGCTGTGAAGGGCAACAGAGAGCGGTGAGAGTTAGAGCTGCGTTAAAGTGGGAACAGAGAGTGCTGTGAGTTATAGAGCTGCATTGAAGGGGCAACTGAGAGCGCTTAGAGTTAGAGCTGCTGTGAAGGGGAAACACAGAGAGCTCTGAGAGTTAGAGCTGCGTTGAAGGGGCAACACGCTGTGCTGCGACATAGAGCTGGTGTGAAGGGGCAACAGAGAGCTCTGAGATTTAGTAAGAGCTACAATGAAGGGTCAACAGAGCGCTGAGAGTTATAGCTGCTATGAATGGGCAACAGTGAGCGCTGAGTTACAGCTGTGTTGATGGGCAACCCAGAGCGTTGAGAGTGAGGGCTGCTGTGAAGCGGAAACAGAGTGGTGAGAGTTAGAGCTGCTGTGAAAGGGAAACAGAGAGTGGTGAGAGTTCCAGCTGTTGTGAAGGGGCAACACACAGCGCTGAGATTTAGAGCTGCTGTGTAGGGGCTACACAGAGCGCTGAGAAAGCTTCTGTGAAGGGGAAACACAGAGCGCTGAGATTTAGTCAGAGCTGCACTGAAGGGGCAACCCAGAGTGCTGTGCGTTAGGGCTGCATTGAAGGGGCAAATGAGAGCTCTTAGAGTTAGAGCTGCTGTGAAAGGGCAACAGAGATCCGTGAGAGTTACAGCTGCGTTGAAGGGGCAACACAGAGCGCTGTGAGTTAGAGCTGCATTGAAGGGGCAACTGAGAGAGCTCAGCGTTAGAGCTGCTGTGAAGGGGCAACAGAGAGCACTGGAAGATAGAGCTGCTGAGAAGGAGCAACTGAGTGCACTTAGAGTTAAAGCTGCTGTGTAGGGGCAGCAGACAACGCTTGAGAGTCAGTCAGCGCTCCTGTGAAGGGGCACCAGGGATCGCTGAGAATTAGAGCTGCGTTGAAGAGGCAACACGGAGTGGTGAGATTTAGCGTTGCTGAGAAGGGGCAACACATAGCGCTGAGAGTTAGAGCTCCTGTGAAGGGGCAACAGATAGCGGTGAGAGGTAGTTAGAGCTGCTGTGACTGTGCAAGAGAGAGAGGTGAGAGTTAGAACTGCGTTGAAGGGGCAGCACAGAGCGCCGAGAGATAGAGCTGGTGTGAAGGGGCAACAGAGAGCGCTGAGATTTATTCAGAGCTGCTCTGAAGGGGCAACAGTCAGGGCTGAGAGTTATATCTGCTATGAATGGGCAACAGTGAGCTCTGAGTTACAGCTGCGTTGAAGGGGCAACACAGAGCGTTGAGAGTCAGGGCTGCTGTGAAGCGGAAACAGAGTGGTGAGAGTTAGAGCTGCTCTGAAGAGGCAACAGCGAGCGCTGAGCGTTAGAGCTGCGTTGAAGGGGCAAGAGAAGAGAGAGCGATGAGGTTTACAGCTGCTGTGAACGGGCAACTGAGAGCGCTTAGAATTAGAGCTGCTCTGAAGGAGCAAACAGAGCGGTGAGAGTTAGTCAGAGCTCCTGTGAAGGGGCAATAGAGAGCGCTGAGAGTTAGAGCTGCTGTGAAGGGGCAACACAGAGCACTGGAAGTTAGAGCTGCTGAGAAGGGGCAACTGAGAGCACTTAGAGTTACAGCTGCTGTGAAGGGGCAACACAGAGCGCTTGAGAGTCGGTCAGTGCTCCTGTGAAGGGGCACCAGAGATCGCTGAGAATTAGAGCTGCGTTGAAGGGGCAACACAGAGCGCTGAGAGGTAGAGCTGGTGTGAAGGGGACACAGAGAGCGCTGAGATTTAGTCAGAGCTCCTCTGGAGGGGCAACAGAGCGCTCTGAGAGTTAGAGCTGCTGTGAAGGGGCAACAGAAAGCGCTGAGATTTAGTCAGAGCTGCTGTGAAGGGCAACAGAGTGCTCTGAGAGTTAGAGCTGCTCTGAAGAGGCAATAAAGAGTGCTGAGAATTAGAACTGCATTGAAGTGGCAACACAGGGCGCTGAGAGTTAGAGCTGCTGTGAAGGGGGAAAGGAGAGCGCTGATTTATTGCTGTTGTGAAGGGGCAGTAAAGAGTTGTGAGCATTAGAGCTGCGTTGAAGGGGCAACACAGGGCGCTGAGAGTTAGTGCTGCTGTGAAGGGGCAACCGGGAGCGCTGAGAGTTAGTCAGACTGATCTGAAGGGTCAACAGAAAGCACGGAGAGTTAGTCAGAGCTGCTCTGAAGGGCAACAGAGCGCGCTGAGAGTTAGAGCTGCTGTGAAGCTCGGTGAGGTTTAGAGCTGCTGTGAAGGGGCAACTGAGAGGGCTTAGAATTAGAGCTGCTCTGAAGAAGCAAACAGCGCTGAGAGATTGAGCTGCTGTGGAGGGGAAACAGAGAGCGCTGAGATTTAGTCAGAGCTGCTCTGAAGGGCAACAGAGAGCGCTGAGAGCTTCTGTGAAGGGGCAACACAGAGCGCTGAGATTTAGTGAGAGCTGCACTGAAGGAGCAACAGCGAGCGCTGAGAGTTAGAGCTGCGTTGAAGGGGCAACACAGAGCGTTGAGAGTCAGGGCTGCTGTGAAGTGGAAACAGAATGGTGAGAGTTAGAGCTGTTGTGAAGGGGCAACACACAGCACTGAGAGTTAGAGCTGCTGTGAAGGGGCAACAGAGCTCGCTGAGGTCAGAGCTGCTGTGAAGGGGCAACTGAGAGCGCTTAGAATTAGAGCTGCTGTGAAGAAGCAAACAGAGCGCTGAGAGATAGAGCTGCTGTGGAGGGGAAACAGAGAGCGCTGAGATTCAGTCAGAGCTGCTCTGAAGGGGCAACAGAGCGCTGAGAGTTATAGCTGCTATGAATGGGCAACAGTGAGCGCTGAGTTACAGCTGTGTTGATGGGCAACCCAGAGCGTTGAGAGTGAGGGCTGCTGTGAAGCGGAAACAGAGTGGTGAGAGTTAGAGCTGCTGTGAAAGGGAAACAGAGAGTGGTGAGAGTTCCAGCTGTTGTGAAGGGGCAACACATAGCGCTGAGAGTTAGAGCTGCTGTGTAGGGGCTACACAGAGCGCTGAGAAAGCTTCTGTGAAGGGGAAACACAGAGCGCTGAGATTTAGTCAGAGCTGCACTGAAGGGGCAACCCAGAGTGCTGTGCGTTAGGGCTGCATTGAAGGGGCAAATGAGAGCTCTTAGAGTTAGAGCTGCTGTGAAAGGGCAACAGAGATCCGTGAGAGTTACAGCTGCGTTGAAGGGGCAACACAGAGCGCTGTGAGTTAGAGCTGCATTGAAGGGGCAACTGAGAGAGCTCAGCGTTAGAGCTGCTGTGAAGGGGCAACAGAGAGCACTGGAAGATAGAGCTGCTGAGAAGGAGCAACTGAGTGCACTTAGAGTTACAGCTGCTGTGTAGGGGCAGCAGACAACGCTTGAGAGTCAGTCAGCGCTCCTGTGAAGGGGCACCAGGGATCGCTGAGAATTAGAGCTGCGTTGAAGAGGCAACACGGAGTGGTGAGATTTAGCGTTGCTGAGAAGGGGCAACACATAGCGCTGAGAGTTAGAGCTCCTGTGAAGGGCCAACAGATAGCGGTGAGAGGTAGTTAGAGCTGCTGTGACTGTGCAAGAGAGAGAGGTGAGAGTTAGAACTGCGTTGAAGGGGCAGCACAGAGCGCCGAGAGATAGAGCTGGTGTGAAGGGGCAACAGAGAGCGCTGAGATTTATTCAGAGCTGCTCTGAAGGGGCAACAGTCAGGGCTGAGAGTTATATCTGCTATGAATGGGCAACAGTGAGCTCTGAGTTACAGCTGCGTTGAAGGGGCAACACAGAGCGTTGAGAGTCAGGGCTGCTGTGAAGCGGAAACAGAGTGGTGAGAGTTAGAGCTGCTCTGAAGAGGCAACAGCGAGCGCTGAGCGTTAGAGCTGCGTTGAAGGGGCAAGAGAAGAGAGAGCGATGAGGTTTACAGCTGCTGTGAACGGGCAACTGAGAGCGCTTAGAATTAGAGCTGCTCTGAAGGAGCAAACAGAGCGGTGAGAGTTAGTCAGAGCTCCTGTGAAGGGGCAATAGAGAGCGCTGAGAGTTAGAGCTGCTGTGAAGGGGCAACACAGAGCACTGGAAGTTAGAGCTGCTGAGAAGGGGCAACTGAGAGCACTTAGAGTTACAGCTGCTGTGAAGGGGCAACACAGAGCGCTTGAGAGTCGGTCAGTGCTCCTGTGAAGGGGCACCAGAGATCGCTGAGAATTAGAGCTGCGTTGAAGGGGCAACACAGAGCGCTGAGAGGTAGAGCTGGTGTGAAGGGGACACAGAGAGCGCTGAGATTTAGTCAGAGCTCCTCTGGAGGGGCAACAGAGCGCTCTGAGAGTTAGAGCTGCTGTGAAGGGGCAACAGAAAGCGCTGAGATTTAGTCAGAGCTGCACTGAAGGGGCATCAGCGAGCGCTGAGCGTTAGAGCTGCGTTGAAGGGGCAACAGAGCTCGCTGAGGTTTACAGCTGCTGTGAAGGGGCAACTGAGAGCGCTTAGAATTAGAGCTGCTCTCAAGTAGCAAACAGAGCGGTGAGAGTTAGAGCTCCTGTGAAGGGGCAATAGAGAGCGCTGAGAGTTAAAGCTGCCTTGGGGAAACAGAGTGCGCTGAGATTTAGTCAGAGCTGCTGTGAAGGGCAACAGAGTGCTCTGAGAGTTAGAGCTGCTCTGAAGAGGCAATAAAGAGTGCTGAGAATTAGAACTGCATTGAAGTGGCAACACAGGGCGCTGAGAGTTAGAGCTGCTGTGAAGGGGCAACGGAGAGCGCTGATTTATTGCTGTTGTGAAGGGGCAGTAAAGAGTGGTGAGCATTAGAGCTGCGTTGAAGGGGCAACACAGGGCGCTGAGAGTTAGAGCTGCTGTGAAGGGGCAACCGGGAGCGCTGAGAGTTAGTCAGACTGATCTGAAGGGTCAACAGAAAGCACGGAGAGTTAGTCAAAGCTGCTCTGAAGGGCAACAGAGCGCGCTGAGAGTTAGAGCTGCTGTGAAAGGGCAACAGAGATCCGTGAGAGTTACAGCTGCGTTGAAGGGGCAACACAGAGCGCTGTGAGTTAGAGCTGCATTGAAGGGGCAACTGAGAGAGCTCAGCGTTAGAGCTGCTGTGAAGGGACAACACAGAGCACTGGAAGTTAGAGCTGCTGAGAAGGGGCAACTGAGTGCACTTAGAGTTACAGCTACTGTGAAGTGGCAACACAGAGCGCTTGAGAGTCAGTCAGTGCTCCTGTGAAGGGGCTCATAGATCGCTGAGAATTAGAGCTGTGTTGAAGGGGCAACACACAGCGCTGAGAGATAGAGCTGGTGTGAAGGGGACACAGAGAGCGCTGAGATTTAGTCAGAGCTGCTATGAAGGGGCAACAGAGCGCTGAGAGTTATAGCTGCTATGAATGGGCAACAGAGAGCGCTGAGATTTAGTCAGAGCTCCTCTGAAGGGGCAACAGAGCGCTGTGAGAGTTAGAGCTGCTGTGAAGGGCCAACAGAAAGCGCTGAGATTTAGTCAGTGCTACTCTGAAGGGCAACAGAGCGCGCTGAGAGTTAGAGCTGCTGTGAAGGGGCAACACAGATCGCTGAGATTTAGTCAGAGCTGCTCGGAAGGGACAACAGAGGGGGCTGAGTGTTAGAGCTCCTGTGAAGGGGCAACAGAGAGGGCTTGAGAGTTAGACCTGCGTTGATGGGGCCATACAGAGCGCTTTAGAGTTAGTCAGCGCTCCTGTGAAGTGGCACCAGGTATCGCTGAGAATTAGAGCTGCGTTGAAGGGGCAACACAGAGCGCTGAGAGTTCGAGCTGCTGTGATGGGGAAACAGCGCTGAGAATTAGAGCTGCTGTGAAGAGGCAACACAGAGATCTGAGATTTAGCATTGCTGAGAAGGGGCAACACATAGCGCTGAGAGTTAGAGCTCCTGCGAAGGGGCAACAGATAGCGGTGAGAGTCAGGGCTGCTGTGAAGCGGAAACAGAGATTGGTGAGAGTTAGAGCTGCTGTGAAGGGGAAACAGAGAGTGGTGAGAGTTACAGCTGTTGTGAAGGGGCAACACAGAGCGCTGAGAATTAGAGCTGCTGTGAAGGGGCAACACAGATCGCTGAGATTTAGTCAGAGCTCTTCTGAAGGGGCAACAGCGAGCGCTGAGAGTTAGAGCTGCGTTGAAGGGGCAACAGAGCTCGCTGAGGTTTACAGCTGCTGTGAAGGGGCAACTGAGAGCGCTTAGAATTAGAGCTGCTCTCAAGTAGCAAACAGAGCGGTGAGAGTTAGAGCTCCTGTGAAGGGGCAATTGAGAGCGCTGAGAGTGAAAGCTGCCTTGGGGAAACAGAGAGCACTGAGATTTAGTCAGAGCTGCTCTGAAGGGCAACAGAGAGTGGTGAGAGTTAGAGCTCCTCTGAAGGGCAACAGAGTGCTCTGAGAGTTAGAGCTGCTCTGAAGGGGCAACCGGGAGCGCTGAGAGTTAGTCAGACTGATCTGAAGGGTCAACAGAAAGCACGGAGAGTTAGTCAGAGCTGCTCTGAAGGGCAACAGAGCACGCTGAGAGATAGAGCTGCTGTGAATCTCGGTGAGGTTTAGCGCCGCTGTGAAGGGGCAACTGAGAGGGCTTAGAATTAGAGCTGCTCTGAAGAAGCAAACAGCGCTGAGAGATTGAGCTGCTGTGGAGGGGAAACAGAGAGCGCTGAGATTTAGTCAGAGCTGCTCGGAAGGGACAACAGAGGGGGCTGAGTGTTAGAGCTCCTGTGAAGGGACAACAGAGAGGGCTTGAGAGTTAGAGCTGCGTTGATGGGGCCATACAGAGCGCTTTAGAGTTAGTCAGCGCTCCTGTGAAGTGGCACCAGGGATCGCTGAGAATTAGAGCTGCGTTGAAGGGGCAACACAGAGCGCTGAGAGTTCGAGCTGCTGTGATGGGGAAACAGCGCTGAGAATTAGAGCTGCTGTGAAGGGGCAACACAGAGATCTGAGATTTAGCATTGCTGAGAAGGGGCAACACATAGCGCTGAGAGTTAGAGCTCCTGCGAAGGGGCAACAGATAGCGGTGAGAGTTAGAGCGGCTGTGATGGGGCAACAGATAGCGGTGAGAGTTAGAGCGGCTGTGATGGGGCAACAGAGAGGGCTGAGAGTTAGTGAGAGCTGCTGTGAAGGGGCAACAGACAGGGCTGAGACTTAGAGCTGCTGTGAAGGGGCAACAGAGAGAGCTCTGAGAGGTAGAGCTGCTGTGAAGGGGCCACGGAGAGCGCTGAGATTTAGTCAGAGCTCTTCTGAAGGGGCAACAGAGCGGTCTGAGAGTTAGAGCTGCTGTGAAGGGGCAACTGAGAGTACTTAGAGTTAAAGCCGCTGTGAAAGGGCAACAGAGAGCGTCGAGAGACAGGGCTGCTGTGAAGCGGAAACAGAGATTGGTGAGAGTTAGCGCTGCTGTGAAGGGGAAACAGAGAGTGGTGAGAGTTACAGCTGTTGTGAAGGGGCAACACACAGCGCTGAGATTTAGAGCTGCTGTGAAGGGGCAACACAGATCGCTGAGATTTAGGCGGAGCTCTTCTGAAGGGGCAACAGAGCGCTCTGAGAGTTAGAGCTGCTGTGAAGGGGCCACAGAAAGCGCTGAGATTTAGTCAGTGCTACTCTGAATGGCAACAGAGCGCACTGAGAGTTAGAGCTTCTGTGAAGGGACAACACAGCGCGCTGAGATTTAGTCAGAGCTGCACTGAAGGGGCAACAGCGAGCGCTGAGAGTTAGAGCTGCTCTGAAGGGGCAATAAAGAGTGCTGAGAATTAGAACGGCATTGAAGTGGCAACACAGGGCGCTGAGAGTTAGAGCTGCTGTGAAGGGGCAACTGGGAGCGCTGAGAGTTAGTCAGACTGATCTGAAGGGTCAACAGAAAGCACGGAGAGTTAGTCAGAGCTGCTCTGAAGGGCAACAGAGGGCGCTGAGAGTTAGAGCTGCTGTGAAGCTCGGTGAGGTTTAGAGCTGCTGTGAACGGGCAATAGAGAGTGCTGAGAGTTAAAGCTGCCTTGGGGAAACAGAGCACTAAGATTAAGTCAGAGCTGCTCTGAAGGGCAACAGAGAGCGCTGCTAGTTAGAGCTGCTTTAAAGGGGAAACAAAGAGTGCTGTGAGTTAGAGCTGCATTGAAGGGGTAAATGAGAGCGCTTAGATTTAGAGCTGCTCTCCAGTAGCAAACAGAGCCGTGAGAGTTAGTCAGAGCTCCTGTGAAGGGGCAATAGAGAGCACTGAGAGTTCAAGCTGCTTTGGAGGGGAAACAGAGAGCGCTGAGATTTAGTCAGAGCTGCTCTGAAGGGGCTCCAGAGCGCTGAGAGTTAGAGCTGCTATGAATGGTCATCAGAGAGCGCTGAGATTTAGTCAGAGCTCCTCTGAAGGGGCAACAGAGCGCTCTGAGAGTTAGAGCTGCTGTGAAGGGGCAACTGAGAGCGCTTAGAGTTAAAACCGCTGTGAAGGGGCAACAGAGAGCGTAGAGAGTCAGGGCTGCTGTGAAGCGGAAACAGATTGGTGAGAGTTAGAGCTGCTGTGAAGGGGAAACAGAGAGTGGTGAGAGTTACAGCTGTTGTGAAGGGGCAACACACAGCGCTGAGAATTAGAGCTGCTGTGAAGGGGCAACAGAGTGTGCTGAGAGAGTTTCTGTGAAGGGGCAACACAGCGCGCTGAGATTTAGTCAGAGCTGCACTGAAGGGGCAACAGCGAGCGCTGAGAGTTAGAGCTGCGTTGAAGGGGCAACAGAGCTCGCTGAGGTTTACAGCTGCTGTGAAGGGGCAACTGAGAGCGCTTAGAATTAGAGCTGCTCTCAATTAGCAAACAGAGCGGTGAGAGTTAGAGCTCCTGTGAAGGGGCAATAGAGAGCGCTGAGAGTTAAAGCTGCCTTGGGGAAACAGAGAGCACTGAGATATAGTCAGAGCTGCTCTGAAGGGCAACAGAGAGCGGTGAGAGTTAGAGCTGCGTTAAAGTGGGAACAGAGAGTGCTGTGAGTTATAGAGCTGCATTGAAGGGGCAACTGAGAGCGCTTAGAGTTAGAGCTGCTGTGAAGGGGAAACAGAGAGAGCTCTGAGAGTTAGAGCTGCGTTGAAGGGGCAACACGGTGTGCTGAGAGATAGAGCTGGTGTGAAGGGGCAACAGAGAGCGCTGAGATTTAGTCAGAGCTACAATGAAGGGTCAACAGAGCGCTGAGAGTTATAGCTGCTATGAATGGGCAACAGTGAGCGCTGAGTTACAGCTGTGTTGATGGGCAACCCAGAGCGTTGAGAGTGAGGGCTGCTGTGAAGCGGAAACAGAGTGGTGAGAGTTAGAGCTGCTGTGAAAGGGAAACAGAGAGTGGTGAGAGTTCCAGCTGTTGTGAAGGGGCAACACACAGCCCTGAGATTTAGAGCTGCTGTGTAGGGGCTACACAGAGCGCTGAGAAAGCTTCTGTGAAGGGGAAACACAGAGCATTGAGATTTAGTCAGAGCTGCACTGAAGGGGCAACCCAGAGTGCTGTGCGTTAGGGCTGCATTGAAGGGGCAAATGAGAGCTCTTAGAGTTAGAGCTGCTGTGAAAGAGCAACAGAGATCCGTAAGAGTTACAGCTGCGTTGAAGGGGCAACACAGAGCGCTGTGAGTTAGAGCTGCATTGAAGGGGCAACTGAGAGAGGTCAGCGTTAGAGCTGCTGTGAAGGGGCAACAGAAAGCGCTGAGATTTAGTCAGTGCTACTCTGAAGGGCAACAGAGCGCGCTGAGAGTTAGAGCTGCGGTGAAGGGGCAACACAGCGCGCTGAGATTTAGTCAGAGCTGCACTGAAGGGGCAAGAGCGAGCGCTGAGCGTTAGAGCTGCGTTGAAGGGGCAACACAGCTCGCTGAGGTTGACAGCTGCTGGGAAGGGGCAACTGAGAGCGCTTAGAATTAGAGCTGCTCTCAAGTAGCAAACAGAGCGGTGAGAGTTAGAGCTCCTGTGAAGGGGCAATAGAGAGCGCTGAGAGTTAAAGCTGCCTTGGGGAAACAGAGAGCACTGAGATTTAGTCAGAGGTGCTCTGAAGGGCAACAGAGCGCTCTGAGAGTTAGAGCTGCTGTGAAGGGGCAACTGAGAGCGCTTAGAGTTAAAGCCGCTGTAAAGGGGCAACAGAGAGCGTAGAGAGTCAGGGCTGCTGTGAAGCGGAAACAGAGATTGGTGAGAGTTAGAGCTGCTGTGAAGGGGAAACAGAGAGTGGTGAGAGTTACAGCTGTTGTGAAGGGGCAACACAGAGCGCTGAGAATTAGAGCTGCTGTGAAGGGGCAACACAGATCGCTGAGATTTAGTCAGAGCTCTTCTGAAGGGGCAACAGCGAGCGCTGAGAGTTAGAGCTGCGTTGAAGGGGCAACAGAGCTCGCTGAGGTTTACAGCTGCTGTGAAGGGGCAACTGAGAGCGCTTAGAATTAGAGCTGCTCTCAAGTAGCAAACAGAGCGGTGAGAGTTAGAGCTCCTGTGAAGGGGCAATAGAGAGCGCTGAGAGTTAAAGCTGCCTTGGGGAAACAGAGAGCACTGAGATTTAGTCAGAGCTGCTCTGAAGGGCAACAGAGAGTGGTGAGTGTTAGAGCTCCTCTGAAGGGCAACAGAGTGCTCTGAGAGTTAGAGCTGCTCTGAAGGGGCAACCGGGAGCGCTGAGAGTTAGTCAGACTGATCTGAAGGGTCAACAGAAAGCACGGAGAGTTAGGCAGAGCTGCTCTGAAGGGCAACAGAGCACGCTGAGAGTTAGAGCTGCTGTGAATCTCGGTGAGGTTTAGAGCCGCTGTGAAGGGGCAACTGAGAGGGCTTAGAATTAGAGCTGCTCTGAAGAAGCAAACAGCGCTGAGAGATTGAGCTGCTGTCGAGGGGAAACAGAGAGCGCTGAGATTTAGTCAGAGCTGCTCTGAAGGGCAACAGAGAGCGCTGAGAGAGCTTCTGTGAAGGGGCAACACAGAGCGCTGAGATTTAGTGAGAGCTGCACTGAAGGGGCAACAGCGAGCGCTGAGAGTTAGAGCTGCGTTGAAGGGGCAACACAGAGCGTTGAGAGTCAGGGCTGCTGTGAAGCGGAAACAGAATGGTGAGAGTTAGAGATGTTGTGAAGGGGCAACACACAGCGGTGAGAGTTAGAGCTGCTGTGAAGGGGCAACAGAGCTCGCTGAGGTTCAGAGCTGCTGTGAAGGGGCAACTGAGAGCGCTTAGAATTAGAGCTGCTGTGAAGAAGCAAACAGAGCGCTGAGAGATAGAGCTGCTGTGGAGGGGAAACAGAGAGCGCTGAGATTCAGTCAGGGCTGCTCTGAAGGGCAACAGAGAGCACTGCTAGTTACAGCTGCGTTAAAGGGGCAACAAAGAGTGCTGTGAGTTAGAGCTGCTGTGAAGCGGC
Source organism: Grampus griseus (assembly GCF_964374135.1). Classification (NCBI taxonomy): domain Eukaryota; kingdom Metazoa; phylum Chordata; class Mammalia; order Artiodactyla; family Delphinidae; genus Grampus; species Grampus griseus. The sequence goes on from NC_139010.1 coordinate 9,707,848, forward strand.
AACAGAGCTCGCTGAGGTTCACAGCTGCTGTGAAGGGGCAAGTGAGAGCGCTTAGAATTAGAGCTGCTCTGAAGAAGCAAACAGCGCTGAGAGATAGAGGTGCTGTGGAGGGGAAACAGAGAGCGCTGAGATTCAGTCAGAGCTGCTCTGAAGGGGCAACAGAGCGCTCTGAGAGTTAGAGCTGCTGTGAAGGGGCAATTGAGAGCACTTAGAGTTAAAGCCGCTGTGAAGGGGCAACAGAGAGCGTAGAGAGTCAGGGCTGCTGTGAAGCGGAAACAGATTGGTGAGAGTTAGAGCTGCTGTGAAGGGGAAACAGAGAGTGGTGAGAGTTACAGCTGTTGTGAAGGGGCAACAAACAGCGCTGAGATTTAGAGCTGCTGTGAAGGGGCAACACAGATCGCTGAGATTTAGTTAGAGCTGCTGTGAAGGGTAAACAGAGAGTGGTGAGAGTTACAGCTGTTGTGAAGGGGCAACACACAGCGCTGAGATTTAGAGCTGCTGTGAAGGGGCAACACAGATCGCTGAGATTTAGGCGGAGCTCCTCTGAAGGGGCAACAGAGCGCTATGAGAGTTAGAGCTGTTGTGAAGGGGCCACAGAAAGCGCTGAGACTTAGTGCTACTCTGAAGGGCAACAGAGCGCGCTGAGAGTTAGAGCTGCTGTGAAGGGGCAACAGAGCGTGCTGAGAGAGTTTCTGTGAAGGGGCAACACAGCGCGCTGACATTTAGTCAGAGCTGCACTGAAGGGGCAACAGCGAGCGCTGAGAGTTAGAGCTGCGTTGAAGGGGCAACAGAGCTCGCTGAGGTTTACAGCTGCTGTGAAGGGGCAACTGAGAGCGCTTAGAATTAGAGCTGCTCTCAAGTAGCAAACAGAGCGGTGAGAGTTAGAGCTCCTGTGAAGGGGCAATAGAGAGCGCTGAGAGTTAAAGCTGCCTTGGGGAAACAGAGAGCACTGAGATATAGTCAGAGCTGCTCTGAAGGGCAACAGAGAGCGGTGAGAGTTAGAGCTGCGTTAAAGTGGGAACAGAGAGTGCTGTGAGTTATAGAGCTGCATTGAAGGGGCAACTGAGAGCGCTTAGAGTTAGAGCTGCTGTGAAGGGGAAACACAGAGAGCTCTGATAGTTAGAGCTGCGTTGAAGGGGCAACACGCTGTGCTGCGACATAGAGCTGGTGTGAAGGGGCAACAGAGAGCTCTGAGATTTAGTAAGAGCTACAATGAAGGGTCAACAGAGCGCTGAGAGTTATAGCTGCTATGAATGGGCAACAGTGAGCGCTGAGTTACAGCTGTGTTGATGGGCAACCCAGAGCGTTGAGAGTGAGGGCTGCTGTGAAGCGGAAACAGAGTGGTGAGAGTTAGAGCTGCTGTGAAAGGGAAACAGAGAGTGGTGAGAGTTCCAGCAGTTGTGAAGGGGCAACACACAGCGCTGAGATTTAGAGCTGCTGTGTAGGGGCTACACAGAGCGCTGAGAAAGCTTCTGTGAAGGGGAAACACAGAGCGCTGAGATTTAGTCAGAGCTGCACTGAAGGGGCAACCCAGAGTGCTGTGCGTTAGGGCTGCATTGAAGGGGCAAATGAGAGCTCTTAGAGTTAGAGCTGCTGTGAAAGGGCAACAGAGATCCGTGAGAGTTACAGCTGCGTTGAAGGGGCAACACAGAGCGCTGTGAGTTAGAGCTGCATTGAAGGGGCAACTGAGAGAGCTCAGCGTTAGAGCTGCTGTGAAGGGGCAACAGAGAGCACTGGAAGATAGAGCTGCTGAGAAGGAGCAACTGAGTGCACTTAGAGTTAAAGCTGCTGTGTAGGGGCAGCAGACAACGCTTGAGAGTCAGTCAGCGCTCCTGTGAAGGGGCACCAGGGATCGCTGAGAATTAGAGCTGCGTTGAAGAGGCAACACGGAGTGGTGAGATTTAGCGTTGCTGAGAAGGGGCAACACATAGCGCTGAGAGTTAGAGCTCCTGTGAAGGGGCAACAGATAGCGGTGAGAGGTAGTTAGAGCTGCTGTGACTGTGCAAGAGAGAGAGGTGAGAGTTAGAACTGCGTTGAAGGGGCAGCACAGAGCGCCGAGAGATAGAGCTGGTGTGAAGGGGCAACAGAGAGCGCTGAGATTTATTCAGAGCTGCTCTGAAGGGGCAACAGTCAGGGCTGAGAGTTATATCTGCTATGAATGGGCAACAGTGAGCTCTGAGTTACAGCTGCGTTGAAGGGGCAACACAGAGCGTTGAGAGTCAGGGCTGCTGTGAAGCGGAAACAGAGTGGTGAGAGTTAGAGCTGCTCTGAAGAGGCAACAGCGAGCGCTGAGCGTTAGAGCTGCGTTGAAGGGGCAAGAGAAGAGAGAGCGATGAGGTTTACAGCTGCTGTGAACGGGCAACTGAGAGCGCTTAGAATTAGAGCTGCTCTGAAGGAGCAAACAGAGCGGTGAGAGTTAGTCAGAGCTCCTGTGAAGGGGCAATAGAGAGCGCTGAGAGTTAGAGCTGCTGTGAAGGGGCAACACAGAGCACTGGAAGTTAGAGCTGCTGAGAAGGGGCAACTGAGAGCACTTAGAGTTACAGCTGCTGTGAAGGGGCAACACAGAGCGCTTGAGAGTCGGTCAGTGCTCCTGTGAAGGGGCACCAGAGATCGCTGAGAATTAGAGCTGCGTTGAAGGGGCAACACAGAGCGCTGAGAGGTAGAGCTGGTGTGAAGGGGACACAGAGAGCGCTGAGATTTAGTCAGAGCTCCTCTGGAGGGGCAACAGAGCGCTCTGAGAGTTAGAGCTGCTGTGAAGGGGCAACAGAAAGCGCTGAGATTTAGTCAGAGCTGCTGTGAAGGGCAACAGAGTGCTCTGAGAGTTAGAGCTGCTCTGAAGAGGCAATAAAGAGTGCTGAGAATTAGAACTGCATTGAAGTGGCAACACAGGGCGCTGAGAGTTAGAGCTGCTGTGAAGGGGGAAAGGAGAGCGCTGATTTATTGCTGTTGTGAAGGGGCAGTAAAGAGTTGTGAGCATTAGAGCTGCGTTGAAGGGGCAACACAGGGCGCTGAGAGTTAGTGCTGCTGTGAAGGGGCAACCGGGAGCGCTGAGAGTTAGTCAGACTGATCTGAAGGGTCAACAGAAAGCACGGAGAGTTAGTCAGAGCTGCTCTGAAGGGCAACAGAGCGCGCTGAGAGTTAGAGCTGCTGTGAAGCTCGGTGAGGTTTAGAGCTGCTGTGAAGGGGCAACTGAGAGGGCTTAGAATTAGAGCTGCTCTGAAGAAGCAAACAGCGCTGAGAGATTGAGCTGCTGTGGAGGGGAAACAGAGAGCGCTGAGATTTAGTCAGAGCTGCTCTGAAGGGCAACAGAGAGCGCTGAGAGAGCTTCTGTGAAGGGGCAACACAGAGCGCTGAGATTTAGTGAGAGCTGCACTGAAGGAGCAACAGCGAGCGCTGAGAGTTAGAGCTGCGTTGAAGGGGCAACACAGAGCGTTGAGAGTCAGGGCTGCTGTGAAGTGGAAACAGAATGGTGAGAGTTAGAGCTGTTGTGAAGGGGCAACACACAGCACTGAGAGTTAGAGCTGCTGTGAAGGGGCAACAGAGCTCGCTGAGGTCAGAGCTGCTGTGAAGGGGCAACTGAGAGCGCTTAGAATTAGAGCTGCTGTGAAGAAGCAAACAGAGCGCTGAGAGATAGAGCTGCTGTGGAGGGGAAACAGAGAGCGCTGAGATTCAGTCAGAGCTGCTCTGAAGGGGCAACAGAGCGCTGAGAGTTATAGCTGCTATGAATGGGCAACAGTGAGCGCTGAGTTACAGCTGTGTTGATGGGCAACCCAGAGCGTTGAGAGTGAGGGCTGCTGTGAAGCGGAAACAGAGTGGTGAGAGTTAGAGCTGCTGTGAAAGGGAAACAGAGAGTGGTGAGAGTTCCAGCTGTTGTGAAGGGGCAACACATAGCGCTGAGAGTTAGAGCTGCTGTGTAGGGGCTACACAGAGCGCTGAGAAAGCTTCTGTGAAGGGGAAACACAGAGCGCTGAGATTTAGTCAGAGCTGCACTGAAGGGGCAACCCAGAGTGCTGTGCGTTAGGGCTGCATTGAAGGGGCAAATGAGAGCTCTTAGAGTTAGAGCTGCTGTGAAAGGGCAACAGAGATCCGTGAGAGTTACAGCTGCGTTGAAGGGGCAACACAGAGCGCTGTGAGTTAGAGCTGCATTGAAGGGGCAACTGAGAGAGCTCAGCGTTAGAGCTGCTGTGAAGGGGCAACAGAGAGCACTGGAAGATAGAGCTGCTGAGAAGGAGCAACTGAGTGCACTTAGAGTTACAGCTGCTGTGTAGGGGCAGCAGACAACGCTTGAGAGTCAGTCAGCGCTCCTGTGAAGGGGCACCAGGGATCGCTGAGAATTAGAGCTGCGTTGAAGAGGCAACACGGAGTGGTGAGATTTAGCGTTGCTGAGAAGGGGCAACACATAGCGCTGAGAGTTAGAGCTCCTGTGAAGGGCCAACAGATAGCGGTGAGAGGTAGTTAGAGCTGCTGTGACTGTGCAAGAGAGAGAGGTGAGAGTTAGAACTGCGTTGAAGGGGCAGCACAGAGCGCCGAGAGATAGAGCTGGTGTGAAGGGGCAACAGAGAGCGCTGAGATTTATTCAGAGCTGCTCTGAAGGGGCAACAGTCAGGGCTGAGAGTTATATCTGCTATGAATGGGCAACAGTGAGCTCTGAGTTACAGCTGCGTTGAAGGGGCAACACAGAGCGTTGAGAGTCAGGGCTGCTGTGAAGCGGAAACAGAGTGGTGAGAGTTAGAGCTGCTCTGAAGAGGCAACAGCGAGCGCTGAGCGTTAGAGCTGCGTTGAAGGGGCAAGAGAAGAGAGAGCGATGAGGTTTACAGCTGCTGTGAACGGGCAACTGAGAGCGCTTAGAATTAGAGCTGCTCTGAAGGAGCAAACAGAGCGGTGAGAGTTAGTCAGAGCTCCTGTGAAGGGGCAATAGAGAGCGCTGAGAGTTAGAGCTGCTGTGAAGGGGCAACACAGAGCACTGGAAGTTAGAGCTGCTGAGAAGGGGCAACTGAGAGCACTTAGAGTTACAGCTGCTGTGAAGGGGCAACACAGAGCGCTTGAGAGTCGGTCAGTGCTCCTGTGAAGGGGCACCAGAGATCGCTGAGAATTAGAGCTGCGTTGAAGGGGCAACACAGAGCGCTGAGAGGTAGAGCTGGTGTGAAGGGGACACAGAGAGCGCTGAGATTTAGTCAGAGCTCCTCTGGAGGGGCAACAGAGCGCTCTGAGAGTTAGAGCTGCTGTGAAGGGGCAACAGAAAGCGCTGAGATTTAGTCAGAGCTGCACTGAAGGGGCATCAGCGAGCGCTGAGCGTTAGAGCTGCGTTGAAGGGGCAACAGAGCTCGCTGAGGTTTACAGCTGCTGTGAAGGGGCAACTGAGAGCGCTTAGAATTAGAGCTGCTCTCAAGTAGCAAACAGAGCGGTGAGAGTTAGAGCTCCTGTGAAGGGGCAATAGAGAGCGCTGAGAGTTAAAGCTGCCTTGGGGAAACAGAGTGCGCTGAGATTTAGTCAGAGCTGCTGTGAAGGGCAACAGAGAGCGGTGAGAGTTAGAGCTGCGTTAAAGTGGGAACAGAGAGTGCTGTGAGTTATAGAGCTGCATTGAAGGGGCAACTGAGAGCGCTTAGAGTTAGAGCTGCTGTGAAGGGGAAACACAGAGAGCTCTGAGAGTTAGAGCTGCGTTGAAGGGGCAACACGCTGTGCTGCGACATAGAGCTGGTGTGAAGGGGCAACAGAGAGCTCTGAGATTTAGTAAGAGCTACAATGAAGGGTCAACAGAGCGCTGAGAGTTATAGCTGCTATGAATGGGCAACAGTGAGCGCTGAGTTACAGCTGTGTTGATGGGCAACCCAGAGCGTTGAGAGTGAGGGCTGCTGTGAAGCGGAAACAGAGTGGTGAGAGTTAGAGCTGCTGTGAAAGGGAAACAGAGAGTGGTGAGAGTTCCAGCTGTTGTGAAGGGGCAACACACAGCGCTGAGAGTTAGAGCTGCTGTGTAGGGGCTACACAGAGCGCTGAGAAAGCTTCTGTGAAGGGGAAACACAGAGCGCTGAGATTTAGTCAGAGCTGCACTGAAGGGGCAACCCAGAGTGCTGTGCGTTAGGGCTGCATTGAAGGGGCAAATGAGAGCTCTTAGAGTTAGAGCTGCTGTGAAAGGGCAACAGAGATCCGTGAGAGTTACAGCTGCGTTGAAGGGGCAACACAGAGCGCTGTGAGTTAGAGCTGCATTGAAGGGGCAACTGAGAGAGCTCAGCGTTAGAGCTGCTGTGAAGGGGCAACAGAGAGCACTGGAAGATAGAGCTGCTGAGAAGGAGCAACTGAGTGCACTTAGAGTTAAAGCTGCTGTGTAGGGGCAGCAGACAACGCTTGAGAGTCAGTCAGCGCTCCTGTGAAGGGGCACCAGGGATCGCTGAGAATTAGAGCTGCGTTGAAGAGGCAACACGGAGTGGTGAGATTTAGCGTTGCTGAGAAGGGGCAACACATAGCGCTGAGAGTTAGAGCTCCTGTGAAGGGGCAACAGATAGCGGTGAGAGGTAGTTAGAGCTGCTGTGACTGTGCAAGAGAGAGAGGTGAGAGTTAGAACTGCGTTGAAGGGGCAGCACAGAGCGCCGAGAGATAGAGCTGGTGTGAAGGGGCAACAGAGAGCGCTGAGATTTATTCAGAGCTGCTCTGAAGGGGCAACAGTCAGGGCTGAGAGTTATATCTGCTATGAATGGGCAACAGTGAGCTCTGAGTTACAGCTGCGTTGAAGGGGCAACACAGAGCGTTGAGAGTCAGGGCTGCTGTGAAGCGGAAACAGAGTGGTGAGAGTTAGAGCTGCTCTGAAGAGGCAACAGCGAGCGCTGAGCGTTAGAGCTGCGTTGAAGGGGCAAGAGAAGAGAGAGCGATGAGGTTTACAGCTGCTGTGAACGGGCAACTGAGAGCGCTTAGAATTAGAGCTGCTCTGAAGGAGCAAACAGAGCGGTGAGAGTTAGTCAGAGCTCCTGTGAAGGGGCAATAGAGAGCGCTGAGAGTTAGAGCTGCTGTGAAGGGGCAACACAGAGCACTGGAAGTTAGAGCTGCTGAGAAGGGGCAACTGAGAGCACTTAGAGTTACAGCTGCTGTGAAGGGGCAACACAGAGCGCTTGAGAGTCGGTCAGTGCTCCTGTGAAGGGGCACCAGAGATCGCTGAGAATTAGAGCTGCGTTGAAGGGGCAACACAGAGCGCTGAGAGGTAGAGCTGGTGTGAAGGGGACACAGAGAGCGCTGAGATTTAGTCAGAGCTCCTCTGGAGGGGCAACAGAGCGCTCTGAGAGTTAGAGCTGCTGTGAAGGGGCAACAGAAAGCGCTGAGATTTAGTCAGAGCTGCTGTGAAGGGCAACAGAGTGCTCTGAGAGTTAGAGCTGCTCTGAAGAGGCAATAAAGAGTGCTGAGAATTAGAACTGCATTGAAGTGGCAACACAGGGCGCTGAGAGTTAGAGCTGCTGTGAAGGGGGAAAGGAGAGCGCTGATTTATTGCTGTTGTGAAGGGGCAGTAAAGAGTTGTGAGCATTAGAGCTGCGTTGAAGGGGCAACACAGGGCGCTGAGAGTTAGTGCTGCTGTGAAGGGGCAACCGGGAGCGCTGAGAGTTAGTCAGACTGATCTGAAGGGTCAACAGAAAGCACGGAGAGTTAGTCAGAGCTGCTCTGAAGGGCAACAGAGCGCGCTGAGAGTTAGAGCTGCTGTGAAGCTCGGTGAGGTTTAGAGCTGCTGTGAAGGGGCAACTGAGAGGGCTTAGAATTAGAGCTGCTCTGAAGAAGCAAACAGCGCTGAGAGATTGAGCTGCTGTGGAGGGGAAACAGAGAGCGCTGAGATTTAGTCAGAGCTGCTCTGAAGGGCAACAGAGAGCGCTGAGAGAGCTTCTGTGAAGGGGCAACACAGAGCGCTGAGATTTAGTGAGAGCTGCACTGAAGGAGCAACAGCGAGCGCTGAGAGTTAGAGCTGCGTTGAAGGGGCAACACAGAGCGTTGAGAGTCAGGGCTGCTGTGAAGTGGAAACAGAATGGTGAGAGTTAGAGCTGTTGTGAAGGGGCAACACACAGCACTGAGAGTTAGAGCTGCTGTGAAGGGGCAACAGAGCTCGCTGAGGTCAGAGCTGCTGTGAAGGGGCAACTGAGAGCGCTTAGAATTAGAGCTGCTGTGAAGAAGCAAACAGAGCGCTGAGAGATAGAGCTGCTGTGGAGGGGAAACAGAGAGCGCTGAGATTCAGTCAGAGCTGCTCTGAAGGGGCAACAGAGCGCTGAGAGTTATAGCTGCTATGAATGGGCAACAGTGAGCGCTGAGTTACAGCTGTGTTGATGGGCAACCCAGAGCGTTGAGAGTGAGGGCTGCTGTGAAGCGGAAACAGAGTGGTGAGAGTTAGAGCTGCTGTGAAAGGGAAACAGAGAGTGGTGAGAGTTCCAGCTGTTGTGAAGGGGCAACACATAGCGCTGAGAGTTAGAGCTGCTGTGTAGGGGCTACACAGAGCGCTGAGAAAGCTTCTGTGAAGGGGAAACACAGAGCGCTGAGATTTAGTCAGAGCTGCACTGAAGGGGCAACCCAGAGTGCTGTGCGTTAGGGCTGCATTGAAGGGGCAAATGAGAGCTCTTAGAGTTAGAGCTGCTGTGAAAGGGCAACAGAGATCCGTGAGAGTTACAGCTGCGTTGAAGGGGCAACACAGAGCGCTGTGAGTTAGAGCTGCATTGAAGGGGCAACTGAGAGAGCTCAGCGTTAGAGCTGCTGTGAAGGGGCAACAGAGAGCACTGGAAGATAGAGCTGCTGAGAAGGAGCAACTGAGTGCACTTAGAGTTACAGCTGCTGTGTAGGGGCAGCAGACAACGCTTGAGAGTCAGTCAGCGCTCCTGTGAAGGGGCACCAGGGATCGCTGAGAATTAGAGCTGCGTTGAAGAGGCAACACGGAGTGGTGAGATTTAGCGTTGCTGAGAAGGGGCAACACATAGCGCTGAGAGTTAGAGCTCCTGTGAAGGGCCAACAGATAGCGGTGAGAGGTAGTTAGAGCTGCTGTGACTGTGCAAGAGAGAGAGGTGAGAGTTAGAACTGCGTTGAAGGGGCAGCACAGAGCGCCGAGAGATAGAGCTGGTGTGAAGGGGCAACAGAGAGCGCTGAGATTTATTCAGAGCTGCTCTGAAGGGGCAACAGTCAGGGCTGAGAGTTATATCTGCTATGAATGGGCAACAGTGAGCTCTGAGTTACAGCTGCGTTGAAGGGGCAACACAGAGCGTTGAGAGTCAGGGCTGCTGTGAAGCGGAAACAGAGTGGTGAGAGTTAGAGCTGCTCTGAAGAGGCAACAGCGAGCGCTGAGCGTTAGAGCTGCGTTGAAGGGGCAAGAGAAGAGAGAGCGATGAGGTTTACAGCTGCTGTGAACGGGCAACTGAGAGCGCTTAGAATTAGAGCTGCTCTGAAGGAGCAAACAGAGCGGTGAGAGTTAGTCAGAGCTCCTGTGAAGGGGCAATAGAGAGCGCTGAGAGTTAGAGCTGCTGTGAAGGGGCAACACAGAGCACTGGAAGTTAGAGCTGCTGAGAAGGGGCAACTGAGAGCACTTAGAGTTACAGCTGCTGTGAAGGGGCAACACAGAGCGCTTGAGAGTCGGTCAGTGCTCCTGTGAAGGGGCACCAGAGATCGCTGAGAATTAGAGCTGCGTTGAAGGGGCAACACAGAGCGCTGAGAGGTAGAGCTGGTGTGAAGGGGACACAGAGAGCGCTGAGATTTAGTCAGAGCTCCTCTGGAGGGGCAACAGAGCGCTCTGAGAGTTAGAGCTGCTGTGAAGGGGCAACAGAAAGCGCTGAGATTTAGTCAGAGCTGCACTGAAGGGGCATCAGCGAGCGCTGAGCGTTAGAGCTGCGTTGAAGGGGCAACAGAGCTCGCTGAGGTTTACAGCTGCTGTGAAGGGGCAACTGAGAGCGCTTAGAATTAGAGCTGCTCTCAAGTAGCAAACAGAGCGGTGAGAGTTAGAGCTCCTGTGAAGGGGCAATAGAGAGCGCTGAGAGTTAAAGCTGCCTTGGGGAAACAGAGTGCGCTGAGATTTAGTCAGAGCTGCTGTGAAGGGCAACAGAGTGCTCTGAGAGTTAGAGCTGCTCTGAAGAGGCAATAAAGAGTGCTGAGAATTAGAACTGCATTGAAGTGGCAACACAGGGCGCTGAGAGTTAGAGCTGCTGTGAAGGGGCAACGGAGAGCGCTGATTTATTGCTGTTGTGAAGGGGCAGTAAAGAGTGGTGAGCATTAGAGCTGCGTTGAAGGGGCAACACAGGGCGCTGAGAGTTAGAGCTGCTGTGAAGGGGCAACCGGGAGCGCTGAGAGTTAGTGAGACTGATCTGAAGGGTCAAAAGAAAGCACGGAGAGTTAGTCAGAGCTGCTCTGAAGGGCAACAGAGCGCGCTGAGAGTTAGAGCTGCTGTGAAAGGGCAACAGAGATCCGTGAGAGTTACAGCTGCGTTGAAGGGGCAACACAGAGCGCTGTGAGTTAGAGCTGCATTGAAGGGGCAACTGAGAGAGCTCAGCGTTAGAGCTGCTGTGAAGGGGCAACACAGAGCACTGGAAGTTAGAGCTGCTGAGAAGGGGCAACTGAGTGCACTTAGAGTTACAGCTACTGTGAAGTGGCAACACAGAGCGCTTGAGAGTCAGTCAGTGCTCCTGTGAAGGGGCTCATAGATCGCTGAGAATTAGAGCTGTGTTGAAGGGGCAACACACAGCGCTGAGAGATAGAGCTGGTGTGAAGGGGACACAGAGAGCGCTGAGATTTAGTCAGAGCTGCTATGAAGGGGCAACAGAGCGCTGAGAGTTATAGCTGCTATGAATGGGCAACAGAGAGCGCTGAGATTTAGTCAGAGCTCCTCTGAAGGGGCAACAGAGCGCTCTGAGAGTTAGAGCTGCTGTGAAGGGCCAACAGAAAGCGCTGAGATTTAGTCAGTGCTACTCTGAAGGGCAACAGAGCGCGCTGAGAGTTAGAGCTGCTGTGAAGGGGCAACACAGATCGCTGAGATTTAGTCAGAGCTGCTCGGAAGGGACAACAGAGGGGGCTGAGTGTTAGAGCTCCTGTGAAGGGGCAACAGAGAGGGCTTGAGAGTTAGAGCTGCGTTGATGGGGCCATACAGAGCGCTTTAGAGTTAGTCAGCGCTCCTGTGAAGTGGCACCAGGGATCGCTGAGAATTAGAGCTGCGTTGAAGGGGCAACACAGAGCGCTGAGAGTTCGAGCTGCTGTGATGGGGAAACAGCGCTGAGAATTAGAGCTGCTGTGAAGAGGCAACACAGAGATCTGAGATTTAGCATTGCTGAGAAGGGGCAACACATAGCGCTGAGAGTTAGAGCTCCTGCGAAGGGGCAACAGATAGCGGTGAGAGTTAGAGCGGCTGTGATGGGGCAACAGATAGCGGTGAGAGTTAGAGCGGCTGTGATGGGGCAACAGAGAGGGCTGAGAGTTAGTCAGAGCTGCTGTGAAGGGGCAACAGACAGGGCTGAGACTTAGAGCTGCTGTGAAGGGGCAACAGAGAGAGCTCTGAGAGGTAGAGCTGCTGTGAAGGGGCCACGGAGAGCGCTGAGATTTAGTCAGAGCTCTTCTGAAGGGGCAACAGAGCGGTCTGAGAGTTAGAGCTGCTGTGAAGGGGCAACTGAGAGCACTTAGAGTTAAAGCCGCTGTGAAGGGGCAACAGAGAGCGTAGAGAGTCAGGGCTGCTGTGAAGCGGAAACAGATTGGTGAGAGTTAGAGCTGCTGTGAAGGGGAAACAGAGAGTGGTGAGAGTTACAGCTGTTGTGAAGGGGCAACACACAGCGCTGAGAATTAGAGCTGCTGTGAAGGGGCAACAGAGTGTGCTGAGAGAGTTTCTGTGAAGGGGCAACACAGCGCGCTGAGATTTAGTCAGAGCTGCACTGAAGGGGCAACAGCGAGCGCTGAGAGTTAGAGCTGCGTTGAAGGGGCAACAGAGCTCGCTGAGGTTTACAGCTGCTGTGAAGGGGCAACTGAGAGCGCTTAGAATTAGAGCTGCTCTCAATTAGCAAACAGAGCGGTGAGAGTTAGAGCTCCTGTGAAGGGGCAATAGAGAGCGCTGAGAGTTAAAGCTGCCTTGGGGAAACAGAGCACTGAGATATAGTCAGAGCTGCTCTGAAGGGCAACAGAGAGCGGTGAGAGTTAGAGCTGCGTTAAACTGGGAACAGAGAGTGCTGTGAGTTATAGAGCTGCATTGAAGGGGCAACTGAGAGCGCTTAGAGTTAGAGCTGCTGTGAAGGGGAAACAGAGAGAGCTCTGAGAGTTAGAGCTGCGTTGAAGGGGCAACACGGTGTGCTGAGAGATAGAGCTGGTGTGAAGGGGCAACAGAGAGCGCTGAGATTTAGTCAGAGCTACAATGAAGGGTCAACACAGCGCTGACAGTTATAGCTGCTATGAATGGGCAACAATGAGCGCTGAGTTACAGCTGTGTTGATGGGCAACCCAGAGCGTTGAGAGTGAGGGCTGCTGTGAAGCGGAAACAGAGTGGTGAGAGTTAGAGCTGCTGTGAAAGGGAAACAGAGAGTGGTGAGAGTTCCAGCTGTTGTGAAGGGGCAACACACAGCCCTGAGATTTAGAGCTGCTGTGTAGGGGCTACACAGAGCGCTGAGAAAGCTTCTGTGAAGGGGAAACACAGAGCATTGAGATTTAGTCAGAGCTGCACTGAAGGGGCAACCCAGAGTGCTGTGCGTTAGGGCTGCATTGAAGGGGCAAATGAGAGCTCTTAGAGTTAGAGCTGCTGTGAAAGAGCAACAGAGATCCGTAAGAGTTACAGCTGCGTTGAAGGGGCAACACAGAGCGCTGTGAGTTAGAGCTGCATTGAAGGGGCAACTGAGAGAGCTCAGCGTTAGAGCTGCTGTGAAGGGGCAACAGAAAGCGCTGAGATTTAGTCAGTGCTACTCTGAAGGGCAACAGAGCGCGCTGAGAGTTAGAGCTGCGGTGAAGGGGCAACACAGCGCGCTGAGATTTAGTCAGAGCTGCACTGAAGGGGCAACAGCGAGCGCTGAGAGTTAGAGCTGCGTTGAAGGGGCAACAGAGCTCGCTGAGGTTTACAGCTGCTGTGAAGGGGCAACTGAGAGCGCTTAGAATTAGAGCTGCTCTCAAGTAGCAAACAGAGCGGTGAGAGTTAGAGCTCCTGTGAAGGGGCAATTGAGAGCGCTGAGAGTTAAAGCTGCCTTGGGGAAACAGAGAGCACTGAGATTTAGTCAGAGCTGCTCTGAAGGGCAACAGAGAGCGGTGAGAGTTAGAGCTCCTCTGAAGGGCAACAGAGTGCTCTGAGAGTTAGAGCTGCTCTGAAGGGGCAACCGGGAGCGCTGAGAGTTAGTCAGACTGATCTGAAGGGTCAACAGAAAGCACGGAGAGTTAGTCAGAGCTGCTCTGAAGGGCAACAGAGCACGCTGAGAGTTAGAGCTGCTGTGAATCTCGGTGAGGTTTAGAGCTGCTGTGAAGGGGCAACTGAGAGGGCTTAGAATTAGAGCTGCTCTGAAGAAGCAAACAGCGCTGAGAGATTGAGCTGCTGTGGAGGGGAAACAGAGAGCGCTGAGATTTAGTCAGAGCTGCTCTGAAGGGCAACAGAGAGCGCTGAGAGAGCTTCTGTGAAGGGGCAACACAGAGCGCTGAGATTTAGTGAGAGCTGCACTGAAGGGGCAACAGCGAGCGCTGAGAGTTAGAGCTGCGTTGAAGGGGCAACACAGAGCGTTGAGAGTCAGGGCTGCTGTGAAGCGGAAACAGAATGGTGAGAGTTAGAGCTGTTGTGAAGGGGCAACACACAGCGGTGAGAGTTAGAGCTGCTGTGAAGGGGCAACAGAGCTCGCTGAGGTTCAGAGCTGCTGTGAAGGGGCAACTGAGAGTGCTTAGAATTAGAGCTGCTGTGAAGAAGCAAACAGAGCGCTGAGAGATAGAACTGCTGTGGAGGGGAAACAGAGAGCGCTGAGATTCAGTCAGGGCTGCTCTGAAGGGCAACAGAGAGCGCTGCTAGTTACAGCTGCGTTAAAGGGGCAACAAAGAGTGCTGTGAGTTAGAGCTGCTGTGAAGCGGCAACAGAGCTCGCTGAGGTTCACAGCTGCTGTGAAGGGGCAAGTGAGAGCGCTTAGAATTAGAGCTGCTCTGAAGAAGCAAACAGCGCTGAGAGATAGAGGTGCTGTGGAGGGGAAACAGAGAGCGCTGAGATTCAGTCAGAGCTGCTCTGAAGGGGCAACAGAGCGCTCTGAGAGTTAGAGCTGCTGTGAAGGGGCAATTGAGAGCACTTAGAGTTAAAGCCGCTGTGAAGGGGCAACAGAGAGCGTAGAGAGTCAGGGCTGCTGTGAAGCGGAAACAGATTGGTGAGAGTTAGAGCTGCTGTGAAGGGGAAACAGAGAGTGGTGAGAGTTACAGCTGTTGTGAAGGGGCAACACACAGCGCTGAGATTTAGAGCTGCTGTGAAGGGGCAACACAGATCGCTGAGATTTAGGCGGAGCTCCTCTGAAGGGGCAACAGAGCGCTATGAGAGTTAGAGCTGCTGTGAAGGGGCCACAGAAAGCGCTGAGATTTAGTGCTACTCTGAAGGGCAACAGAGCGCGCTGAGAGTTAGAGCTGCTGTGAAGGGGCAACAGAGCGTGCTGAGAGAGTTTCTGTGAAGGGGCAACACAGCGCGCTGACATTTAGTCAGAGCTGCACTGAAGGGGCAACAGCGAGCGCTGAGAGTTAGAGCTGCGTTGAAGGGGCAACAGAGCTCGCTGAGGTTTACAGCTGCTGTGAAGGGGCAACTGAGAGCGCTTAGAATTAGAGCTGCTCTCAATTAGCAAACAGAGCGGTGAGAGTTAGAGCTCCTGTGAAGGGGCAATAGAGAGCGCTGAGAGTTAAAGCTGCCTTGGGGAAACAGAGAGCACTGAGATATAGTCAGAGCTGCTCTGAAGGGCAACAGAGAGCGGTGAGAGTTAGAGCTGCGTTAAACTGGGAACAGAGAGTGCTGTGAGTTATAGAGCTGCATTGAAGGGGCAACTGAGAGCGCTTAGAGTTAGAGCTGCTGTGAAGGGGAAACACAGAGAGCTCTGAGAGTTAGAGCTGCGTTGAAGGGGCAACACGCTGTGCTGAGAGATAGAGCTGGTGTGAAGGGGCAACAGAGAGCGCTGAGATTTAGAGCTACAATGAAGGGTCAACAGAGCGCTGAGAGTTATAGCTGCTATGAATGGGCAACAGTGAGCGCTGAGTTACAGCTGTGTTGATGGGCAACCCAGAGCGTTGAGAGTGAGGGCTGCTGTGAAGCGGAAACAGAGTGGTGAGAGTTAGAGCTGCTGTGAAAGGGAAACAGAGAGTGGTGAGAGTTCCAGCTGTTGTGAAGGGGCAACACACAGCGCTGAGATTTAGAGCTGCTGTGTAGGGGCTACACAGAGCGCTGAGAAAGCTTCTGTGAAGGGGAAACACAGAGCGCTGAGATTTAGTCAGAGCTGCACTGAAGGGGCAACCCAGAGTGCTGTGCGTTAGGGCTGCATTGAAGGGGCAAATGAGAGCTCTTAGAGTTAGAGCTGCTGTGAAAGGGCAACAGAGATCCGTGAGAGTTACAGCTGCGTTGAAGGGGCAACACAGAGCGCTGTGAGTTAGAGCTGCATTGAAGGGGCAACTGAGAGAGCTCAGCGTTAGAGCTGCTGTGAAGGGGCAACAGAGAGCACTGGAAGATAGAGCTGCTGAGAAGGAGCAACTGAGTGCACTTAGAGTTACAGCTGCTGTGTAGGGGCAGCAGACAACGCTTGAGAGTCAGTCAGCGCTCCTGTGAAGGGGCACCAGGGATCGCTGAGAATTAGAGCTGCGTTGAAGAGGCAACACGGAGTGGTGAGATTTAGCGTTGCTGAGAAGGGGCAACACATAGCGCTGAGAGTTAGAGCTCCTGTGAAGGGGCAACAGATAGCGGTGAGAGGTAGTTAGAGCTGCTGTGACTGTGCAAGAGAGAGAGGTGAGAGTTAGAACTGCGTTGAAGGGGCAGCACAGAGCGCCGAGAGATAGAGCTGGTGTGAAGGGGCAACAGAGAGCGCTGAGATTTATTCAGAGCTGCTCTGAAGGGGCAACAGTCAGGGCTGAGAGTTATATCTGCTATGAATGGGCAACAGTGAGCTCTGAGTTACAGCTGCGTTGAAGGGGCAACACAGAGCGTTGAGAGTCAGGGCTGCTGTGAAGCGGAAACAGAGTGGTGAGAGTTAGAGCTGCTCTGAAGAGGCAACAGCGAGCGCTGAGCGTTAGAGCTGCGTTGAAGGGGCAAGAGAAGAGAGAGCGATGAGGTTTACAGCTGCTGTGAACGGGCAACTGAGAGCGCTTAGAATTAGAGCTGCTCTGAAGGAGCAAACAGAGCGGTGAGAGTTAGTCAGAGCTCCTGTGAAGGGGCAATAGAGAGCGCTGAGAGTTAGAGCTGCTGTGAAGGGGCAACACAGAGCACTGGAAGTTAGAGCTGCTGAGAAGGGGCAACTGAGAGCACTTAGAGTTACAGCTGCTGTGAAGGGGCAACACAGAGCGCTTGAGAGTCGGTCAGTGCTCCTGTGAAGGGGCACCAGAGATCGCTGAGAATTAGAGCTGCGTTGAAGGGGCAACACAGAGCGCTGAGAGGTAGAGCTGGTGGGAAGGGGACACAGAGAGCGCTGAGATTTAGTCAGAGCTCCTCTGGAGGGGCAACAGAGCGCTCTGAGAGTTAGAGCTGCTGTGAAGGGGCAACAGAAAGCGCTGAGATTTAGTCAGAGCTGCACTGAAGGGGCATCAGCGAGCGCTGAGCGTTAGAGCTGCGTTGAAGGGGCAACAGAGCTCGCTGAGATTTACAGCTGCTGTGAAGGGGCAACTGAGAGCGCTTAGAATTAGAGCTGCTCTCAAGTAGCAAACAGAGCGGTGAGAGTTAGAGCTCCTGTGAAGGGGCAATAGAGAGCGCTGAGAGTTAAAGCTGCCTTGGGGAAACAGAGTGCGCTGAGATTTAGTCAGAGCTGCTGTGAAGGGCAACAGAGTGCTCTGAGAGTTAGAGCTGCTCTGAAGAGGCAATAAAGAGTGCTGAGAATTAGAACTGCATTGAAGTGGCAACACAGGGCGCTGAGAGTTAGAGCTGCTGTGAAGGGGCAACGGAGAGCGCTGATTTATTGCTGTTGTGAAGGGGCAGTAAAGAGTGGTGAGCATTAGAGCTGCGTTGAAGGGGCAACACAGGGCGCTGAGAGTTAGAGCTGCTGTGAAGGGGCAACCGGGAGCGCTGAGAGTTAGTGAGACTGATCTGAAGGGTCAACAGAAAGCACGGAGAGTTAGTCAGAGCTGCTCTGAAGGGCAACAGAGCGCGCTGAGAGTTAGAGCTGCTGTGAAAGGGCAACAGAGATCCGTGAGAGTTACAGCTGCGTTGAAGGGGCAACACAGAGCGCTGTGAGTTAGAGCTGCATTGAAGGGGCAACTGAGAGAGCTCAGCGTTAGAGCTGCTGTGAAGGGGCAACACAGAGCACTGGAAGTTAGAGCTGCTGTGAAGGGGCCACAGAAAGCGCTGAGATTTAGTCAGTGCTACTCTGAATGGCAACAGAGCGCACTGAGAGTTAGAGCTTCTGTGAAGGGACAACACAGCGCGCTGAGATTTAGTCAGAGCTGCACTGAAGGGGCAACAGCGAGCGCTGAGAGTTAGAGCTGCTCTGAAGGGGCAATAAAGAGTGCTGAGAATTAGAACGGCATTGAAGTGGCAACACAGGGCGCTGAGAATTAGAGCTGCTGTGAAGGGGCAACTGGGAGCGCTGAGAGTTAGTCAGACTGATCTGAAGGGTCAACAGAAAGCACGGAGAGTTAGTCAGAGCTGCTCTGAAGGGCAACAGAGCGCGCTGAGAGTTAGAGCTGCTGTGAAAGGGCAACAGAGATCCGTGAGAGTTACAGCTGCGTTGAAGGGGCAACACAGAGCGCTGTGAGTTAGAGCTGCATTGAAGGGGCAACTGAGAGAGCTCAGCGTTAGAGCTGCTGTGAAGGGGCAACACAGAGCACTGGAAGTTAGAGCTGCTGAGAAGGGGCAACTGAGTGCACTTAGAGTTACAGCTACTGTGAAGTGGCAACACAGAGCGCTTGAGAGTCAGTCAGTGCTCCTGTGAAGGGGCTCATAGATCGCTGAGAATTAGAGCTGTGTTGAAGGGGCAACACACAGCGCTGAGAGATAGAGCTGGTGTGAAGGGGACACAGAGAGCGCTGAGATTTAGTCAGAGCTGCTATGAAGGGGCAACAGAGCGCTGAGAGTTATAGCTGCTATGAATGGGCAACAGAGAGCGCTGAGATTTAGTCAGAGCTCCTCTGAAGGGGCAACAGAGCGCTGTGAGAGTTAGAGCTGCTGTGAAGGGCCAACAGAAAGCGCTGAGATTTAGTCAGTGCTACTCTGAAGGGCAACAGAGCGCGCTGAGAGTTAGAGCTGCTGTGAAGGGGCAACACAGATCGCTGAGATTTAGTCAGAGCTGCTCGGAAGGGACAACAGAGGGGGCTGAGTGTTAGAGCTCCTGTGAAGGGGCAACAGAGAGGGCTTGAGAGTTAGAGCTGCGTTGATGGGGCCATACAGAGCGCTTTAGAGTTAGTCAGCGCTCCTGTGAAGTGGCACCAGGGATCGCTGAGAATTAGAGCTGCGTTGAAGGGGCAACACAGAGCGCTGAGAGTTCGAGCTGCTGTGATGGGGAAACAGCGCTGAGAATTAGAGCTGCTGTGAAGAGGCAACACAGAGATCTGAGATTTAGCATTGCTGAGAAGGGGCAACACATAGCGCTGAGAGTTAGAGCTCCTGCGAAGGGGCAACAGATAGCGGTGAGAGTTAGAGCGGCTGTGATGGGGCAACAGATAGCGGTGAGAGTTAGAGCGGCTGTGATGGGGCAACAGAGAGGGCTGAGAGTTAGTCAGAGCTGCTGTGAAGGGGCAACAGACAGGGCTGAGACTTAGAGCTGCTGTGAAGGGGCAACAGAGAGAGCTCTGAGAGGTAGAGCTGCTGTGAAGGGGCCACGGAGAGCGCTGAGATTTAGTCAGAGCTCTTCTGAAGGGGCAACAGAGCGGTCTGAGAGTTAGAGCTGCTGTGAAGGGGCAACTGAGAGCACTTAGAGTTAAAGCCGCTGTGAAGGGGCAACAGAGAGCGTAGAGAGTCAGGGCTGCTGTGAAGCGGAAACAGAGATTGGTGAGAGTTAGCGCTGCTGTGAAGGGGAAACAGAGAGTGGTGAGAGTTACAGCTGTTGTGAAGGGGCAACACACAGCGCTGAGATTTAGAGCTGCTGTGAAGGGGCAACACAGATCGCTGAGATTTAGTCAGAGCTCTTCTGAAGGGGCAACAGAGCGCTCTGAGAGTTAGAGCTGCTGTGAAGGGGCCACAGAAAGCGCTGAGATTTAGTCAGTGCTACTCTGAATGGCAACAGAGCGCACTGAGAGTTAGAGCTTCTGTGAAGGGACAACACAGCGCGCTGAGATTTAGTCAGAGCTGCACTGAAGGGGCAACAGCGAGCGCTGAGAGTTAGAGCTGCTCTGAAGGGGCAATAAAGAGTGCTGAGAATTAGAACGGCATTGAAGTGGCAACACAGGGCGCTGAGAGTTAGAGCTGCTGTGAAGGGGCAACTGGGAGCGCTGAGAGTTAGTCAGACTGATCTGAAGGGTCAACAGAAAGCACGGAGAGTTAGTCAGAGCTGCTCTGAAGGGCAACAGAGGGCGCTGAGATTTAGTCAGAGCTCCTCTGAAGGGGCAACAGAGCGCTCTGAGAGTTAGAGCTGCTGTGAAGGGGCAACTGAGAGCGCTTAGAGTTAAAGCCGCTGTGAAGGGGCAACAGAGAGCGTAGAGAGTCAGGGCTGCTGTGAAGCGGAAACAGATTGGTGAGAGTTAGAGCTGCTGTGAAGGGGAAACAGAGAGTGGTGAGAGTTACAGCTGTTGTGAAGGGGCAACACACAGCGCTGAGAATTAGAGCTGCTGTGAAGGGGCAACAGAGTGTGCTGAGAGAGTTTCTGTGAAGGGGCAACACAGCGCGCTGAGATTTAGTCAGAGCTGCACTGAAGGGGCAACAGCGAGCGCTGAGAGTTAGAGCTGCGTTGAAGGGGCAACAGAGCTCGCTGAGGTTTACAGCTGCTGTGAAGGGGCAACTGAGAGCGCTTAGAATTAGAGCTGCTCTCAATTAGCAAACAGAGCGGTGAGAGTTAGAGCTCCTGTGAAGGGGCAATAGAGAGCGCTGAGAGTTAAAGCTGCCTTGGGGAAACAGAGAGCACTGAGATATAGTCAGAGCTGCTCTGAAGGGCAACAGAGAGCGGTGAGAGTTAGAGCTGCGTTAAACTGGGAACAGAGAGTGCTGTGAGTTATAGAGCTGCATTGAAGGGGCAACTGAGAGCGCTTAGAGTTAGAGCTGCTGTGAAGGGGAAACAGAGAGAGCTCTGAGAGTTAGAGCTGCGTTGAAGGGGCAACACGGTGTGCTGAGAGATAGAGCTGGTGTGAAGGGGCAACAGAGAGCGCTGAGATTTAGTCAGAGCTACAATGAAGGGTCAACACAGCGCTGAGAGTTATAGCTGCTATGAATGGGCAACAGTGAGCGCTGAGTTACAGCTGTGTTGATGGGCAACCCAGAGCGTTGAGAGTGAGGGCTGCTGTGAAGCGGAAACAGAGTGGTGAGAGTTAGAGCTGCTGTGAAAGGGAAACAGAGAGTGGTGAGAGTTCCAGCTGTTGTGTAGGGGCAACACACAGCCCTGAGATTTAGAGCTGCTGTGTAGGGGCTACACAGAGCGCTGAGAAAGCTTCTATGAAGGGGAAACACAGAGCATTGAGATTTAGTCAGAGCTGCACTGAAGGGGCAACCCAGAGTGCTGTGCGTTAGGGCTGCATTGAAGGGGCAAATGAGAGCTCTTAGAGTTAGAGCTGCTGTGAAAGAGCAACAGAGATCCGTAAGAGTTACAGCTGCGTTGAAGGGGCAACACAGAGCGCTGTGAGTTAGAGCTGCATTGAAGGGGCAACTGAGAGAGCTCAGCGTTAGAGCTGCTGTGAAGGGGCAACAGAAAGCGCTGAGATTTAGTCAGTGCTACTCTGAAGGGCAACAGAGCGCGCTGAGAGTTAGAGCTGCGGTGAAGGGGCAACACAGCGCGCTGAGATTTAGTCAGAGCTGCACTGAAGGGGCAACAGCGAGCGCTGAGAGTTAGAGCTGCGTTGAAGGGGCAACAGAGCTCGCTGAGGTTTACAGCTGCTGTGAAGGGGCAACTGAGAGCGCTTAGAATTAGAGCTGCTCTCAAGTAGCAAACAGAGCGGTGAGAGTTAGAGCTCCTGTGAAGGGGCAATTGAGAGCGCTGAGAGTTAAAGCTGCCTTGGGGAAACAGAGAGCACTGAGATTTAGTCAGAGCTGCTCTGAAGGGCAACAGAGAGCGGTGAGAGTTAGAGCTCCTCTGAAGGGCAACAGAGTGCTCTGAGAGTTAGAGCTGCTCTGAAGGGGCAACCGGGAGCGCTGAGAGTTAGTCAGACTGATCTGAAGGGTCAACAGAAAGCACGGAGAGTTAGTCAGAGCTGCTCTGAAGGGCAACAGAGCACTCTGAGAGTTAGAGCTGCTGTGAATCTCGGTGAGGTTTAGAGCTGCTGTGAAGGGGCAACTGAGAGGGCTTAGAATTAGAGCTGCTCTGAAGAAGCAAACAGCGCTGAGAGATTGAGCTGCTGTGGAGGGGAAACAGAGAGCGCTGAGATTTAGTCAGAGCTGCTCTGAAGGGCAACAGAGAGCGCTGAGAGAGCTTCTGTGAAGGGGCAACACAGAGCGCTGAGATTTAGTGAGAGCTGCACTGAAGGGGCAACAGCGAGCGCTGAGAGTTAGAGCTGCGTTGAAGGGGCAACACAGAGCGTTGAGAGTCAGGGCTGCTGTGAAGCGGAAACAGAATGGTGAGAGTTAGAGCTGTTGTGAAGGGGCAACACACAGCGGTGAGAGTTAGAGCTGCTGTGAAGGGGCAACAGAGCTCGCTGAGGTTCAGAGCTGCTGTGAAGGGGCAACTGAGAGCGCTTAGAATTAGAGCTGCTGTGAAGAAGCAAACAGAGCGCTGAGAGATAGAACTGCTGTGGAGGGGAAACAGAGAGCGCTGAGATTCAGTCAGGGCTGCTCTGAAGGGCAACAGAGAGCGCTGCTAGTTACAGCTGCGTTAAAGGGGCAACAAAGAGTGCTGTGAGTTAGAGCTGCTGTGAAGCGGCAACAGAGCTCGCTGAGGTTCACAGCTGCTGTGAAGGGGCAAGTGAGAGCGCTTAGAATTAGAGCTGCTCTGAAGAAGCAAAC
The DNA here is from genome assembly GCF_964374135.1 of Grampus griseus. Classification (NCBI taxonomy): domain Eukaryota; kingdom Metazoa; phylum Chordata; class Mammalia; order Artiodactyla; family Delphinidae; genus Grampus; species Grampus griseus. The sequence continues at coordinate 9,730,025 of NC_139010.1, forward strand.
AGCGCTGAGAGATAGAGGTGCTGTGGAGGGGAAACAGAGAGCGCTGAGATTCAGTCAGAGCTGCTCTGAAGGGGCAACAGAGCGCTCTGAGAGTTAGAGCTGCTGTGAAGGGGCAATTGAGAGCACTTAGAGTTAAAGCCGCTGTGAAGGGGCAACAGAGAGCGTAGAGAGTCAGGGCTGCTGTGAAGCGGAAACAGATTGGTGAGAGTTAGAGCTGCTGTGAAGGGGAAACAGAGAGTGGTGAGAGTTACAGCTGTTGTGAAGGGGCAACACACAGCGCTGAGATTTAGAGCTGCTGTGAAGGGGCAACACAGATCGCTGAGATTTAGGCGGAGCTCCTCTGAAGGGGCAACAGAGCGCTATGAGAGTTAGAGCTGCTGTGAAGGGGCCACAGAAAGCGCTGAGATTTAGTGCTACTCTGAAGGGCAACAGAGCGCGCTGAGAGTTAGAGCTGCTGTGAAGGGGCAACAGAGCGTGCTGAGAGAGTTTCTGTGAAGGGGCAACACAGCGCGCTGACATTTAGTCAGAGCTGCACTGAAGGGGCAACAGCGAGCGCTGAGAGTTAGAGCTGCGTTGAAGGGGCAACAGAGCTCGCTGAGGTTTACAGCTGCTGTGAAGGGGCAACTGAGAGCGCTTAGAATTAGAGCTGCTCTCAATTAGCAAACAGAGCGGTGAGAGTTAGAGCTCCTGTGAAGGGGCAATAGAGAGCGCTGAGAGTTAAAGCTGCCTTGGGGAAACAGAGAACACTGAGATTTAGTCAGAGCTGCTCTGAAGGGCAACAGAGAGCGGTGAGAGTTAGAGCTGCGTTAAAGTGGGAACAGAGAGTGCTGTGAGTTATAGAGCTGCATTGAAGGGGCAACTGAGAGCGCTTAGAGTTAGAGCTGCTGTGAAGGGGAAACAGAGAGAGCTCTGAGAGTTAGAGCTGCGTTGAAGGGGCAACACGGTGTGCTGAGAGATAGAGCTGGTGTGAAGGGGCAACAGAGAGCGCTGAGATTTAGAGCTACAATGAAGGGTCAACAGAGCGCTGAGAGTTATAGCTGCTATGAATGGGCAACAGTGAGCGCTGAGTTACAGCTGTGTTGATGGGCAACCCAGAGCGTTGAGAGTGAGGGCTGCTGTGAAGCGGAAACAGAGTGGTGAGAGTTAGAGCTGCTGTGAAAGGGAAACAGAGAGTGGTGAGAGTTCCAGCTGTTGTGAAGGGGCAACACACAGCGCTGAGATTTAGAGCTGCTGTGTAGGGGCTACACAGAGCGCTGAGAAAGCTTCTGTGAAGGGGAAACACAGAGCGCTGAGATTTAGTCAGAGCTGCACTGAAGGGGCAACCCAGAGTGCTGTGCGTTAGGGCTGCATTGAAGGGGCAAATGAGAGCTCTTAGAGTTAGAGCTGCTGTGAAAGGGCAACAGAGATCCGTGAGAGTTACAGCTGCGTTGAAGGGGCAACACAGAGCGCTGTGAGTTAGAGCTGCATTGAAGGGGCAACTGAGAGAGCTCAGCGTTAGAGCTGCTGTGAAGGGGCAACAGAGAGCACTGGAAGATAGAGCTGCTGAGAAGGAGCAACTGAGTGCACTTAGAGTTACAGCTGCTGTGTAGGGGCAGCAGACAACGCTTGAGAGTCAGTCAGCGCTCCTGTGAAGGGGCACCAGGGATCGCTGAGAATTAGAGCTGCGTTGAAGAGGCAACACGGAGTGGTGAGATTTAGCGTTGCTGAGAAGGGGCAACACATAGCGCTGAGAGTTAGAGCTCCTGTGAAGGGGCAACAGATAGCGGTGAGAGGTAGTTAGAGCTGCTGTGACTGTGCAAGAGAGAGAGGTGAGAGTTAGAACTGCGTTGAAGGGGCAGCACAGAGCGCCGAGAGATAGAGCTGGTGTGAAGGGGCAACAGAGAGCGCTGAGATTTATTCAGAGCTGCTCTGAAGGGGCAACAGTCAGGGCTGAGAGTTATATCTGCTATGAATGGGCAACAGTGAGCTCTGAGTTACAGCTGCGTTGAAGGGGCAACACAGAGCGTTGAGAGTCAGGGCTGCTGTGAAGCGGAAACAGAGTGGTGAGAGTTAGAGCTGCTCTGAAGAGGCAACAGCGAGCGCTGAGCGTTAGAGCTGCGTTGAAGGGGCAAGAGAAGAGAGAGCGATGAGGTTTACAGCTGCTGTGAACGGGCAACTGAGAGCGCTTAGAATTAGAGCTGCTCTGAAGGAGCAAACAGAGCGGTGAGAGTTAGTCAGAGCTCCTGTGAAGGGGCAATAGAGAGCGCTGAGAGTTAGAGCTGCTGTGAAGGGGCAACACAGAGCACTGGAAGTTAGAGCTGCTGAGAAGGGGCAACTGAGAGCACTTAGAGTTACAGCTGCTGTGAAGGGGCAACACAGAGCGCTTGAGAGTCGGTCAGTGCTCCTGTGAAGGGGCACCAGAGATCGCTGAGAATTAGAGCTGCGTTGAAGGGGCAACACAGAGCGCTGAGAGGTAGAGCTGGTGGGAAGGGGACACAGAGAGCGCTGAGATTTAGTCAGAGCTCCTCTGGAGGGGCAACAGAGCGCTCTGAGAGTTAGAGCTGCTGTGAAGGGGCAACAGAAAGCGCTGAGATTTAGTCAGAGCTGCACTGAAGGGGCATCAGCGAGCGCTGAGCGTTAGAGCTGCGTTGAAGGGGCAACAGAGCTCGCTGAGGTTTACAGCTGCTGTGAAGGGGCAACTGAGAGCGCTTAGAATTAGAGCTGCTCTCAAGTAGCAAACAGAGCGGTGAGAGTTAGAGCTCCTGTGAAGGGGCAATAGAGAGCGCTGAGAGTTAAAGCTGCCTTGGGGAAACAGAGTGCGCTGAGATTTAGTCAGAGCTGCTGTGAAGGGCAACAGAGTGCTCTGAGAGTTAGAGCTGCTCTGAAGAGGCAATAAAGAGTGCTGAGAATTAGAACTGCATTGAAGTGGCAACACAGGGCGCTGAGAGTTAGAGCTGCTGTGAAGGGGCAACGGAGAGCGCTGATTTATTGCTGTTGTGAAGGGGCAGTAAAGAGTGGTGAGCATTAGAGCTGCGTTGAAGGGGCAACACAGGGCGCTGAGAGTTAGAGCTGCTGTGAAGGGGCAACCGGGAGCGCTGAGAGTTAGTGAGACTGATCTGAAGGGTCAACAGAAAGCACGGAGAGTTAGTCAGAGCTGCTCTGAAGGGCAACAGAGCGCGCTGAGAGTTAGAGCTGCTGTGAAAGGGCAACAGAGATCCGTGAGAGTTACAGCTGCGTTGAAGGGGCAACACAGAGCGCTGTGAGTTAGAGCTGCATTGAAGGGGCAACTGAGAGAGCTCAGCGTTAGAGCTGCTGTGAAGGGACAACACAGAGCACTGGAAGTTAGAGCTGCTGAGAAGGGGCAACTGAGTGCACTTAGAGTTACAGCTACTGTGAAGTGGCAACACAGAGCGCTTGAGAGTCAGTCAGTGCTCCTGTGAAGGGGCTCATAGATCGCTGAGAATTAGAGCTGTGTTGAAGGGGCAACAACACACAGCGCTGAGAGATAGAGCTGGTGTGAAGGGGACACAGAGAGCGCTGAGATTTAGTCAGAGCTGCTATGAAGGGGCAACAGAGCGCTGAGAGTTATAGCTGCTATGAATGGGCAACAGAGAGCGCTGAGATTTAGTCAGAGCTCCTCTGAAGGGGCAACAGAGCGCTCTGAGAGTTAGAGCTGCTGTGAAGGGCCAACAGAAAGCGCTGAGATTTAGTCAGTGCTACTCTGAAGGGCAACAGAGCGCGCCGAGAGTTAGAGCTGCTGTGAAGGGGCAACACAGATCGCTGAGATTTAGTCAGAGCTGCTCGGAAGGGACAACAGAGGGGGCTGAGTGTTAGAGCTCCTGTGAAGGGGCAACAGAGAGGGCTTGAGAGTTAGAGCTGCGTTGATGGGGCCATACAGAGCGCTTTAGAGTTAGTCAGCGCTCCTGTGAAGTGGCACCAGGGATCGCTGAGAATTAGAGCTGCGTTGAAGGGGCAACACAGAGCGCTGAGAGTTCGAGCTGCTGTGATGGGGAAACAGCGCTGAGAATTAGAGCTGCTGTGAAGAGGCAACACAGAGATCTGAGATTTAGCATTGCTGAGAAGGGGCAACACATAGCGCTGAGAGTTAGAGCTCCTGCGAAGGGGCAACAGATAGCGGTGAGAGTTAGAGCGGCTGTGATGGGGCAACAGATAGCGGTGAGAGTTAGAGCGGCTGTGATGGGGCAACAGAGAGGGCTGAGAGTTAGTCAGAGCTGCTGTGAAGGGGCAACAGACAGGGCTGAGACTTAGAGCTGCTGTGAAGGGGCAACAGAGAGAGCTCTGAGAGGTAGAGCTGCTGTGAAGGGGCCACGGAGAGCGCTGAGATTTAGTCAGAGCTCTTCTGAAGGGGCAACAGAGCGGTCTGAGAGTTAGAGCTGCTGTGAAGGGGCAACTGAGAGCACTTAGAGTTAAAGCCGCTGTGAAGGGGCAACAGAGAGCGTAGAGAGTCAGGGCTGCTGTGAAGCGGAAACAGATTGGTGAGAGTTAGCGCTGCTGTGAAGGGGAAACAGAGAGTGGTGAGAGTTACAGCTGTTGTGAAGGGGCAACACACAGCGCTGAGATTTAGAGCTGCTGTGAAGGGGCAACACAGATCGCTGAGATTTAGTCAGAGCTCTTCTGAAGGGGCAACAGAGCGCTCTGAGAGTTAGAGCTGCTGTGAAGGGGCCACAGAAAGCGCTGAGATTTAGTCAGTGCTACTCTGAATGGCAACAGAGCGCACTGAGAGTTAGAGCTTCTGTGAAGGGACAACACAGCGCGCTGAGATTTAGTCAGAGCTGCACTGAAGGGGCAACAGCGAGCGCTGAGAGTTAGAGCTGCTCTGAAGGGGCAATAAAGAGTGCTGAGAATTAGAACGGCATTGAAGTGGCAACACAGGGCGCTGAGAGTTAGAGCTGCTGTGAAGGGGCAACTGGGAGCGCTGAGAGTTAGTCAGACTGATCTGAAGGGTCAACAGAAAGCACGGAGAGTTAGTCAGAGCTGCTCTGAAGGGCAACAGAGGGCGCTGAGAGTTAGAGCTGCTGTGAAGCTCGGTGAGGTTTAGAGCTCCTGTGAACGGGCAATAGAGAGTGCTGAGAGTTAAAGCTGCCTTGGGGAAACAGAGCACTAAGATTAAGTCAGAGCTGCTCTGAAGGGCAACAGAGAGCGCTGCTAGTTAGAGCTGCTTTAAAGGGGCAACAAAGAGTGCTGTGAGTTAGAGCTGCATTGAAGGGGTAAATGAGAGCGCTTAGATTTAGAGCTGCTCTCCAGTAGCAAACAGAGCCGTGAGAGTTAGTCAGAGCTCCTGTGAAGGGGTAATAGAGAACACTGAGAGTTCAAGCTGCTTTGGAGGGGAAACAGAGAGCGCTGAGATTTAGTCAGAGCTGCTCTGAAGGGGCTCCAGAGCGCTGAGAGTTAGAGCTGCTATGAATGGTCATCAGAGAGCGCTGAGATTTAGTCAGAGCTCCTCTGAAGGGGCAACAGAGCGCTCTGAGAGTTAGAGCTGCTGTGAAGGGGCAACTGAGAGCGCTTAGAGTTAAAGCCGCTGTGAAGGGGCAACAGAGAGCGTAGAGAGTCAGGGCTGCTGTGAAGCGGAAACAGATTGGTGAGAGTTAGAGCTGCTGTGAAGGGGAAACAGAGAGTGGTGAGAGTTACAGCTGTTGTGAAGGGGCAACACACAGCGCTGAGAATTAGAGCTGCTGTGAAGGGGCAACAGAGTGTGCTGAGAGAGTTTCTGTGAAGGGGCAACACAGCGCGCTGAGATTTAGTCAGAGCTGCACTGAAGGGGCAACAGCGAGCGCTGATAGTTAGAGCTGCGTTGAAGGGGCAACAGAGCTCGCTGAGGTTTACAGCTGCTGTGAAGGGGCAACTGAGAGCGCTTAGAATTAGAGCTGCTCTCAATTAGCAAACAGAGCAGTGAGAGTTAGAGCTCCTGTGAAGGGGCAATAGAGAGCGCTGAGAGTTAAAGCTGCCTTGGGGAAACAGAGAGCACTGAGATATAGTCAGAGCTGCTCTGAAGGGCAACAGAGAGCGGTGAGAGTTAGAGCTGCGTTAAACTGGGAACAGAGAGTGCTGTGAGTTATAGAGCTGCATTGAAGGGGCAACTGAGAGCGCTTAGAGTTAGAGCTGCTGTGAAGGGGAAACAGAGAGAGCTCTGAGAGTTAGAGCTGCGTTGAAGGGGCAACACGGTGTGCTGAGAGATAGAGCTGGTGTGAAGGGGCAACAGAGAGCGCTGAGATTTAGTCAGAGCTACAATGAAGGGTCAACACAGCGCTGACAGTTATAGCTGCTATGAATGGGCAACAATGAGCGCTGAGTTACAGCTGTGTTGATGGGCAACCCAGAGCGTTGAGAGTGAGGGCTGCTGTGAAGCGGAAACAGAGTGGTGAGAGTTAGAGCTGCTGTGAAAGGGAAACAGAGTGGTGAGAGTTCCAGCTGTTGTGAAGGGGCAACACACAGCCCTGAGATTTAGAGCTGCTGTGTAGGGGCTACACAGAGCGCTGAGAAAGCTTCTGTGAAGGGGAAACACAGAGCATTGAGATTTAGTCAGAGCTGCACTGAAGGGGCAACCCAGAGTGCTGTGCGTTAGGGCTGCATTGAAGGGGCAAATGAGAGCTCTTAGAGTTAGAGCTGCTGTGAAAGAGCAACAGAGATCCGTAAGAGTTACAGCTGCGTTGAAGGGGCAACACAGAGCGCTGTGAGTTAGAGCTGCATTGAAGGGGCAACTGAGAGAGCTCAGCGTTAGAGCTGCTGTGAAGGGGCAACAGAAAGCGCTGAGATTTAGTCAGTGCTACTCTGAAGGGCAACAGAGCGCGCTGAGAGTTAGAGCTGCGGTGAAGGGGCAACACAGCGCGCTGAGATTTAGTCAGAGCTGCACTGAAGGGGCAAGAGCGAGCGCTGAGCGTTAGAGCTGCGTTGAAGGGGCAACAGAGCTCGCTGAGGTTTACAGCTGCTGTGAAGGGGCAACTGAGAGCGCTTAGAATTAGAGCTGCTCTCAAGTAGCAAACAGAGCGGTGAGAGTTAGAGCTCCTGTGAAGGGGCAATTGAGAGCGCTGAGAGTTAAAGCTGCCTTGGGGAAACAGAGAGCACTGAGATTTAGTCAGAGCTGCTCTGAAGGGCAACAGAGAGCGGTGAGAGTTAGAGCTCCTCTGAAGGGCAACAGAGTGCTCTGAGAGTTAGAGCTGCTCTGAAGGGGCAACCGGGAGCGCTGAGAGTTAGTCAGACTGATCTGAAGGGTCAACAGAAAGCACGGAGAGTTAGTCAGAGCTGCTCTGAAGGGCAACAGAGCACGCTGAGAGTTAGAGCTGCTGTGAATCTCGGTGAGGTTTAGAGCTGCTGTGAAGGGGCAACTGAGAGGGCTTAGAATTAGAGCTGCTCTGAAGAAGCAAACAGCGCTGAGAGATTGAGCTGCTGTGGAGGGGAAACAGAGAGCGCTGAGATTTAGTCAGAGCTGCTCTGAAGGGCAACAGAGAGCGCTGAGAGAGCTTCTGTGAAGGGGCAACACAGAGCGCTGAGATTTAGTGAGAGCTGCACTGAAGGGGCAACAGCGAGCGCTGAGAGTTAGAGCTGCGTTGAAGGGGCAACACAGAGCGTTGAGAGTCAGGGCTGCTGTGAAGCGGAAACAGAATGGTGAGAGTTAGAGCTGTTGTGAAGGGGCAACACACAGCGGTGAGAGTTAGAGCTGCTGTGAAGGGGCAACAGAGCTCGCTGAGGTTCAGAGCTGCTGTGAAGGGGCAACTGAGAGCGCTTAGAATTAGAGCTGCTGTGAAGAAGCAAACAGAGCGCTGAGAGATAGAACTGCTGTGGAGGGGAAACAGAGAGCGCTGAGATTCAGTCAGGGCTGCTCTGAAGGGCAACAGAGAGCGCTGCTAGTTACAGCTGCGTTAAAGGGGCAACAAAGAGTGCTGTGAGTTAGAGCTGCTGTGAAGCGGCAACAGAGCTCGCTGAGGTTCACAGCTGCTGTGAAGGGGCAAGTGAGAGCGCTTAGAATTAGAGCTGCTCTGAAGAAGCAAACAGCGCTGAGAGATAGAGGTGCTGTGGAGGGGAAACAGAGAGCGCTGAGATTCAGTCAGAGCTGCTCTGAAGGGGCAACAGAGCGCTCTGAGAGTTAGAGCTGCTGTGAAGGGGCAATTGAGAGCACTTAGAGTTAAAGCCGCTGTGAAGGGGCAACAGAGAGCGTAGAGAGTCAGGGCTGCTGTGAAGCGGAAACAGATTGGTGAGAGTTAGAGCTGCTGTGAAGGGGAAACAGAGAGTGGTGAGAGTTACAGCTGTTGTGAAGGGGCAACACACAGCGCTGAGATTTAGAGCTGCTGTGAAGGGGCAACACAGATCGCTGAGATTTAGGCGGAGCTCCTCTGAAGGGGCAACAGAGCGCTATGAGAGTTAGAGCTGCTGTGAAGGGGCCACAGAAAGCGCTGAGATTTAGTGCTACTCTGAAGGGCAACAGAGCGCGCTGAGAGTTAGAGCTGCTGTGAAGGGGCAACAGAGCGTGCTGAGAGAGTTTCTGTGAAGGGGCAACACAGCGCGCTGAGATTTAGTCAGAGCTGCACTGAAGGGGCAACAGCGAGCGCTGAGAGTTAGAGCTGCGTTGAAGGGGCAACAGAGCTCGCTGAGGTTTACAGCTGCTGTGAAGGGGCAACTGAGAGCGCTTAGAATTAGAGCTGCTCTCAATTAGCAAACAGAGCGGTGAGAGTTAGAGCTCCTGTGAAGGGGCAATAGAGAGCGCTGAGAGTTAAAGCTGCCTTGGGGAAACAGAGAACACTGAGATTTAGTCAGAGCTGCTCTGAAGGGCAACAGAGAGCGGTGAGAGTTAGAGCTGCGTTAAAGTGGGAACAGAGAGTGCTGTGAGTTATAGAGCTGCATTGAAGGGGCAACTGAGAGCGCTTAGAGTTAGAGCTGCTGTGAAGGGGAAACAGAGAGAGCTCTGAGAGTTAGAGCTGCGTTGAAGGGGCAACACGGTGTGCTGAGAGATAGAGCTGGTGTGAAGGGGCAACAGAGAGCGCTGAGATTTAGAGCTACAATGAAGGGTCAACAGAGCGCTGAGAGTTATAGCTGCTATGAATGGGCAACAGTGAGCGCTGAGTTACAGCTGTGTTGATGGGCAACCCAGAGCGTTGAGAGTGAGGGCTGCTGTGAAGCGGAAACAGAGTGGTGAGAGTTAGAGCTGCTGTGAAAGGGAAACAGAGAGTGGTGAGAGTTCCAGCTGTTGTGAAGGGGCAACACACAGCGCTGAGATTTAGAGCTGCTGTGTAGGGGCTACACAGAGCGCTGAGAAAGCTTCTGTGAAGGGGAAACACAGAGCGCTGAGATTTAGTCAGAGCTGCACTGAAGGGGCAACCCAGAGTGCTGTGCGTTAGGGCTGCATTGAAGGGGCAAATGAGAGCTCTTAGAGTTAGAGCTGCTGTGAAAGGGCAACAGAGATCCGTGAGAGTTACAGCTGCGTTGAAGGGGCAACACAGAGCGCTGTGAGTTAGAGCTGCATTGAAGGGGCAACTGAGAGAGCTCAGCGTTAGAGCTGCTGTGAAGGGGCAACAGAGAGCACTGGAAGATAGAGCTGCTGAGAAGGAGCAACTGAGTGCACTTAGAGTTACAGCTGCTGTGTAGGGGCAGCAGACAACGCTTGAGAGTCAGTCAGCGCTCCTGTGAAGGGGCACCAGGGATCGCTGAGAATTAGAGCTGCGTTGAAGAGGCAACACGGAGTGGTGAGATTTAGCGTTGCTGAGAAGGGGCAACACATAGCGCTGAGAGTTAGAGCTCCTGTGAAGGGGCAACAGATAGCGGTGAGAGGTAGTTAGAGCTGCTGTGACTGTGCAAGAGAGAGAAGTGAGAGTTAGAACTGCGTTGAAGGGGCAGCACAGAGCGCCGAGAGATAGAGCTGGTGTGAAGGGGCAACAGAGAGCGCTGAGATTTATTCAGAGCTGCTCTGAAGGGGCAACAGTCAGGGCTGAGAGTTATATCTGCTATGAATGGGCAACAGTGAGCTCTGAGTTACAGCTGCGTTGAAGGGGCAACACAGAGCGTTGAGAGTCAGGGCTGCTGTGAAGCGGAAACAGAGTGGTGAGAGTTAGAGCTGCTCTGAAGAGGCAACAGCGAGCGCTGAGCGTTAGAGCTGCGTTGAAGGGGCAAGAGAAGAGAGAGCGATGAGGTTTACAGCTGCTGTGAACGGGCAACTGAGAGCGCTTAGAATTAGAGCTGCTCTGAAGGAGCAAACAGAGCGGTGAGAGTTAGTCAGAGCTCCTGTGAAGGGGCAATAGAGAGCGCTGAGAGTTAGAGCTGCTGTGAAGGGGCAACACAGAGCACTGGAAGTTAGAGCTGCTGAGAAGGGGCAACTGAGAGCACTTAGAGTTACAGCTGCTGTGAAGGGGCAACACAGAGCGCTTGAGAGTCGGTCAGTGCTCCTGTGAAGGGGCACCAGAGATCGCTGAGAATTAGAGCTGCGTTGAAGGGGCAACACAGAGCGCTGAGAGGTAGAGCTGGTGTGAAGGGGACACAGAGAGCGCTGAGATTTAGTCAGAGCTCCTCTGGAGGGGCAACAGAGCGCTCTGAGAGTTAGAGCTGCTGTGAAGGGGCAACAGAAAGCGCTGAGATTTAGTCAGAGCTGCACTGAAGGGGCATCAGCGAGCGCTGAGCGTTAGAGCTGCGTTGAAGGGGCAACAGAGCTCGCTGAGGTTTACAGCTGCTGTGAAGGGGCAACTGAGAGCGCTTAGAATTAGAGCTGCTCTCAAGTAGCAAACAGAGCGGTGAGAGTTAGAGCTCCTGTGAAGGGGCAATAGAGAGCGCTGAGAGTTAAAGCTGCCTTGGGGAAACAGAGTGCGCTGAGATTTAGTCAGAGCTGCTGTGAAGGGCAACAGAGTGCTCTGAGAGTTAGAGCTGCTCTGAAGAGGCAATAAAGAGTGCTGAGAATTAGAACTGCATTGAAGTGGCAACACAGGGCGCTGAGAGTTAGAGCTGCTGTGAAGGGGCAACGGAGAGCGCTGATTTATTGCTGTTGTGAAGGGGCAGTAAAGAGTGGTGAGCATTAGAGCTGCGTTGAAGGGGCAACACAGGGCGCTGAGAGTTAGAGCTGCTGTGAAGGGGCAACCGGGAGCGCTGAGAGTTAGTCAGACTGATCTGAAGGGTCAACAGAAAGCACGGAGAGTTAGTCAGAGCTGCTCTGAAGGGCAACAGAGCGCGCTGAGAGTTAGAGCTGCTGTGAAAGGGCAACAGAGATCCGTGAGAGTTACAGCTGCGTTGAAGGGGCAACACAGAGCGCTGTGAGTTAGAGCTGCATTGAAGGGGCAACTGAGAGAGCTCAGCGTTAGAGCTGCTGTGAAGGGACAACACAGAGCACTGGAAGTTAGAGCTGCTGAGAAGGGGCAACTGAGTGCACTTAGAGTTACAGCTACTGTGAAGTGGCAACACAGAGCGCTTGAGAGTCAGTCAGTGCTCCTGTGAAGGGGCTCATAGATCGCTGAGAATTAGAGCTGTGTTGAAGGGGCAACACACAGCGCTGAGAGATAGAGCTGGTGTGAAGGGGACACAGAGAGCGCTGAGATTTAGTCAGAGCTGCTATGAAGGGGCAACAGAGCGCTGAGAGTTATAGCTGCTATGAATGGGCAACAGAGAGCGCTGAGATTTAGTCAGAGCTCCTCTGAAGGGGCAACAGAGCGCTCTGAGAGTTAGAGCTGCTGTGAAGGGCCAACAGAAAGCGCTGAGATTTAGTCAGTGCTACTCTGAAGGGCAACAGAGCGCGCTGAGAGTTAGAGCTGCTGTGAAGGGGCAACACAGATCGCTGAGATTTAGTCAGAGCTGCTCGGAAGGGACAACAGAGGGGGCTGAGTGTTAGAGCTCCTGTGAAGGGGCAACAGAGAGGGCTTGAGAGTTAGAGCTGCGTTGATGGGGCCATACAGAGCGCTTTAGAGTTAGTCAGCGCTCCTGTGAAGTGGCACCAGGGATCGCTGAGAATTAGAGCTGCGTTGAAGGGGCAACACAGAGCGCTGAGAGTTCGAGCTGCTGTGATGGGGAAACAGCGCTGAGAATTAGAGCTGCTGTGAAGAGGCAACACAGAGATCTGAGATTTAGCATTGCTGAGAAGGGGCAACACATAGCGCTGAGAGTTAGAGCTCCTGCGAAGGGGCAACAGATAGCGGTGAGAGTTAGAGCGGCTGTGATGGGGCAACAGATAGCGGTGAGAGTTAGAGCGGCTGTGATGGGGCAACAGAGAGGGCTGAGAGTTAGTCAGAGCTGCTGTGAAGGGGCAACAGACAGGGCTGAGACTTAGAGCTGCTGTGAAGGGGCAACAGAGAGAGCTCTGAGAGGTAGAGCTGCTGTGAAGGGGCCACGGAGAGCGCTGAGATTTAGTCAGAGCTCTTCTGAAGGGGCAACAGAGCGGTCTGAGAGTTAGAGCTGCTGTGAAGGGGCAACTGAGAGCACTTAGAGTTAAAGCCGCTGTGAAGGGGCAACAGAGAGCGTAGAGAGTCAGGGCTGCTGTGAAGCGGAAACAGAGATTGGTGAGAGTTAGCGCTGCTGTGAAGGGGAAACAGAGAGTGGTGAGAGTTACAGCTGTTGTGAAGGGGCAACACACAGCGCTGAGATTTAGAGCTGCTGTGAAGGGGCAACACAGATCGCTGAGATTTAGTCAGAGCTCTTCTGAAGGGGCAACAGAGCGCTCTGAGAGTTAGAGCTGCTGTGAAGGGGCCACAGAAAGCGCTGAGATTTAGTCAGTGCTACTCTGAATGGCAACAGAGCGCACTGAGAGTTAGAGCTTCTGTGAAGGGACAACACAGCGCGCTGAGATTTAGTCAGAGCTGCACTGAAGGGGCAACAGCGAGCGCTGAGAGTTAGAGCTGCTCTGAAGGGGCAATAAAGAGTGCTGAGAATTAGAACGGCATTGAAGTGGCAACACAGGGCGCTGAGAGTTAGAGCTGCTGTGAAGGGGCAACTGGGAGCGCTGAGAGTTAGTCAGACTGATCTGAAGGGTCAACAGAAAGCACGGAGAGTTAGTCAGAGCTGCTCTGAAGGGCAACAGAGGGCGCTGAGAGTTAGAGCTGCTGTGAAGCTCGGTGAGGTTTAGAGCTCCTGTGAACGGGCAATAGAGAGTGCTGAGAGTTAAAGCTGCCTTGGGGAAACAGAGCACTAAGATTAAGTCAGAGCTGCTCTGAAGGGCAACAGAGAGCGCTGCTAGTTAGAGCTGCTTTAAAGGGGCAACAAAGAGTGCTGTGAGTTAGAGCTGCATTGAAGGGGTAAATGAGAGCGCTTAGATTTAGAGCTGCTCTCCAGTAGCAAACAGAGCCGTGAGAGTTAGTCAGAGCTCCTGTGAAGGGGTAATAGAGAACACTGAGAGTTCAAGCTGCTTTGGAGGGGAAACAGAGAGCGCTGAGATTTAGTCAGAGCTGCTCTGAAGGGGCTCCAGAGCGCTCAGAGTTAGAGCTGCTATGAATGGTCATCAGAGAGCGCTGAGATTTAGTCAGAGCTCCTCTGAAGGGGCAACAGAGCGCTCTGAGAGTTAGAGCTGCTGTGAAGGGGCAACTGAGAGCGCTTAGAGTTAAAGCCGCTGTGAAGGGGCAACAGAGAGCGTAGAGTCAGGGCTGCTGTGAAGCGGAAACAGATTGGTGAGAGTTAGAGCTGCTGTGAAGGGGAAACAGAGAGTGGTGAGAGTTACAGCTGTTGTGAAGGGGCAACACACAGCGCTGAGAATTAGAGCTGCTGTGAAGGGGCAACAGAGTGTGCTGAGAGAGTTTCTGTGAAGGGGCAACACAGCGCGCTGAGATTTAGTCAGAGCTGCACTGAAGGGGCAACAGCGAGCGCTGAGAGTTAGAGCTGCGTTGAAGGGGCAACAGAGCTCGCTGAGGTTTACAGCTGCTGTGAAGGGGCAACTGAGAGCGCTTAGAATTAGAGCTGCTCTCAATTAGCAAACAGAGCGGTGAGAGTTAGAGCTCCTGTGAAGGGGCAATAGAGAGCGCTGAGAGTTAAAGCTGCCTTGGGGAAACAGAGAGCACTGAGATATAGTCAGAGCTGCTCTGAAGGGCAACAGAGAGCGGTGAGAGTTAGAGCTGCGTTAAACTGGGAACAGAGAGTGCTGTGAGTTATAGAGCTGCATTGAAGGGGCAACTGAGAGCGCTTAGAGTTAGAGCTGCTGTGAAGGGGAAACAGAGAGAGCTCTGAGAGTTAGAGCTGCGTTGAAGGGGCAACACGGTGTGCTGAGAGATAGAGCTGGTGTGAAGGGGCAACAGAGAGCGCTGAGATTTAGTCAGAGCTACAATGAAGGGTCAACACAGCGCTGACAGTTATAGCTGCTATGAATGGGCAACAATGAGCGCTGAGTTACAGCTGTGTTGATGGGCAACCCAGAGCGTTGAGAGTGAGGGCTGCTGTGAAGCGGAAACAGAGTGGTGAGAGTTAGAGCTGCTGTGAAAGGGAAACAGAGAGTGGTGAGAGTTCCAGCTGTTGTGAAGGGGCAACACACAGCCCTGAGATTTAGAGCTGCTGTGTAGGGGCTACACAGAGCGCTGAGAAAGCTTCTGTGAAGGGGAAACACAGAGCATTGAGATTTAGTCAGAGCTGCACTGAAGGGGCAACCCAGAGTGCTGTGCGTTAGGGCTGCATTGAAGGGGCAAATGAGAGCTCTTAGAGTTAGAGCTGCTGTGAAAGAGCAACAGAGATCCGTAAGAGTTACAGCTGCGTTGAAGGGGCAACACAGAGCGCTGTGAGTTAGAGCTGCATTGAAGGGGCAACTGAGAGAGCTCAGCGTTAGAGCTGCTGTGAAGGGGCAACAGAAAGCGCTGAGATTTAGTCAGTGCTACTCTGAAGGGCAACAGAGCGCGCTGAGAGTTAGAGCTGCGGTGAAGGGGCAACACAGCGCGCTGAGATTTAGTCAGAGCTGCACTGAAGGGGCAAGAGCGAGCGCTGAGCGTTAGAGCTGCGTTGAAGGGGCAACAGAGCTCGCTGAGGTTTACAGCTGCTGTGAAGGGGCAACTGAGAGCGCTTAGAATTAGAGCTGCTCTCAAGTAGCAAACAGAGCGGTGAGAGTTAGAGCTCCTGTGAAGGGGCAATTGAGAGCGCTGAGAGTTAAAGCTGCCTTGGGGAAACAGAGAGCACTGAGATTTAGTCAGAGCTGCTCTGAAGGGCAACAGAGAGCGGTGAGAGTTAGAGCTCCTCTGAAGGGCAACAGAGTGCTCTGAGAGTTAGAGCTGCTCTGAAGGGGCAACCGGGAGCGCTGAGAGTTAGTCAGACTGATCTGAAGGGTCAACAGAAAGCACGGAGAGTTAGTCAGAGCTGCTCTGAAGGGCAACAGAGCACGCTGAGAGTTAGAGCTGCTGTGAATCTCGGTGAGGTTTAGAGCTGCTGTGAAGGGGCAACTGAGAGGGCTTAGAATTAGAGCTGCTCTGAAGAAGCAAACAGCGCTGAGAGATTGAGCTGCTGTGGAGGGGAAACAGAGAGCGCTGAGATTTAGTCAGAGCTGCTCTGAAGGGCAACAGAGAGCGCTGAGAGAGCTTCTGTGAAGGGGCAACACAGAGCGCTGAGATTTAGTGAGAGCTGCACTGAAGGGGCAACAGCGAGCGCTGAGAGTTAGAGCTGCGTTGAAGGGGCAACACAGAGCGTTGAGAGTCAGGGCTGCTGTGAAGCGGAAACAGAATGGTGAGAGTTAGAGCTGTTGTGAAGGGGCAACACACAGCGGTGAGAGTTAGAGCTGCTGTGAAGGGGCAACAGAGCTCGCTGAGGTTCAGAGCTGCTGTGAAGGGGCAACTGAGAGCGCTTAGAATTAGAGCTGCTGTGAAGAAGCAAACAGAGCGCTGAGAGATAGAACTGCTGTGGAGGGGAAACAGAGAGCGCTGAGATTCAGTCAGGGCTGCTCTGAAGGGCAACAGAGAGCGCTGCTAGTTACAGCTGCGTTAAAGGGGCAACAAAGAGTGCTGTGAGTTAGAGCTGCTGTGAAGCGGCAACAGAGCTCGCTGAGGTTCACAGCTGCTGTGAAGGGGCAAGTGAGAGCGCTTAGAATTAGAGCTGCTCTGAAGAAGCAAACAGCGCTGAGAGATAGAGGTGCTGTGGAGGGGAAACAGAGAGCGCTGAGATTCAGTCAGAGCTGCTCTGAAGGGGCAACAGAGCGCTCTGAGAGTTAGAGCTGCTGTGAAGGGGCAATTGAGAGCACTTAGAGTTAAAGCCGCTGTGAAGGGGCAACAGAGAGCGTAGAGAGTCAGGGCTGCTGTGAAGCGGAAACAGATTGGTGAGAGTTAGAGCTGCTGTGAAGGGGAAACAGAGAGTGGTGAGAGTTACAGCTGTTGTGAAGGGGCAACACACAGCGCTGAGATTTAGAGCTGCTGTGAAGGGGCAACACAGATCGCTGAGATTTAGGCGGAGCTCCTCTGAAGGGGCAACAGAGCGCTATGAGAGTTAGAGCTGCTGTGAAGGGGCCACAGAAAGCGCTGAGATTTAGTGCTACTCTGAAGGGCAACAGAGCGCGCTGAGAGTTAGAGCTGCTGTGAAGGGGCAACAGAGCGTGCTGAGAGAGTTTCTGTGAAGGGGCAACACAGCGCGCTGAGATTTAGTCAGAGCTGCACTGAAGGGGCAACAGCGAGCGCTGAGAGTTAGAGCTGCGTTGAAGGGGCAACAGAGCTCGCTGAGGTTTACAGCTGCTGTGAAGGGGCAACTGAGAGCGCTTAGAATTAGAGCTGCTCTCAATTAGCAAACAGAGCGGTGAGAGTTAGAGCTCCTGTGAAGGGGCAATAGAGAGCGCTGAGAGTTAAAGCTGCCTTGGGGAAACAGAGAACACTGAGATTTAGTCAGAGCTGCTCTGAAGGGCAACAGAGAGCGGTGAGAGTTAGAGCTGCGTTAAAGTGGGAACAGAGAGTGCTGTGAGTTATAGAGCTGCATTGAAGGGGCAACTGAGAGCGCTTAGAGTTAGAGCTGCTGTGAAGGGGAAACAGAGAGAGCTCTGAGAGTTAGAGCTGCGTTGAAGGGGCAACACGGTGTGCTGAGAGATAGAGCTGGTGTGAAGGGGCAACAGAGAGCGCTGAGATTTAGAGCTACAATGAAGGGTCAACAGAGCGCTGAGAGTTATAGCTGCTATGAATGGGCAACAGTGAGCGCTGAGTTACAGCTGTGTTGATGGGCAACCCAGAGCGTTGAGAGTGAGGGCTGCTGTGAAGCGGAAACAGAGTGGTGAGAGTTAGAGCTGCTGTGAAAGGGAAACAGAGAGTGGTGAGAGTTCCAGCTGTTGTGAAGGGGCAACACACAGCGCTGAGATTTAGAGCTGCTGTGTAGGGGCTACACAGAGCGCTGAGAAAGCTTCTGTGAAGGGGAAACACAGAGCGCTGAGATTTAGTCAGAGCTGCACTGAAGGGGCAACCCAGAGTGCTGTGCGTTAGGGCTGCATTGAAGGGGCAAATGAGAGCTCTTAGAGTTAGAGCTGCTGTGAAAGGGCAACAGAGATCCGTGAGAGTTACAGCTGCGTTGAAGGGGCAACACAGAGCGCTGTGAGTTAGAGCTGCATTGAAGGGGCAACTGAGAGAGCTCAGCGTTAGAGCTGCTGTGAAGGGGCAACAGAGAGCACTGGAAGATAGAGCTGCTGAGAAGGAGCAACTGAGTGCACTTAGAGTTACAGCTGCTGTGTAGGGGCAGCAGACAACGCTTGAGAGTCAGTCAGCGCTCCTGTGAAGGGGCACCAGGGATCGCTGAGAATTAGAGCTGCGTTGAAGAGGCAACACGGAGTGGTGAGATTTAGCGTTGCTGAGAAGGGGCAACACATAGCGCTGAGAGTTAGAGCTCCTGTGAAGGGGCAACAGATAGCGGTGAGAGGTAGTTAGAGCTGCTGTGACTGTGCAAGAGAGAGAAGTGAGAGTTAGAACTGCGTTGAAGGGGCAGCACAGAGCGCCGAGAGATAGAGCTGGTGTGAAGGGGCAACAGAGAGCGCTGAGATTTATTCAGAGCTGCTCTGAAGGGGCAACAGTCAGGGCTGAGAGTTATATCTGCTATGAATGGGCAACAGTGAGCTCTGAGTTACAGCTGCGTTGAAGGGGCAACACAGAGCGTTGAGAGTCAGGGCTGCTGTGAAGCGGAAACAGAGTGGTGAGAGTTAGAGCTGCTCTGAAGAGGCAACAGCGAGCGCTGAGCGTTAGAGCTGCGTTGAAGGGGCAAGAGAAGAGAGAGCGATGAGGTTTACAGCTGCTGTGAACGGGCAACTGAGAGCGCTTAGAATTAGAGCTGCTCTGAAGGAGCAAACAGAGCGGTGAGAGTTAGTCAGAGCTCCTGTGAAGGGGCAATAGAGAGCGCTGAGAGTTAGAGCTGCTGTGAAGGGGCAACACAGAGCACTGGAAGTTAGAGCTGCTGAGAAGGGGCAACTGAGAGCACTTAGAGTTACAGCTGCTGTGAAGGGGCAACACAGAGCGCTTGAGAGTCGGTCAGTGCTCCTGTGAAGGGGCACCAGAGATCGCTGAGAATTAGAGCTGCGTTGAAGGGGCAACACAGAGCGCTGAGAGGTAGAGCTGGTGTGAAGGGGACACAGAGAGCGCTGAGATTTAGTCAGAGCTCCTCTGGAGGGGCAACAGAGCGCTCTGAGAGTTAGAGCTGCTGTGAAGGGGCAACAGAAAGCGCTGAGATTTAGTCAGAGCTGCACTGAAGGGGCATCAGCGAGCGCTGAGCGTTAGAGCTGCGTTGAAGGGGCAACAGAGCTCGCTGAGGTTTACAGCTGCTGTGAAGGGGCAACTGAGAGCGCTTAGAATTAGAGCTGCTCTCAAGTAGCAAACAGAGCGGTGAGAGTTAGAGCTCCTGTGAAGGGGCAATAGAGAGCGCTGAGAGTTAAAGCTGCCTTGGGGAAACAGAGTGCGCTGAGATTTAGTCAGAGCTGCTGTGAAGGGCAACAGAGTGCTCTGAGAGTTAGAGCTGCTCTGAAGAGGCAATAAAGAGTGCTGAGAATTAGAACTGCATTGAAGTGGCAACACAGGGCGCTGAGAGTTAGAGCTGCTGTGAAGGGGCAACGGAGAGCGCTGATTTATTGCTGTTGTGAAGGGGCAGTAAAGAGTGGTGAGCATTAGAGCTGCGTTGAAGGGGCAACACAGGGCGCTGAGAGTTAGAGCTGCTGTGAAGGGGCAACCGGGAGCGCTGAGAGTTAGTCAGACTGATCTGAAGGGTCAACAGAAAGCACGGAGAGTTAGTCAGAGCTGCTCTGAAGGGCAACAGAGCGCGCTGAGAGTTAGAGCTGCTGTGAAAGGGCAACAGAGATCCGTGAGAGTTACAGCTGCGTTGAAGGGGCAACACAGAGCGCTGTGAGTTAGAGCTGCATTGAAGGGGCAACTGAGAGAGCTCAGCGTTAGAGCTGCTGTGAAGGGACAACACAGAGCACTGGAAGTTAGAGCTGCTGAGAAGGGGCAACTGAGTGCACTTAGAGTTACAGCTACTGTGAAGTGGCAACACAGAGCGCTTGAGAGTCAGTCAGTGCTCCTGTGAAGGGGCTCATAGATCGCTGAGAATTAGAGCTGTGTTGAAGGGGCAACACACAGCGCTGAGAGATAGAGCTGGTGTGAAGGGGACACAGAGAGCGCTGAGATTTAGTCAGAGCTGCTATGAAGGGGCAACAGAGCGCTGAGAGTTATAGCTGCTATGAATGGGCAACAGAGAGCGCTGAGATTTAGTCAGAGCTCCTCTGAAGGGGCAACAGAGCGCTCTGAGAGTTAGAGCTGCTGTGAAGGGCCAACAGAAAGCGCTGAGATTTAGTCAGTGCTACTCTGAAGGGCAACAGAGCGCGCTGAGAGTTAGAGCTGCTGTGAAGGGGCAACACAGATCGCTGAGATTTAGTCAGAGCTGCTCGGAAGGGACAACAGAGGGGGCTGAGTGTTAGAGCTCCTGTGAAGGGGCAACAGAGAGGGCTTGAGAGTTAGAGCTGCGTTGATGGGGCCATACAGAGCGCTTTAGAGTTAGTCAGCGCTCCTGTGAAGTGGCACCAGGGATCGCTGAGAATTAGAGCTGCGTTGAAGGGGCAACACAGAGCGCTGAGAGTTCGAGCTGCTGTGATGGGGAAACAGCGCTGAGAATTAGAGCTGCTGTGAAGAGGCAACACAGAGATCTGAGATTTAGCATTGCTGAGAAGGGGCAACACATAGCGCTGAGAGTTAGAGCTCCTGCGAAGGGGCAACAGATAGCGGTGAGAGTTAGAGCGGCTGTGATGGGGCAACAGATAGCGGTGAGAGTTAGAGCGGCTGTGATGGGGCAACAGAGAGGGCTGAGAGTTAGTCAGAGCTGCTGTGAAGGGGCAACAGACAGGGCTGAGACTTAGAGCTGCTGTGAAGGGGCAACAGAGAGAGCTCTGAGAGGTAGAGCTGCTGTGAAGGGGCCACGGAGAGCGCTGAGATTTAGTCAGAGCTCTTCTGAAGGGGCAACAGAGCGGTCTGAGAGTTAGAGCTGCTGTGAAGGGGCAACTGAGAGCACTTAGAGTTAAAGCCGCTGTGAAGGGGCAACAGAGAGCGTAGAGAGTCAGGGCTGCTGTGAAGCGGAAACAGAGATTGGTGAGAGTTAGCGCTGCTGTGAAGGGGAAACAGAGAGTGGTGAGAGTTACAGCTGTTGTGAAGGGGCAACACACAGCGCTGAGATTTAGAGCTGCTGTGAAGGGGCAACACAGATCGCTGAGATTTAGTCAGAGCTCTTCTGAAGGGGCAACAGAGCGCTCTGAGAGTTAGAGCTGCTGTGAAGGGGCCACAGAAAGCGCTGAGATTTAGTCAGTGCTACTCTGAATGGCAACAGAGCGCACTGAGAGTTAGAGCTTCTGTGAAGGGACAACACAGCGCGCTGAGATTTAGTCAGAGCTGCACTGAAGGGGCAACAGCGAGCGCTGAGAGTTAGAGCTGCTCTGAAGGGGCAATAAAGAGTGCTGAGAATTAGAACGGCATTGAAGTGGCAACACAGGGCGCTGAGAGTTAGAGCTGCTGTGAAGGGGCAACTGGGAGCGCTGAGAGTTAGTCAGACTGATCTGAAGGGTCAACAGAAAGCACGGAGAGTTAGTCAGAGCTGCTCTGAAGGGCAACAGAGGGCGCTGAGAGTTAGAGCTGCTGTGAAGCTCGGTGAGGTTTAGAGCTCCTGTGAACGGGCAATAGAGAGTGCTGAGAGTTAAAGCTGCCTTGGGGAAACAGAGCACTAAGATTAAGTCAGAGCTGCTCTGAAGGGCAACAGAGAGCGCTGCTAGTTAGAGCTGCTTTAAAGGGGCAACAAAGAGTGCTGTGAGTTAGAGCTGCATTGAAGGGGTAAATGAGAGCGCTTAGATTTAGAGCTGCTCTCCAGTAGCAAACAGAGCCGTGAGAGTTAGTCAGAGCTCCTGTGAAGGGGTAATAGAGAACACTGAGAGTTCAAGCTGCTTTGGAGGGGAAACAGAGAGCGCTGAGATTTAGTCAGAGCTGCTCTGAAGGGGCTCCAGAGCGCTGAGAGTTAGAGCTGCTATGAATGGTCATCAGAGAGCGCTGAGATTTAGTCAGAGCTCCTCTGAAGGGGCAACAGAGCGCTCTGAGAGTTAGAGCTGCTGTGAAGGGGCAACTGAGAGCGCTTAGAGTTAAAGCCGCTGTGAAGGGGCAACAGAGAGCGTAGAGTCAGGGCTGCTGTGAAGCGGAAACAGATTGGTGAGAGTTAGAGCTGCTGTGAAGGGGAAACAGAGAGTGGTGAGAGTTACAGCTGTTGTGAAGGGGCAACACACAGCGCTGAGAATTAGAGCTGCTGTGAAGGGGCAACAGAGTGTGCTGAGAGAGTTTCTGTGAAGGGGCAACACAGCGCGCTGAGATTTAGTCAGAGCTGCACTGAAGGGGCAACAGCGAGCGCTGAGAGTTAGAGCTGCGTTGAAGGGGCAACAGAGCTCGCTGAGGTTTACAGCTGCTGTGAAGGGGCAACTGAGAGCGCTTAGAATTAGAGCTGCTCTCAATTAGCAAACAGAGCGGTGAGAGTTAGAGCTCCTGTGAAGGGGCAATAGAGAGCGCTGAGAGTTAAAGCTGCCTTGGGGAAACAGAGAGCACTGAGATATAGTCAGAGCTGCTCTGAAGGGCAACAGAGAGCGGTGAGAGTTAGAGCTGCGTTAAACTGGGAACAGAGAGTGCTGTGAGTTATAGAGCTGCATTGAAGGGGCAACTGAGAGCGCTTAGAGTTAGAGCTGCTGTGAAGGGGAAACAGAGAGAGCTCTGAGAGTTAGAGCTGCGTTGAAGGGGCAACACGGTGTGCTGAGAGATAGAGCTGGTGTGAAGGGGCAACAGAGAGCGCTGAGATTTAGTCAGAGCTACAATGAAGGGTCAACACAGCGCTGACAGTTATAGCTGCTATGAATGGGCAACAATGAGCGCTGAGTTACAGCTGTGTTGATGGGCAACCCAGAGCGTTGAGAGTGAGGGCTGCTGTGAAGCGGAAACAGAGTGGTGAGAGTTAGAGCTGCTGTGAAAGGGAAACAGAGAGTGGTGAGAGTTCCAGCTGTTGTGAAGGGGCAACACACAGCCCTGAGATTTAGAGCTGCTGTGTAGGGGCTACACAGAGCGCTGAGAAAGCTTCTGTGAAGGGGAAACACAGAGCATTGAGATTTAGTCAGAGCTGCACTGAAGGGGCAACCCAGAGTGCTGTGCGTTAGGGCTGCATTGAAGGGGCAAATGAGAGCTCTTAGAGTTAGAGCTGCTGTGAAAGAGCAACAGAGATCCGTAAGAGTTACAGCTGCGTTGAAGGGGCAACACAGAGCGCTGTGAGTTAGAGCTGCATTGAAGGGGCAACTGAGAGAGCTCAGCGTTAGAGCTGCTGTGAAGGGGCAACAGAAAGCGCTGAGATTTAGTCAGTGCTACTCTGAAGGGCAACAGAGCGCGCTGAGAGTTAGAGCTGCGGTGAAGGGGCAACACAGCGCGCTGAGATTTAGTCAGAGCTGCACTGAAGGGGCAACAGCGAGCGCTGAGAGTTAGAGCTGCGTTGAAGGGGCAACAGAGCTCGCTGAGGTTTACAGCTGCTGTGAAGGGGCAACTGAGAGCGCTTAGAATTAGAGCTGCTCTCAAGTAGCAAACAGAGCGGTGAGAGTTAGAGCTCCTGTGAAGGGGCAATTGAGAGCGCTGAGAGTTAAAGCTGCCTTGGGGAAACAGAGAGCACTGAGATTTAGTCAGAGCTGCTCTGAAGGGCAACAGAGAGCGGTGAGAGTTAGAGCTCCTCTGAAGGGCAACAGAGTGCTCTGAGAGTGAGAGCTGCTCTGAAGGGGCAACCGGGAGCGCTGAGAGTTAGTCAGACTGATCTGAAGGGTCAACAGAAAGCACGGAGAGTTAGTCAGAGCTGCTCTGAAGGGCAACAGAGCACGCTGAGAGTTAGAGCTGCTGTGAATCTCGGTGAGGTTTAGAGCTGCTGTGAAGGGGCAACTGAGAGGGCTTAGAATTAGAGCTGCTCTGAAGAAGCAAACAGCGCTGAGAGATTGAGCTGCTGTGGAGGGGAAACAGAGAGCGCTGAGATTTAGTCAGAGCTGCTCTGAAGGGCAACAGAGAGCGCTGAGAGAGCTTCTGTGAAGGGGCAACACAGAGCGCTGAGATTTAGTGAGAGCTGCACTGAAGGGGCAACAGCGAGCGCTGAGAGTTAGAGCTGCGTTGAAGGGGCAACACAGAGCGTTGAGAGTCAGGGCTGCTGTGAAGCGGAAACAGAATGGTGAGAGTTAGAGCTGTTGTGAAGGGGCAACACACAGCGGTGAGAGTTAGAGCTGCTGTGAAGGGGCAACAGAGCTCGCTGAGGTTCAGAGCTGCTGTGAAGGGGCAACTGAGAGCGCTTAGAATTAGAGCTGCTGTGAAGAAGCAAACAGAGCGCTGAGAGATAGAACTGCTGTGGAGGGGAAACAGAGAGCGCTGAGATTCAGTCAGGGCTGCTCTGAAGGGCAACAGAGAGCGCTGCTAGTTACAGCTGCGTTAAAGGGGCAACAAAGAGTGCTGTGAGTTAGAGCTGCTGTGAAGCGGCAACAGAGCTCGCTGAGGTTCACAGCTGCTGTGAAGGGGCAAGTGAGAGCGCTTAGAATTAGAGCTGCTCTGAAGAAGCAAACAGCGCTGAGAGATAGAGGTGCTGTGGAGGGGAAACAGAGAGCGCTGAGATTCAGTCAGAGCTGCTCTGAAGGGGCAACAGAGCGCTCTGAGAGTTAGAGCTGCTGTGAAGGGGCAATTGAGAGCACTTAGAGTTAAAGCCGCTGTGAAGGGGCAACAGAGAGCGTAGAGAGTCAGGGCTGCTGTGAAGCGGAAACAGATTGGTGAGAGTTAGAGCTGCTGTGAAGGGGAAACAGAGAGTGGTGAGAGTTACAGCTGTTGTGAAGGGGCAACACACAGCGCTGAGATTTAGAGCTGCTGTGAAGGGGCAACACAGATCGCTGAGATTTAGGCGGAGCTCCTCTGAAGGGGCAACAGAGCGCTATGAGAGTTAGAGCTGCTGTGAAGGGGCCACAGAAAGCGCTGAGATTTAGTGCTACTCTGAAGGGCAACAGAGCGCGCTGAGAGTTAGAGCTGCTGTGAAGGGGCAACAGAGCGTGCTGAGAGAGTTTCTGTGAAGGGGCAACACAGCGCGCTGACATTTAGTCAGAGCTGCACTGAAGGGGCAACAGCGAGCGCTGAGAGTTAGAGCTGCGTTGAAGGGGCAACAGAGCTCGCTGAGGTTTACAGCTGCTGTGAAGGGGCAACTGAGAGCGCTTAGAATTAGAGCTGCTCTCAATTAGCAAACAGAGCGGTGAGAGTTAGAGCTCCTGTGAAGGGGCAATAGAGAGCGCTGAGAGTTAAAGCTGCCTTGGGGAAACAGAGAACACTGAGATTTAGTCAGAGCTGCTCTGAAGGGCAACAGAGAGCGGTGAGAGTTAGAGCTGCGTTAAAGTGGGAACAGAGAGTGCTGTGAGTTATAGAGCTGCATTGAAGGGGCAACTGAGAGCGCTTAGAGTTAGAGCTGCTGTGAAGGGGAAACAGAGAGAGCTCTGAGAGTTAGAGCTGCGTTGAAGGGGCAACACGGTGTGCTGAGAGATAGAGCTGGTGTGAAGGGGCAACAGAGAGCGCTGAGATTTAGTCAGAGCTACAATGAAGGGTCAACAGAGCGCTGAGAGTTATAGCTGCTATGAATGGGCAACAGTGAGCTCTGAGTTACAGCTGTGTTGATGGGCAACCCAGAGCGTTGAGAGTGAGGGCTGCTGTGAAGCGGAAACAGAGTGGTGAGAGTTAGAGCTGCTGTGAAAGGGAAACAGAGAGTGGTGAGAGTTCCAGCTGTTGTGAAGGGGCAACACACAGCGCTGAGATTTAGAGCTGCTGTGTAGGGGCTACACAGAGCGCTGAGAAAGCTTCTGTGAAGGGGAAACACAGAGCGCTGAGATTTAGTCAGAGCTGCACTGAAGGGGCAACCCAGAGTGCTGTGCGTTAGGGCTGCATTGAAGGGGCAAATGAGAGCTCTTAGAGTTAGAGCTGCTGTGAAAGGGCAACAGAGATCCGTGAGAGTTACAGCTGCGTTGAAGGGGCAACACAGAGCGCTGTGAGTTAGAGCTGCATTGAAGGGGCAACTGAGAGAGCTCAGCGTTAGAGCTGCTGTGAAGGGGCAACAGAGAGCACTGGAAGATAGAGCTGCTGAGAAGGAGCAACTGAGTGCACTTAGAGTTACAGCTGCTGTGTAGGGGCAGCAGACAACGCTTGAGAGTCAGTCAGCGCTCCTGTGAAGGGGCACCAGGGATCGCTGAGAATTAGAGCTGCGTTGAAGAGGCAACACGGAGTGGTGAGATTTAGCGTTGCTGAGAAGGGGCAACACATAGCGCTGAGAGTTAGAGCTCCTGTGAAGGGGCAACAGATAGCGGTGAGAGGTAGTTAGAGCTGCTGTGACTGTGCAAGAGAGAGAGGTGAGAGTTAGAACTGCGTTGAAGGGGCAGCACAGAGCGCCGAGAGATAGAGCTGGTGTGAAGGGGCAACAGAGAGCGCTGAGATTTATTCAGAGCTGCTCTGAAGGGGCAACAGTCAGGGCTGAGAGTTATATCTGCTATGAATGGGCAACAGTGAGCTCTGAGTTACAGCTGCGTTGAAGGGGCAACACAGAGCGTTGAGAGTCAGGGCTGCTGTGAAGCGGAAACAGAGTGGTGAGAGTTAGAGCTGCTCTGAAGAGGCAACAGCGAGCGCTGAGCGTTAGAGCTGCGTTGAAGGGGCAAGAGAAGAGAGAGCGATGAGGTTTACAGCTGCTGTGAACGGGCAACTGAGAGCGCTTAGAATTAGAGCTGCTCTGAAGGAGCAAACAGAGCGGTGAGAGTTAGTCAGAGCTCCTGTGAAGGGGCAATAGAGAGCGCTGAGAGTTAGAGCTGCTGTGAAGGGGCAACACAGAGCACTGGAAGTTAGAGCTGCTGAGAAGGGGCAACTGAGAGCACTTAGAGTTACAGCTGCTGTGAAGGGGCAACACAGAGCGCTTGAGAGTCGGTCAGTGCTCCTGTGAAGGGGCACCAGAGATCGCTGAGAATTAGAGCTGCGTTGAAGGGGCAACACAGAGCGCTGAGAGGTAGAGCTGGTGGGAAGGGGACACAGAGAGCGCTGAGATTTAGTCAGAGCTCCTCTGGAGGGGCAACAGAGCGCTCTGAGAGTTAGAGCTGCTGTGAAGGGGCAACAGAAAGCGCTGAGATTTAGTCAGAGCTGCACTGAAGGGGCATCAGCGAGCGCTGAGCGTTAGAGCTGCGTTGAAGGGGCAACAGAGCTCGCTGAGGTTTACAGCTGCTGTGAAGGGGCAACTGAGAGCGCTTAGAATTAGAGCTGCTCTCAAGTAGCAAACAGAGCGGTGAGAGTTAGAGCTCCTGTGAAGGGGCAATAGAGAGCGCTGAGAGTTAAAGCTGCCTTGGGGAAACAGAGTGCGCTGAGATTTAGTCAGAGCTGCTGTGAAGGGCAACAGAGTGCTCTGAGAGTTAGAGCTGCTCTGAAGAGGCAATAAAGAGTGCTGAGAATTAGAACTGCATTGAAGTGGCAACACAGGGCGCTGAGAGTTAGAGCTGCTGTGAAGGGGCAACGGAGAGCGCTGATTTATTGCTGTTGTGAAGGGGCAGTAAAGAGTGGTGAGCATTAGAGCTGCATTGAAGGGGCAACACAGGGCGCTGAGAGTTAGAGCTGCTGTGAAGGGGCAACCGGGAGCGCTGAGAGTTAGTGAGACTGATCTGAAGGGTCAACAGAAAGCACGGAGAGTTAGTCAGAGCTGCTCTGAAGGGCAACAGAGCGCGCTGAGAGTTAGAGCTGCTGTGAAAGGGCAACAGAGATCCGTGAGAGTTACAGCTGCGTTGAAGGGGCAACACAGAGCGCTGTGAGTTAGAGCTGCATTGAAGGGGCAACTGAGAGAGCTCAGCGTTAGAGCTGCTGTGAAGGGACAACACAGAGCACTGGAAGTTAGAGCTGCTGAGAAGGGGCAACTGAGTGCACTTAGAGTTACAGCTACTGTGAAGTGGCAACACAGAGCGCTTGAGAGTCAGTCAGTGCTCCTGTGAAGGGGCTCATAGATCGCTGAGAATTAGAGCTGTGTTGAAGGGGCAACACACAGCGCTGAGAGATAGAGCTGGTGTGAAGGGGACGCAGAGAGCGCCGAGATTTAGTCAGAGCTGCTATGAAGGGGCAACAGAGCGCTGAGAGTTATAGCTGCTATGAATGGGCAACAGAGAGCGCTGAGATTTAGTCAGAGCTCCTCTGAAGGGGCAACAGAGCGCTCTGAGAGTTAGAGCTGCTGTGAAGGGCCAACAGAAAGCGCTGAGATTTAGTCAGTGCTACTCTGAAGGGCAACAGAGCGCGCTGAGAGTTAGAGCTGCTGTGAAGGGGCAACACAGATCGCTGAGATTTAGTCAGAGCTGCTCGGAAGGGACAACAGAGGGGGCTGAGTGTTAGAGCTCCTGTGAAGGGGCAACAGAGAGGGCTTGAGAGTTAGAGCTGCGTTGATGGGGCCATACAGAGCGCTTTAGAGTTAGTCAGCGCTCCTGTGAAGTGGCACCAGGGATCGCTGAGAATTAGAGCTGCGTTGAAGGGGCAACACAGAGCGCTGAGAGTTCGAGCTGCTGTGATGGGGAAACAGCGCTGAGAATTAGAGCTGCTGTGAAGAGGCAACACAGAGATCTGAGATTTAGCATTGCTGAGAAGGGGCAACACATAGCGCTGAGAGTTAGAGCTCCTGCGAAGGGGCAACAGATAGCGGTGAGAGTTAGAGCGGCTGTGATGGGGCAACAGATAGCGGTGAGAGTTAGAGCGGCTGTGATGGGGCAACAGAGAGGGCTGAGAGTTAGTCAGAGCTGCTGTGAAGGGGCAACAGACAGGGCTGAGACTTAGAGCTGCTGTGAAGGGGCAACAGAGAGAGCTCTGAGAGGTAGAGCTGCTGTGAAGGGGCCACAGAGAGCGCTGAGATTTAGTCAGAGCTCTTCTGAAGGGGCAACAGAGCGGTCTGAGAGTTAGAGCTGCTGTGAAGGGGCAACTGAGAGCACTTAGAGTTAAAGCCGCTGTGAAGGGGCAACAGAGAGCGTAGAGAGTCAGGGCTGCTGTGAAGCGGAAACAGAGATTGGTGAGAGTTAGCGCTGCTGTGAAGGGGAAACAGAGAGTGGTGAGAGTTACAGCTGTTGTGAAGGGGCAACACACAGCGCTGAGATTTAGAGCTGCTGTGAAGGGGCAACACAGATCGCTGAGATTTAGTCAGAGCTCTTCTGAAGGGGCAACAGAGCGCTCTGAGAGTTAGAGCTGCTGTGAAGGGGCCACAGAAAGCGCTGAGATTTAGTCAGTGCTACTCTGAATGGCAACAGAGCGCACTGAGAGTTAGAGCTTCTGTGAAGGGACAACACAGCGCGCTGAGATTTAGTCAGAGCTGCACTGAAGGGGCAACAGCGAGCGCTGAGAGTTAGAGCTGCTCTGAAGGGGCAATAAAGAGTGCTGAGAATTAGAACGGCATTGAAGTGGCAACACAGGGCGCTGAGAGTTAGAGCTGCTGTGAAGGGGCAACTGGGAGCGCTGAGAGTTAGTCAGACTGATCTGAAGGGTCAACAGAAAGCACGGAGAGTTAGTCAGAGCTGCTCTGAAGGGCAACAGAGGGCGCTGAGAGTTAGAGCTGCTGTGAAGCTCGGTGAGGTTTAGAGCTCCTGTGAACGGGCAATAGAGAGTGCTGAGAGTTAAAGCTGCCTTGGGGAAACAGAGCACTAAGATTAAGTCAGAGCTGCTCTGAAGGGCAACAGAGAGCGCTGCTAGTTAGAGCTGCTTTAAAGGGGCAACAAAGAGTGCTGTGAGTTAGAGCTGCATTGAAGGGGTAAATGAGAGCGCTTAGATTTAGAGCTGCTCTCCAGTAGCAAACAGAGCCGTGAGAGTTAGTCAGAGCTCCTGTGAAGGGGTAATAGAGAACACTGAGAGTTCAAGCTGCTTTGGAGGGGAAACAGAGAGCGCTGAGATTTAGTCAGAGCTGCTCTGAAGGGGCTCCAGAGCGCTCAGAGTTAGAGCTGCTATGAATGGTCATCAGAGAGCGCTGAGATTTAGTCAGAGCTCCTCTGAAGGGGCAACAGAGCGCTCTGAGAGTTAGAGCTGCTGTGAAGGGGCAACTGAGAGCGCTTAGAGTTAAAGCCGCTGTGAAGGGGCAACAGAGAGCGTAGAGAGTCAGGGCTGCTGTGAAGCGGAAACAGATTGGTGAGAGTTAGAGCTGCTGTGAAGGGGAAACAGAGAGTGGTGAGAGTTACAGCTGTTGTGAAGGGGCAACACACAGCGCTGAGAATTAGAGCTGCTGTGAAGGGGCAACAGAGTGTGCTGAGAGAGTTTCTGTGAAGGGGCAACACAGCGCGCTGAGATTTAGTCAGAGCTGCACTGAAGGGGCAACAGCGAGCGCTGAGAGTTAGAGCTGCGTTGAAGGGGCAACAGAGCTCGCTGAGGTTTACAGCTGCTGTGAAGGGGCAACTGAGAGCGCTTAGAATTAGAGCTGCTCTCAATTAGCAAACAGAGCGGTGAGAGTTAGAGCTCCTGTGAAGGGGCAATAGAGAGCGCTGAGAGTTAAAGCTGCCTTGGGGAAACAGAGCACTGAGATATAGTCAGAGCTGCTCTGAAGGGCAACAGAGAGCGGTGAGAGTTAGAGCTGCGTTAAACTGGGAACAGAGAGTGCTGTGAGTTATAGAGCTGCATTGAAGGGGCAACTGAGAGCGCTTAGAGTTAGAGCTGCTGTGAAGGGGAAACAGAGAGAGCTCTGAGAGTTAGAGCTGCGTTGAAGGGGCAACACGGTGTGCTGAGAGATAGAGCTGGTGTGAAGGGGCAACAGAGAGCGCTGAGATTTAGTCAGAGCTACAATGAAGGGTCAACACAGCGCTGACAGTTATAGCTGCTATGAATGGGCAACAATGAGCGCTGAGTTACAGCTGTGTTGATGGGCAACCCAGAGCGTTGAGAGTGAGGGCTGCTGTGAAGCGGAAACAGAGTGGTGAGAGTTAGAGCTGCTGTGAAAGGGAAACAGAGAGTGGTGAGAGTTCCAGCTGTTGTGAAGGGGCAACACACAGCCCTGAGATTTAGAGCTGCTGTGTAGGGGCTACACAGAGCGCTGAGAAAGCTTCTGTGAAGGGGAAACACAGAGCATTGAGATTTAGTCAGAGCTGCACTGAAGGGGCAACCCAGAGTGCTGTGCGTTAGGGCTGCATTGAAGGGGCAAATGAGAGCTCTTAGAGTTAGAGCTGCTGTGAAAGAGCAACAGAGATCCGTGAGAGTTACAGCTGCGTTGAAGGGGCAACACAGAGCGCTGTGAGTTAGAGCTGCATTGAAGGGGCAACTGAGAGAGCTCAGCGTTAGAGCTGCTGTGAAGGGACAACACAGAGCACTGGAAGTTAGAGCTGCTGAGAAGGGGCAACTGAGTGCACTTAGAGTTACAGCTACTGTGAAGTGGCAACACAGAGCGCTTGAGAGTCAGTCAGTGCTCCTGTGAAGGGGCTCATAGATCGCTGAGAATTAGAGCTGTGTTGAAGGGGCAACACACAGCGCTGAGAGATAGAGCTGGTGTGAAGGGGACACAGAGAGCGCCGAGATTTAGTCAGAGCTGCTATGAAGGGGCAACAGAGCGCTGAGAGTTATAGCTGCTATGAATGGGCAACAGAGAGCGCTGAGATTTAGTCAGAGCTCCTCTGAAGGGGCAACAGAGCGCTCTGAGAGTTAGAGCTGCTGTGAAGGGCCAACAGAAAGCGCTGAGATTTAGTCAGTGCTACTCTGAAGGGCAACAGAGCGCGCTGAGAGTTAGAGCTGCTGTGAAGGGGCAACACAGATCGCTGAGATTTAGTCAGAGCTGCTCGGAAGGGACAACAGAGGGGGCTGAGTGTTAGAGCTCCTGTGAAGGGGCAACAGAGAGGGCTTGAGAGTTAGAGCTGCGTTGATGGGGCCATACAGAGCGCTTTAGAGTTAGTCAGCGCTCCTGTGAAGTGGCACCAGGGATCGCTGAGAATTAGAGCTGCGTTGAAGGGGCAACACAGAGCGCTGAGAGTTCGAGCTGCTGTGATGGGGAAACAGCGCTGAGAATTAGAGCTGCTGTGAAGAGGCAACACAGAGATCTGAGATTTAGCATTGCTGAGAAGGGGCAACACATAGCGCTGAGAGTTAGAGCTCCTGCGAAGGGGCAACAGATAGCGGTGAGAGTTAGAGCGGCTGTGATGGGGCAACAGATAGCGGTGAGAGTTAGAGCGGCTGTGATGGGGCAACAGAGAGGGCTGAGAGTTAGTCAGAGCTGCTGTGAAGGGGCAACAGACAGGGCTGAGACTTAGAGCTGCTGTGAAGGGGCAACAGAGAGAGCTCTGAGAGGTAGAGCTGCTGTGAAGGGGCCACAGAGAGCGCTGAGATTTAGTCAGAGCTCTTCTGAAGGGGCAACAGAGCGGTCTGAGAGTTAGAGCTGCTGTGAAGGGGCAACTGAGAGCACTTAGAGTTAAAGCCGCTGTGAAGGGGCAACAGAGAGCGTAGAGAGTCAGGGCTGCTGTGAAGCGGAAACAGAGATTGGTGAGAGTTAGCGCTGCTGTGAAGGGGAAACAGAGAGTGGTGAGAGTTACAGCTGTTGTGAAGGGGCAACACACAGCGCTGAGATTTAGAGCTGCTGTGAAGGGGCAACACAGATCGCTGAGATTTAGTCAGAGCTCTTCTGAAGGGGCAACAGAGCGCTCTGAGAGTTAGAGCTGCTGTGAAGGGGCCACAGAAAGCGCTGAGATTTAGTCAGTGCTACTCTGAATGGCAACAGAGCGCACTGAGAGTTAGAGCTTCTGTGAAGGGACAACACAGCGCGCTGAGATTTAGTCAGAGCTGCACTGAAGGGGCAACAGCGAGCGCTGAGAGTTAGAGCTGCTCTGAAGGGGCAATAAAGAGTGCTGAGAATTAGAACGGCATTGAAGTGGCAACACAGGGCGCTGAGAGTTAGAGCTGCTGTGAAGGGGCAACTGGGAGCGCTGAGAGTTAGTCAGACTGATCTGAAGGGTCAACAGAAAGCACGGAGAGTTAGTCAGAGCTGCTCTGAAGGGCAACAGAGGGCGCTGAGAGTTAGAGCTGCTGTGAAGCTCGGTGAGGTTTAGAGCTCCTGTGAACGGGCAATAGAGAGTGCTGAGAGTTAAAGCTGCCTTGGGGAAACAGAGCACTAAGATTAAGTCAGAGCTGCTCTGAAGGGCAACAGAGAGCGCTGCTAGTTAGAGCTGCTTTAAAGGGGCAACAAAGAGTGCTGTGAGTTAGAGCTGCATTGAAGGGGTAAATGAGAGCGCTTAGATTTAGAGCTGCTCTCCAGTAGCAAACAGAGCCGTGAGAGTTAGTCAGAGCTCCTGTGAAGGGGTAATAGAGAACACTGAGAGTTCAAGCTGCTTTGGAGGGGAAACAGAGAGCGCTGAGATTTAGTCAGAGCTGCTCTGAAGGGGCTCCAGAGCGCTCAGAGTTAGAGCTGCTATGAATGGTCATCAGAGAGCGCTGAGATTTAGTCAGAGCTCCTCTGAAGGGGCAACAGAGCGCTCTGAGAGTTAGAGCTGCTGTGAAGGGGCAACTGAGAGCGCTTAGAGTTAAAGCCGCTGTGAAGGGGCAACAGAGAGCGTAGAGAGTCAGGGCTGCTGTGAAGCGGAAACAGATTGGTGAGAGTTAGAGCTGCTGTGAAGGGGAAACAGAGAGTGGTGAGAGTTACAGCTGTTGTGAAGGGGCAACACACAGCGCTGAGAATTAGAGCTGCTGTGAAGGGGCAACAGAGTGTGCTGAGAGAGTTTCTGTGAAGGGGCAACACAGCGCGCTGAGATTTAGTCAGAGCTGCACTGAAGGGGCAACAGCGAGCGCTGAGAGTTAGAGCTGCGTTGAAGGGGCAACAGAGCTCGCTGAGGTTTACAGCTGCTGTGAAGGGGCAACTGAGAGCGCTTAGAATTAGAGCTGCTCTCAATTAGCAAACAGAGCGGTGAGAGTTAGAGCTCCTGTGAAGGGGCAATAGAGAGCGCTGAGAGTTAAAGCTGCCTTGGGGAAACAGAGCACTGAGATATAGTCAGAGCTGCTCTGAAGGGCAACAGAGAGCGGTGAGAGTTAGAGCTGCGTTAAACTGGGAACAGAGAGTGCTGTGAGTTATAGAGCTGCATTGAAGGGGCAACTGAGAGCGCTTAGAGTTAGAGCTGCTGTGAAGGGGAAACAGAGAGAGCTCTGAGAGTTAGAGCTGCGTTGAAGGGGCAACACGGTGTGCTGAGAGATAGAGCTGGTGTGAAGGGGCAACAGAGAGCGCTGAGATTTAGTCAGAGCTACAATGAAGGGTCAACACAGCGCTGACAGTTATAGCTGCTATGAATGGGCAACAATGAGCGCTGAGTTACAGCTGTGTTGATGGGCAACCCAGAGCGTTGAGAGTGAGGGCTGCTGTGAAGCGGAAACAGAGTGGTGAGAGTTAGAGCTGCTGTGAAAGGGAAACAGAGAGTGGTGAGAGTTCCAGCTGTTGTGAAGGGGCAACACACAGCCCTGAGATTTAGAGCTGCTGTGTAGGGGCTACACAGAGCGCTGAGAAAGCTTCTGTGAAGGGGAAACACAGAGCATTGAGATTTAGTCAGAGCTGCACTGAAGGGGCAACCCAGAGTGCTGTGCGTTAGGGCTGCATTGAAGGGGCAAATGAGAGCTCTTAGAGTTAGAGCTGCTGTGAAAGAGCAACAGAGATCCGTAAGAGTTACAGCTGCGTTGAAGGGGCAACACAGAGCGCTGTGAGTTAGAGCTGCATTGAAGGGGCAACTGAGAGAGCTCAGCGTTAGAGCTGCTGTGAAGGGGCAACAGAAAGCGCTGAGATTTAGTCAGTGCTACTCTGAAGGGCAACAGAGCGCGCTGAGAGTTAGAGCTGCGGTGAAGGGGCAACACAGCGCGCTGAGATTTAGTCAGAGCTGCACTGAAGGGGCAACAGCGAGCGCTGAGAGTTAGAGCTGCGTTGAAGGGGCAACAGAGCTCGCTGAGGTTTACAGCTGCTGTGAAGGGGCAACTGAGAGCGCTTAGAATTAGAGCTGCTCTCAAGTAGCAAACAGAGCGGTGAGAGTTAGAGCTCCTGTGAAGGGGCAATTGAGAGCGCTGAGAGTTAAAGCTGCCTTGGGGAAACAGAGAGCACTGAGATTTAGTCAGAGCTGCTCTGAAGGGCAACAGAGAGCGGTGAGAGTTAGAGCTCCTCTGAAGGGCAACAGAGTGCTCTGAGAGTTAGAGCTGCTCTGAAGGGGCAACCGGGAGCGCTGAGAGTTAGTCAGACTGATCTGAAGGGTCAACAGAAAGCACGGAGAGTTAGTCAGAGCTGCTCTGAAGGGCAACAGAGCACGCTGAGAGTTAGAGCTGCTGTGAATCTCGGTGAGGTTTAGAGCTGCTGTGAAGGGGCAACTGAGAGGGCTTAGAATTAGAGCTGCTCTGAAGAAGCAAACAGCGCTGAGAGATTGAGCTGCTGTGGAGGGGAAACAGAGAGCGCTGAGATTTAGTCAGAGCTGCTCTGAAGGGCAACAGAGAGCGCTGAGAGAGCTTCTGTGAAGGGGCAACACAGAGCGCTGAGATTTAGTGAGAGCTGCACTGAAGGGGCAACAGCGAGCGCTGAGAGTTAGAGCTGCGTTGAAGGGGCAACACAGAGCGTTGAGAGTCAGGGCTGCTGTGAAGCGGAAACAGAATGGTGAGAGTTAGAGCTGTTGTGAAGGGGCAACACACAGCGGTGAGAGTTAGAGCTGCTGTGAAGGGGCAACAGAGCTCGCTGAGGTTCAGAGCTGCTGTGAAGGGGCAACTGAGAGCGCTTAGAATTAGAGCTGCTGTGAAGAAGCAAACAGAGCGCTGAGAGATAGAACTGCTGTGGAGGGGAAACAGAGAGCGCTGAGATTCAGTCAGGGCTGCTCTGAAGGGCAACAGAGAGCGCTGCTAGTTACAGCTGCGTTAAAGGGGCAACAAAGAGTGCTGTGAGTTAGAGCTGCTGTGAAGCGGCAACAGAGCTCGCTGAGGTTCACAGCTGCTGTGAAGGGGCAAGTGAGAGCGCTTAGAATTAGAGCTGCTCTGAAGAAGCAAACAGCGCTGAGAGATAGAGGTGCTGTGGAGGGGAAACAGAGAGCGCTGAGATTCAGTCAGAGCTGCTCTGAAGGGGCAACAGAGCGCTCTGAGAGTTAGAGCTGCTGTGAAGGGGCAATTGAGAGCACTTAGAGTTAAAGCCGCTGTGAAGGGGCAACAGAGAGCGTAGAGAGTCAGGGCTGCTGTGAAGCGGAAACAGATTGGTGAGAGTTAGAGCTGCTGTGAAGGGGAAACAGAGAGTGGTGAGAGTTACAGCTGTTGTGAAGGGGCAACACACAGCGCTGAGATTTAGAGCTGCTGTGAAGGGGCAACACAGATCGCTGAGATTTAGGCGGAGCTCCTCTGAAGGGGCAACAGAGCGCTATGAGAGTTAGAGCTGCTGTGAAGGGGCCACAGAAAGCGCTGAGATTTAGTGCTACTCTGAAGGGCAACAGAGCGCGCTGAGAGTTAGAGCTGCTGTGAAGGGGCAACAGAGCGTGCTGAGAGAGTTTCTGTGAAGGGGCAACACAGCGCGCTGACATTTAGTCAGAGCTGCACTGAAGGGGCAACAGCGAGCGCTGAGAGAGCTGCGTTGAAGGGGCAACAGAGCTCGCTGAGGTTTACAGCTGCTGTGAAGGGGCAACTGAGAGCGCTTAGAATTAGAGCTGCTCTCAATTAGCAAACAGAGCGGTGAGAGTTAGAGCTCCTGTGAAGGGGCAATAGAGAGCGCTGAGAGTTAAAGCTGCCTTGGGGAAACAGAGAACACTGAGATTTAGTCAGAGCTGCTCTGAAGGGCAACAGAGAGCGGTGAGAGTTAGAGCTGCGTTAAAGTGGGAACAGAGAGTGCTGTGAGTTATAGAGCTCCATTGAAGGGGCAACTGAGAGCGCTTAGAGTTAGAGCTGCTGTGAAGGGGAAACAGAGAGAGCTCTGAGAGTTAGAGCTGCGTTGAAGGGGCAACACGGTGTGCTGAGAGATAGAGCTGGTGTGAAGGGGCAACAGAGAGCGCTGAGATTTAGAGCTACAATGAAGGGT
Source organism: Grampus griseus (assembly GCF_964374135.1). Classification (NCBI taxonomy): domain Eukaryota; kingdom Metazoa; phylum Chordata; class Mammalia; order Artiodactyla; family Delphinidae; genus Grampus; species Grampus griseus. Next base: position 9,766,415 of record NC_139010.1, read on the forward strand.
CAACAGAGCGCTGAGAGTTATAGCTGCTATGAATGGGCAACAGTGAGCGCTGAGTTACAGCTGTGTTGATGGGCAACCCAGAGCGTTGAGAGTGAGGGCTGCTGTGAAGCGGAAACAGAGTGGTGAGAGTTAGAGCTGCTGTGAAAGGGAAACAGAGAGTGGTGAGAGTTCCAGCTGTTGTGAAGGGGCAACACACAGCGCTGAGATTTAGAGCTGCTGTGTAGGGGCTACACAGAGCGCTGAGAAAGCTTCTGTGAAGGGGAAACACAGAGCGCTGAGATTTAGTCAGAGCTGCACTGAAGGGGCAACCCAGAGTGCTGTGCGTTAGGGCTGCATTGAAGGGGCAAATGAGAGCTCTTAGAGTTAGAGCTGCTGTGAAAGGGCAACAGAGATCCGTGAGAGTTACAGCTGCGTTGAAGGGGCAACACAGAGTGCTGTGAGTTAGAGCTGCATTGAAGGGGCAACTGAGAGAGCTCAGCGTTAGAGCTGCTGTGAAGGGGCAACAGAGAGCACTGGAAGATAGAGCTGCTGAGAAGGAGCAACTGAGTGCACTTAGAGTTACAGCTGCTGTGTAGGGGCAGCAGACAACGCTTGAGAGTCAGTCAGCGCTCCTGTGAAGGGGCACCAGGGATCGCTGAGAATTAGAGCTGCGTTGAAGAGGCAACACGGAGTGGTGAGATTTAGCGTTGCTGAGAAGGGGCAACACATAGCGCTGAGAGTTAGAGCTCCTGTGAAGGGGCAACAGATAGCGGTGAGAGGTAGTTAGAGCTGCTGTGACTGTGCAAGAGAGAGAGGTGAGAGTTAGAACTGCGTTGAAGGGGCAGCACAGAGCGCCGAGAGATAGAGCTGGTGTGAAGGGGCAACAGAGAGCGCTGAGATTTATTCAGAGCTGCTCTGAAGGGGCAACAGTCAGGGCTGAGAGTTATATCTGCTATGAATGGGCAACAGTGAGCTCTGAGTTACAACTGCGTTGAAGGGGCAACACAGAGCGTTGAGAGTCAGGGCTGCTGTGAAGCGGAAACAGAGTGGTGAGAGTTAGAGCTGCTCTGAAGAGGCAACAGCGAGCGCTGAGCGTTAGAGCTGCGTTGAAGGGGCAAGAGAAGAGAGAGCGATGAGGTTTACAGCTGCTGTGAACGGGCAACTGAGAGCGCTTAGAATTAGAGCTGCTCTGAAGGAGCAAACAGAGCGGTGAGAGTTAGTCAGAGCTCCTGTGAAGGGGCAATAGAGAGCGCTGAGAGTTAGAGCTGCTGTGAAGGGGCAACACAGAGCACTGGAAGTTAGAGCTGCTGAGAAGGGGCAACTGAGAGCACTTAGAGTTACAGCTGCTGTGAAGGGGCAACACAGAGCGCTTGAGAGTCGGTCAGTGCTCCTGTGAAGGGGCACCAGAGATCGCTGAGAATTAGAGCTGCGTTGAAGGGGCAACACAGAGCGCTGAGAGGTAGAGCTGGTGTGAAGGGGACACAGAGAGCGCTGAGATTTAGTCAGAGCTCCTCTGGAGGGGCAACAGAGCGCTCTGAGAGTTAGAGCTGCTGTGAAGGGGCAACAGAAAGCGCTGAGATTTAGTCAGAGCTGCACTGAAGGGGCATCAGCGAGCGCTGAGCGTTAGAGCTGCGTTGAAGGGGCAACAGAGCTCGCTGAGGTTTACAGCTGCTGTGAAGGGGCAACTGAGAGCGCTTAGAATTAGAGCTGCTCTCAAGTAGCAAACAGAGCGGTGAGAGTTAGAGCTCCTGTGAAGGGGCAATAGAGAGCGCTGAGAGTTAAAGCTGCCTTGGGGAAACAGAGTGCGCTGAGATTTAGTCAGAGCTGCTGTGAAGGGCAACAGAGTGCTCTGAGAGTTAGAGCTGCTCTGAAGAGGCAATAAAGAGTGCTGAGAATTAGAACTGCATTGAAGTGGCAACACAGGGCGCTGAGAGTTAGAGCTGCTGTGAAGGGGCAACGGAGAGCGCTGATTTATTGCTGTTGTGAAGGGGCAGTAAAGAGTGGTGAGCATTAGAGCTGCGTTGAAGGGGCAACACAGGGCGCTGAGAGTTAGAGCTGCTGTGAAGGGGCAACCGGGAGCGCTGAGAGTTAGTCAGACTGATCTGAAGGGTCAACAGAAAGCACGGAGAGTTAGTCAGAGCTGCTCTGAAGGGCAACAGAGCGCGCTGAGAGTTAGAGCTGCTGTGAAAGGGCAACAGAGATCCGTGAGAGTTACAGCTGCGTTGAAGGGGCAACACAGAGCGCTGTGAGTTAGAGCTGCATTGAAGGGGCAACTGAGAGAGCTCAGCGTTAGAGCTGCTGTGAAGGGACAACACAGAGCACTGGAAGTTAGAGCTGCTGAGAAGGGGCAACTGAGTGCACTTAGAGTTACAGCTACTGTGAAGTGGCAACACAGAGCGCTTGAGAGTCAGTCAGTGCTCCTGTGAAGGGGCAACACACAGCGCTGAGAGATAGAGCTGGTGTGAAGGGGACACAGAGAGCGCTGAGATTTAGTCAGAGCTGCTATGAAGGGGCAACAGAGCGCTGAGAGTTATAGCTGCTATGAATGGGCAACAGAGAGCGCTGAGATTTAGTCAGAGCTCCTCTGAAGGGGCAACAGAGCGCTGTGAGAGTTAGAGCTGCTGTGAAGGGCCAACAGAAAGCGCTGAGATTTAGTCAGTGCTACTCTGAAGGGCAACAGAGCGCGCTGAGAGTTAGAGCTGCTGTGAAGGGGCAACACAGATCGCTGAGATTTAGTCAGAGCTGCTCGGAAGGGACAACAGAGGGGGCTGAGTGTTAGAGCTCCTGTGAAGGGGCAACAGAGAGGGCTTGAGAGTTAGAGCTGCGTTGATGGGGCCATACAGAGCGCTTTAGAGTTAGTCAGCGCTCCTGTGAAGTGGCACCAGGGATCGCTGAGAATTAGAGCTGCGTTGAAGGGGCAACACAGAGCGCTGAGAGTTCGAGCTGCTGTGATGGGGAAACAGCGCTGAGAATTAGAGCTGCTGTGAAGAGGCAACACAGAGATCTGAGATTTAGCATTGCTGAGAAAGGGCAACACATAGCGCTGAGAGTTAGAGCTCCTGCGAAGGGGCAACAGATAGCGGTGAGAGTTAGAGCGGCTGTGATGGGGCAACAGATAGCGGTGAGAGTTAGAGCGGCTGTGATGGGGCAACAGAGAGGGCTGAGAGTTAGTCAGAGCTGCTGTGAAGGGGCAACAGACAGGGCTGAGACTTAGAGCTGCTGTGAAGGGGCAACAGAGAGAGCTCTGAGAGGTAGAGCTGCTGTGAAGGGGCCACGGAGAGCGCTGAGATTTAGTCAGAGCTCTTCTGAAGGGGCAACAGAGCGGTCTGAGAGTTAGAGCTGCTGTGAAGGGGCAACTGAGAGCACTTAGAGTTAAAGCCGCTGTGAAGGGGCAACAGAGAGCGTAGAGAGTCAGGGCTGCTGTGAAGCGGAAACAGAGATTGGTGAGAGTTAGCGCTGCTGTGAAGGGGAAACAGAGAGTGGTGAGAGTTACAGCTGTTGTGAAGGGGCAACACACAGCGCTGAGATTTAGAGCTGCTGTGAAGGGGCAACACAGATCGCTGAGATTTAGTCAGAGCTCTTCTGAAGGGGCAACAGAGCGCTCTGAGAGTTAGAGCTGCTGTGAAGGGGCCACAGAAAGCGCTGAGATTTAGTCAGTGCTACTCTGAATGGCAACAGAGCGCACTGAGAGTTAGAGCTTCTGTGAAGGGACAACACAGCGCGCTGAGATTTAGTCAGAGCTGCACTGAAGGGGCAACAGCGAGCGCTGAGAGTTAGAGCTGCTCTGAAGGGGCAATAAAGAGTGCTGAGAATTAGAACGGCATTGAAGTGGCAACACAGGGCGCTGAGAGTTAGAGCTGCTGTGAAGGGGCAACTGGGAGCGCTGAGAGTTAGTCAGACTGATCTGAAGGGTCAACAGAAAGCACGGAGAGTTAGTCAGAGCTGCTCTGAAGGGCAACAGAGGGCGCTGAGAGTTAGAGCTGCTGTGAAGCTCGGTGAGGTTTAGAGCTGCTGTGAAGGGGCAATAGAGAGCGCTGAGAGTTAAAGCTGCCTTGGGGAAACAGAGCACTAAGATTAAGTCAGAGCTGCTCTGAAGGGCAACAGAGAGCGCTGCTAGTTAGAGCTGCTTTAAAGGGGCAACAAAGAGTGCTGTGAGTTAGAGCTGCATTGAAGGGGTAAATGAGAGCGCTTAGATTTAGAGCTGCTCTCCAGTAGCAAACAGAGCCGTGAGAGTTAGTCAGAGCTCCTGTGAAGGGGTAATAAAGAGCACTGAGAGTTCAAGCTGCTTTGGAGGGGAAACAGAGAGCGCTGAGATTTAGTCAGAGCTGCTCTGAAGGGGCTCCAGAGCGCTGAGAGTTAGAGCTGCTATGAATGGTCATCAGAGAGCGCTGAGATTTAGTCAGAGCTCCTCTGAAGGGGCAACAGAGCGCTCTGAGAGTTAGAGCTGCTGTGAAGGGGCAACTGAGAGCGCTTAGAGTTAAAGCCGCTGTGAAGGGGCAACAGAGAGCGTAGAGAGTCAGGGCTGCTGTGAAGCGGAAACAGATTGGTGAGAGTTAGAGCTGCTGTGAAGGGGAAACAGAGAGTGGTGAGAGTTACAGCTGTTGTGAAGGGGCAACACACAGCGCTGAGAATTAGAGCTGCTGTGAAGGGGCAACAGAGTGTGCTGAGAGAGTTTCTGTGAAGGGGCAACACAGCGCGCTGAGATTTAGTCAGAGCTGCACTGAAGGGGCAACAGCGAGCGCTGAGAGTTAGAGCTGCGTTGAAGGGGCAACAGAGCTCGCTGAGGTTTACAGCTGCTGTGAAGGGGCAACTGAGAGCGCTTAGAATTAGAGCTGCTCTCAATTAGCAAACAGAGCGGTGAGAGTTAGAGCTCCTGTGAAGGGGCAATAGAGAGCGCTGAGAGTTAAAGCTGCCTTGGGGAAACAGAGAGCACTGAGATATAGTCAGAGCTGCTCTGAAGGGCAACAGAGAGCGGTGAGAGTTAGAGCTGCGTTAAACTGGGAACAGAGAGTGCTGTGAGTTATAGAGCTGCATTGAAGGGGCAACTGAGAGCGCTTAGAGTTAGAGCTGCTGTGAAGGGGAAACAGAGAGAGCTCTGAGAGTTAGAGCTGCGTTGAAGGGGCAACACGGTGTGCTGAGAGATAGAGCTGGTGTGAAGGGGCAACAGAGAGCGCTGAGATTTAGTCAGAGCTACAATGAAGGGTCAACACAGCGCTGACAGTTATAGCTGCTATGAATGGGCAACAATGAGCGCTGAGTTACAGCTGTGTTGATGGGCAACCCAGAGCGTTGAGAGTGAGGGCTGCTGTGAAGCGGAAACAGAGTGGTGAGAGTTAGAGCTGCTGTGAAAGGGAAACAGAGAGTGGTGAGAGTTCCAGCTGTTGTGAAGGGGCAACACACAGCCCTGAGATTTAGAGCTGCTGTGTAGGGGCTACACAGAGCGCTGAGAAAGCTTCTGTGAAGGGGAAACACAGAGCATTGAGATTTAGTCAGAGCTGCACTGAAGGGGCAACCCAGAGTGCTGTGCGTTAGGGCTGCATTGAAGGGGCAAATGAGAGCTCTTAGAGTTAGAGCTGCTGTGAAAGAGCAACAGAGATCCGTAAGAGTTACAGCTGCGTTGAAGGGGCAACACAGAGCGCTGTGAGTTAGAGCTGCATTGAAGGGGCAACTGAGAGAGCTCAGCGTTAGAGCTGCTGTGAAGGGGCAACAGAAAGCGCTGAGATTTAGTCAGTGCTACTCTGAAGGGCAACAGAGCGCGCTGAGAGTTAGAGCTGCGGTGAAGGGGCAACACAGCGCGCTGAGATTTAGTCAGAGCTGCACTGAAGGGGCAACAGCGAGCGCTGAGAGTTAGAGCTGCGTTGAAGGGGCAACAGAGCTCGCTGAGGTTTACAGCTGCTGTGAAGGGGCAACTGAGAGCGCTTAGAATTAGAGCTGCTCTCAAGTAGCAAACAGAGCGGTGAGAGTTAGAGCTCCTGTGAAGGGGCAATTGAGAGCGCTGAGAGTTAAAGCTGCCTTGGGGAAACAGAGAGCACTGAGATTTAGTCAGAGCTGCTCTGAAGGGCAACAGAGAGCGGTGAGAGTTAGAGCTCCTCTGAAGGGCAACAGAGTGCTCTGAGAGTTAGAGCTGCTCTGAAGGGGCAACCGGGAGCGCTGAGAGTTAGTCAGACTGATCTGAAGGGTCAACAGAAAGCACGGAGAGTTAGTCAGAGCTGCTCTGAAGGGCAACAGAGCACGCTGAGAGTTAGAGCTGCTGTGAATCTCGGTGAGGTTTAGAGCTGCTGTGAAGGGGCAACTGAGAGGGCTTAGAATTAGAGCTGCTCTGAAGAAGCAAACAGCGCTGAGAGATTGAGCTGCTGTGGAGGGGAAACAGAGAGCGCTGAGATTTAGTCAGAGCTGCTCTGAAGGGCAACAGAGAGCGCTGAGAGAGCTTCTGTGAAGGGGCAACACAGAGCGCTGAGATTTAGTGAGAGCTGCACTGAAGGGGCAACAGCGAGCGCTGAGAGTTAGAGCTGCGTTGAAGGGGCAACACAGAGCGTTGAGAGTCAGGGCTGCTGTGAAGCGGAAACAGAATGGTGAGAGTTAGAGCTGTTGTGAAGGGGCAACACACAGCGGTGAGAGTTAGAGCTGCTGTGAAGGGGCAACAGAGCTCGCTGAGGTTCAGAGCTGCTGTGAAGGGGCAACTGAGAGCGCTTAGAATTAGAGCTGCTGTGAAGAAGCAAACAGAGCGCTGAGAGATAGAACTGCTGTGGAGGGGAAACAGAGAGCGCTGAGATTCAGTCAGGGCTGCTCTGAAGGGCAACAGAGAGCGCTGCTAGTTACAGCTGCGTTAAAGGGGCAACAAAGAGTGCTGTGAGTTAGAGCTGCTGTGAAGCGGCAACAGAGCTCGCTGAGGTTCACAGCTGCTGTGAAGGGGCAAGTGAGAGCGCTTAGAATTAGAGCTGCTCTGAAGAAGCAAACAGCGCTGAGAGATAGAGGTGCTGTGGAGGGGAAACAGAGAGCGCTGAGATTCAGTCAGAGCTGCTCTGAAGGGGCAACAGAGCGCTCTGAGAGTTAGAGCTGCTGTGAAGGGGCAATTGAGAGCACTTAGAGTTAAAGCCGCTGTGAAGGGGCAACAGAGAGCGTAGAGAGTCAGGGCTGCTGTGAAGCGGAAACAGATTGGTGAGAGTTAGAGCTGCTGTGAAGGGGAAACAGAGAGTGGTGAGAGTTACAGCTGTTGTGAAGGGGCAACACACAGCGCTGAGATTTAGAGCTGCTGTGAAGGGGCAACACAGATCGCTGAGATTTAGGCGGAGCTCCTCTGAAGGGGCAACAGAGCGCTATGAGAGTTAGAGCTGCTGTGAAGGGGCCACAGAAAGTGCTGAGATTTAGTGCTACTCTGAAGGGCAACAGAGCGCGCTGAGAGTTAGAGCTGCTGTGAAGGGGCAACAGAGCGTGCTGAGAGAGTTTCTGTGAAGGGGCAACACAGCGCGCTGACATTTAGTCAGAGCTGCACTGAAGGGGCAACAGCGAGCGCTGAGAGAGCTGCGTTGAAGGGGCAACAGAGCTCGCTGAGGTTTACAGCTGCTGTGAAGGGGCAACTGAGAGCGCTTAGAATTAGAGCTGCTCTCAATTAGCAAACAGAGCGGTGAGAGTTAGAGCTCCTGTGAAGGGGCAATAGAGAGCGCTGAGAGTTAAAGCTGCCTTGGGGAAACAGAGAACACTGAGATTTAGTCAGAGCTGCTCTGAAGGGCAACAGAGAGCGGTGAGAGTTAGAGCTGCGTTAAAGTGGGAACAGAGAGTGCTGTGAGTTATAGAGCTCCATTGAAGGGGCAACTGAGAGCGCTTAGAGTTAGAGCTGCTGTGAAGGGGAAACAGAGAGAGCTCTGAGAGTTAGAGCTGCGTTGAAGGGGCAACACGGTGTGCTGAGAGATAGAGCTGGTGTGAAGGGGCAACAGAGAGCGCTGAGATTTAGAGCTACAATGAAGGGTCAACAGAGCGCTGAGAGTTATAGCTGCTATGAATGGGCAACAGTGAGCGCTGAGTTACAGCTGTGTTGATGGGCAACCCAGAGCGTTGAGAGTGAGGGCTGCTGTGAAGCGGAAACAGAGTGGTGAGAGTTAGAGCTGCTGTGAAAGGGAAACAGAGAGTGGTGAGAGTTCCAGCTGTTGTGAAGGGGCAACACACAGCGCTGAGATTTAGAGCTGCTGTGTAGGGGCTACACAGAGCGCTGAGAAAGCTTCTGTGAAGGGGAAACACAGAGCGCTGAGATTTAGTCAGAGCTGCACTGAAGGGGCAACCCAGAGTGCTGTGCGTTAGGGCTGCATTGAAGGGGCAAATGAGAGCTCTTAGAGTTAGAGCTGCTGTGAAAGGGCAACAGAGATCCGTGAGAGTTACAGCTGCGTTGAAGGGGCAACACAGAGTGCTGTGAGTTAGAGCTGCATTGAAGGGGCAACTGAGAGAGCTCAGCGTTAGAGCTGCTGTGAAGGGGCAACAGAGAGCACTGGAAGATAGAGCTGCTGAGAAGGAGCAACTGAGTGCACTTAGAGTTACAGCTGCTGTGTAGGGGCAGCAGACAACGCTTGAGAGTCAGTCAGCGCTCCTGTGAAGGGGCACCAGGGATCGCTGAGAATTAGAGCTGCGTTGAAGAGGCAACACGGAGTGGTGAGATTTAGCGTTGCTGAGAAGGGGCAACACATAGCGCTGAGAGTTAGAGCTCCTGTGAAGGGGCAACAGATAGCGGTGAGAGGTAGTTAGAGCTGCTGTGACTGTGCAAGAGAGAGAGGTGAGAGTTAGAACTGCGTTGAAGGGGCAGCACAGAGCGCCGAGAGATAGAGCTGGTGTGAAGGGGCAACAGAGAGCGCTGAGATTTATTCAGAGCTGCTCTGAAGGGGCAACAGTCAGGGCTGAGAGTTATATCTGCTATGAATGGGCAACAGTGAGCTCTGAGTTACAACTGCGTTGAAGGGGCAACACAGAGCGTTGAGAGTCAGGGCTGCTGTGAAGCGGAAACAGAGTGGTGAGAGTTAGAGCTGCTCTGAAGAGGCAACAGCGAGCGCTGAGCGTTAGAGCTGCGTTGAAGGGGCAAGAGAAGAGAGAGCGATGAGGTTTACAGCTGCTGTGAACGGGCAACTGAGAGCGCTTAGAATTAGAGCTGCTCTGAAGGAGCAAACAGAGCGGTGAGAGTTAGTCAGAGCTCCTGTGAAGGGGCAATAGAGAGCGCTGAGAGTTAGAGCTGCTGTGAAGGGGCAACACAGAGCACTGGAAGTTAGAGCTGCTGAGAAGGGGCAACTGAGAGCACTTAGAGTTACAGCTGCTGTGAAGGGGCAACACAGAGCGCTTGAGAGTCGGTCAGTGCTCCTGTGAAGGGGCACCAGAGATCGCTGAGAATTAGAGCTGCGTTGAAGGGGCAACACAGAGCGCTGAGAGGTAGAGCTGGTGTGAAGGGGACACAGAGAGCGCTGAGATTTAGTCAGAGCTCCTCTGGAGGGGCAACAGAGCGCTCTGAGAGTTAGAGCTGCTGTGAAGGGGCAACAGAAAGCGCTGAGATTTAGTCAGAGCTGCACTGAAGGGGCATCAGCGAGCGCTGAGCGTTAGAGCTGCGTTGAAGGGGCAACAGAGCTCGCTGAGGTTTACAGCTGCTGTGAAGGGGCAACTGAGAGCGCTTAGAATTAGAGCTGCTCTCAAGTAGCAAACAGAGCGGTGAGAGTTAGAGCTCCTGTGAAGGGGCAATAGAGAGCGCTGAGAGTTAAAGCTGCCTTGGGGAAACAGAGTGCGCTGAGATTTAGTCAGAGCTGCTGTGAAGGGCAACAGAGTGCTCTGAGAGTTAGAGCTGCTCTGAAGAGGCAATAAAGAGTGCTGAGAATTAGAACTGCATTGAAGTGGCAACACAGGGCGCTGAGAGTTAGAGCTGCTGTGAAGGGGCAACGGAGAGCGCTGATTTATTGCTGTTGTGAAGGGGCAGTAAAGAGTGGTGAGCATTAGAGCTGCGTTGAAGGGGCAACACAGGGGCGCTGAGAGTTAGAGCTGCTGTGAAGGGGCAACCGGGAGCGCTGAGAGTTAGTCAGACTGATCTGAAGGGTCAACAGAAAGCACGGAGAGTTAGTCAGAGCTGCTCTGAAGGGCAACAGAGCGCGCTGAGAGTTAGAGCTGCTGTGAAAGGGCAACAGAGATCCGTGAGAGTTACAGCTGCGTTGAAGGGGCAACACAGAGCGCTGTGAGTTAGAGCTGCATTGAAGGGGCAACTGAGAGAGCTCAGCGTTAGAGCTGCTGTGA